>NW_021703774.1:155445388-155649151 GCF_005190385.1 Monodon monoceros | reverse complement strand
CTTTCTTTCTTTCTTTCTTTCTTTCTTCTTTCTTTCTTTCTTTCTTCCTTCCTTCCTTCCTTCATTCCTTCCCTCCTTTCTTTCTTTCTTTCCTTCTTTCTTTCTTTCTTTCCTTCCTTCCTTCCTTCCTTCTTTCTTTCTTTCTTTCTTTCTTTCTTTCTTTCTTTCTTTCTTTCTCTCTTTCTTTCTTCCTTCCTTCCTTCCTTCCTTCCTTCCTTCCTTCCTTCCTTCCTTCCTTTCTTTCTTTCTATGAGAAATTTATATTAAGCTTTAATTTTTTTTAATTTATTTATTTTCTTTATCTTTTTGGCTGCGTTGGGTCTTAGTTGCAGCATGTGGGATCTTTTGTTGCGGCGCGCGGGCTTCTCCAGTTGTGGTGCGTGAGCTTCTCTCTAGTTGTGGTGTGCGGGTTTTCTCTCTCCAGTTGTGGCACGGAGGCTCCAGGGCGCGTGGGCTCTGTAGTTTGCAGCATGCGGGCTCTCTAGTTGAGGTGCACGAACATAGTAGTTGTGCCCACAGGCTTAGTTGCCCTGCGGAATGTGGGATCTTAGTTCCCAGACCAGGGATCCAACCCGCATCCCCTGCATTGGAAGGCGGATTCTTTACCACTGGACCACTAGGGAAGCCCATAAGCTTTAATTTTGATTTTCTTTTTGCCGACCTCATTTATTAACCTGGTTGAATCAGACTAGGATGGGACCCACATTTTGTACAAATAAATACATGCATATATGACCTCACAATTACATAGGGACACCCACAAACTATACATGCCCCCATTTTGTTGCACATCCATCTGCACACAGGGGCTCCTACATACCCACGGGTATGTACACATAAGCATGATGCTCAATGATTCACATGCCTCAATGTGTGCTGACTTGTATTCACCAAGCCGGTAAATGTACACTCAGAAACATGCATTCCAAATAGAGGGAGAACTGCCTTAGAGAAAAAGGCCTTTGTTAACAGCACAATGATCACATCTTGATGGAGAGTGGACCCCACTCTCTCAGACCTCCCTCCCTGCTCCATTGTCTGCATGACCTCTCAGGATTCCCTGCCCCATTTAGTCTCCAGGGAGGGAAGAATAGAGTAGAGTACCTTGAAAAAGGAGGTGGGGACTGATTGGAGTGCTGCCTCTGCCAAGAGCCCTCTCTTGCTATTGGGAAAACCACTTACCTTCTCTGATCCTCCACCTTCTCCATCTTTAAAATGAGGCTGGTGACTTACATGAGTGCTTCTCAACTCTTCCCTCCAAGGACTCCTTTGCCCTTCCCCTGTTGTACTTTTCCCCTCTTCCCCCATGGATCCCATGATTTTGAGGGTTTTGCTGACTGAATGACCTCATTTAGGTACTAATTTTCTTGTTTTCTAGTTCAAATTTTCATCAGAGACCTAAGTATGCATTGAAGAAATGATAATGCAATTTGTCATACTGAGAAACAAATCATAGTACCATTTCCCTTCAGATTTTTGAAATATTGAAATAACCTTCAACATTATCCTCGGGCTTCATAGGAGCATGTAGCTCCCAGTGGCTGAGAGCCACTCACCAAAATAACCTCTGGCATTGCCAGGTCTTGGGGTCTTCTGATTGCTGCCAGGCCCTATACTCCAAAACTCACACTTTTGTATACGGCAGGGCCTGCTACCTGCAGCTGGAGGGCTCCAGGTGCACTAAATAAGCCACAGAGGAAACACGGGGGGTCAGATACCCAGCAGAGTTACTGAGTACCTTTTGGCTTAATTTAACACAGCTTAACTTTTTCTCGCTCCTGGCCCCAGTCCTTTTATTTATTTATTTATTTAATTGACATAGAGTTGATTTACAATATTTTGTTAGTTTCAGGTGTATAGCAAAGTAACTCAGTTATGCATATATACATTTTTTTCTGATTCTTTTCCATTATAGGTTATTATAAGATACTGAACATAGTTCCCTGTGCTATACAGTAAATCCTTGTTATTTCTGTGCTATACAGTAAATCCTTATTGTTTATCTATTTTATATATAGTGGTGTGTATCTGTTAATCCCATACTCTTAATTTATCCCCCACCCCCTTCCCCTTGGGTAGCCATAAGTTTGTTTCCTATGTCTGTGAGTCTGTTTCTGTTTTGTAAATAAGTTCATTTGTATTATTTTTTAGATTCCACATATAAGTGATATCATATAATATTTGTCCTTCTGTGTCTGGCTTACTTCACTCAGTATGATAATCTTAGGTCCATCCATGTTGCTGCAAATGGCAATATTTCATTCTTTTATATCTGGCCCCAGTCCTTTATGGCAGGCTGAGATTTATCCAGGGTATAGGTCCTGCCTGCATGCTCTTCTGGATGCTGGCCCAAGGCCTTTTCCCTCCCCACGTGACCCCAGCCTGGACAGGTACAGTTTCCATTCTTATGAGCTTCAGCCTTCAGAAGGTTCCTTCTGCCCCGTCTACCAGCCTCCCCTCACTGCTGCACCCCAGTTCATCCCATTTTCTCAACCCCAAACTTTTCTCATCTTTCTCTTACCCTTTTTCAAAGCCTCTGAGAATGTCAAGCCTGGAAGGGACCTTACTGATCTAAGTTGACACCTCATCTGATGTTGGTGTTCTCTGTGTAATATAACCAACCTGTGGTTTTCCAAGGCCTATTTGAATATCACAGTGGGTTGCTCAGGACCTTACTAGACAGCTCGGCTCATCTTAGGCTGGTTCCAGGTTGTTATCAGTACTTTTCTGGAGGCTTTTGCTGCTGATCAGTTCTTAGCCATAATAAAATTAGCAATCAAAAAAATTAAAAAGCCATTTGCAGCCACAGAGCTGAGCAAGATTTCTCAAATGTCTCCCCAGGACTCCTAAAGTAGTGGGAGGAGTATATGCGTGTACACCTTTCCTTGAAAGTCTCTTGATTTGGCTTAAAATTCCATGTACATTTTGTATTTTCCTCTATTTGTAATAGATCTATGTCTGTTTAACTACGTGAACAAGGTTTAACTATGTGTTTGACACTCATGCTTTGGGAGGTACACACCTGTGACTTCCGGTACCCATGAAAGGTTATAAGTATCTCAGTTTAAAAAACATAAGCTTATCAACTATACTCCAATATAAAATAAAAATTAAAAAAAAAAATAGGGCTTCCCTGGTGGCGCAGTGGTTGAGAGTCCACCTGCCGATGCAGGAGACACAGGTTCGTGCCCCGGTCCAGGAGGATCCCACATGCCGTGGAGCGGCTGGGCCCATGAGCCATGGCTGCTGAGCCTGCGCGTCTGGAGCCTGTGCTCCGCAACGGGAGAGGCCACAACAGTGAGAGACCCGTGTACCGCAAAAAAAAAAAAAAAAAAAAGAAACATGAGCTTAAAGCCAAGAGGATTATTTACCAGTCCCATTCTCCCACCCTCCCAAGCAGGGGTTGGTAGGGCAGAATGTGCACTGGTATAAGTCTTTCTCAGCTCTAAATCAAGCCAACATTCATCTAAGCTTATGAGAAAGGGATGACGATCCCCAGTTGACAGAAAAGGCAAAGTGAGGCTGGGGAAGAATGATTTCAGCGAAGAGACACAGTAAGTTATCAGAACCAGAATTTGAACATAACTCCGGGACCTATCCTTGAATCTTTTTTTCTTTCTTTAATTAAGATATAATTGACATAGGTCCTTAAGTCTTTTTTTTTTAATTAATTAATTTATTTTTGGCTGCGTTGGGTCCTCGTTGCTGCGTGCGGGCTTTCTTCAGTTTTGGCGAGCAGGGGCTACTCTTCGTTGTGGTGCGCAGGCTTCTCATGGCGGTGGCTTCTCTTGTTGCGGAGCATAGGCTCTAGGCACGCGGGCTTCAGTAGTTGTGGCTCACGGGCTCTAAAGCACAGGCTCAGTAGTTGTGGCATACGGGGCTTAGTTGCTCCACGGCATGTGGGATCTTCACGGACCAGGGTTCAAACTCTTGTCCCCTGCATTGGCAGGTGGATTCTTAACCACTGAGCAACCAGGGAAGCCCCAGATCTTAAGTCTTCCTAACCAAAAAACCACCACTGGTCCCCACTTCTACTTGGTCCGAGCATGTATTAGCAACTCTAGCTTTATTCTGCCCCAAACAGTTGTGTGAGTTTAAGCAGGCCTTTCTGGTCCTCTGTTTGCTCATCTAAAACCAGAGGTTAGACCTGGTGGTTTCTAAGACCTCTGTAGATGGGAGAATCTGTGCATCAACCCTCCACATACCAGTCAACATTTATTAACAAGAATAGCTCCGGGTGCTGGGACATTCAGGCAAATAAAACACAGCTTCTGCTCTTGATAAATCCCCCATCTCATCAAGGGGGTAGGAGAGGCAGGGGGACTGACACATAAATTAGCGTAATCATGGCACTCAGTGCCTAAGTTGATGATTGTGGTCTAGTGGAATGCTGTAGGAGCAAAGAGCTTTGGGCATTGGGAAGGCTTCACAGAGAAGGTGATATCTGAGTTGAGGCTTGAAGGTTGAGTTAGAGTTCAACAGATGGGCAAAAGCATTCCAAGGCAGGCGAACCACATAAACAAAGGCACGTTGTAAGAAAAGAGCGAGAACTTTTTGGGAAGACTAGCTCAGAGCACAGGCTGTGTGAATGTGTGTGTGTGTGTGTGTGTGTGTGTGTGTGTGTGTGTGTGTGTGTGTGTAGCAGAATAGACTGAGGAGGTGGATTTGATTCTGATATTAAAGGTTCTTGAATGCACAGTAAATTCAATTAAACTTTACCTGAGGACTGCTCTTTCCAAGCGGTCCTGAGGAGCAGCCCTAGGGGAGGAGGTGCTGCAGGGATTCCCAGGAGCTTCAGAGTGAGGTCCCGCCACATTTTGCTTCAGGCAGAACAGCTCCACTTTTACCTGCTTGATCTATGAGGTTCGGCTTGATTTCATCTGACAAAAAGTTTCCACTGCTAAAGCAAGCAAACGAGTAAAAGGTATGGCCAAGAGGGCCGCTGGAGTGTTTTCTGCTGGGGAGAAGCAGAAAGAAGCCTCTGAAGGAGACTTCGTGTGCGGGGGCGTTTGGGGGAGCAGAAGCCTGATGGCTGACTTTCGGGAGAAAGGGTCTCATATTCAGCTTCCTCGTCTGGAAAGGGGAATTGTAATTAGGAGGCGGGGCGCACACACCCCTCTGGTAGGGGAGGATCAAAACTTAGGTCTTCCCTAGGGCTTGGGGAAGTGTATGTGATCTCTAGTAGGTAGTCCCCCAACTTGGGGGATGGGCAGAGAGAGCGGGAGTGGGGAGAGGCAGGAAGTGGGCAACTAGACTAACAAAGGTGCCTGTGGCGGTTTGCCCAGCCCAGGTGGGAGGGTGGGGCCTAGGCCTCAGAAGGAGGGCGTGCGTGACTTTACTGGGAGCTAGGACCCCATTTCAGCTTTTCTGTGGCTTATGAATGGGGGCTCTGGGGCTGCCAATCTCGGGTCCTTCTGGAAGTTCCCAGGGCTAGGCCTTAGCATGTCTGATGTTGTAGGGGTAGATCTTGGGGGAGCCCTTTCAGCCCCCTCTCCATTCCCCCAGGGACCATGGGCTGTAGCTGCAGCTCAAACTCTGAAGATGACTGGATGGAAAACATCGATGTGTGTGAGAACTGCCATTACCCCATAGTTCCACTGGAGGGCAAGGCCATGGTAAGAGGCAAGACAGGGGGCTTGGTGTGGGAGTCGGGTGGGTGTACGACCCGGAGAAGAGAAACGGACCACCACTATAGATCCTTGAGATAACAGCGAGCCCTCTCCCCTGCAGCAGAAAGGAAAAGAACCCCGGAGAGGGAAAGGGGTTCTCATAAGGTCACGCAGCAAGTGGTTGGCAAATTCAGTGATAAGACCCAGCCAAGCTGAAGTGAAGGAGAGCAGGGCAGTGGGGAGGCAAGCCAGGGTCTGACCCAGCCCCCAGCTTTCTGACTCCACTTATACCCCACCCCACAGCTGTCCACCTGGAATGGCTCTGAAGTGCGGGATCCACTGGTCACCTACGAGGGCTCCAACCCCCCAGCTTCTCCACTGCAAGGTGACTTCAACCAGCAGGGCCTGGAAGAGAAGTCCTGTGGATCCTTGGCTGTCAGCTTCCATCTCCTCACCTACTCAGCACCTGTCCTTCCTCCTTCCCCCTCAGTCTTGTCGGCTACCATGTAACTCCTGAAGTCACTCTCCCAGCCTATTCCAGACAGGTTCTTCCTGACTCCCCCTGTCTTTACAGACAACCTGGTTATCGCCCTGCACAGCTATGAGCCTTCCCACGATGGAGATCTGGGCTTCGAGAAGGGTGAACAGCTACGTATCCTGGAGCAGTGAGTGTCCCCTTCACCCCATCCATCCTTGCCCTGCGGTAGAGTGTGAGGGAGTGGGGATCTCCGGTACTGCAGCCCCCCTGCGGTCCCTGATCTGGCTTGCAGTGGGTGCCCTTAAGACAAAATGGGAGGCTTCGGAGTGTTGAGCTGAAGGGTGGGGTGGCATGGCCTAACTGGGGGCTCCGAGGGGGGGTTCCAGCCAAGTCCAAGGCTGAGCAGACCGTGCTAACCGCCGCTGTCGCGCAGGAACGGCGAGTGGTGGAAGGCGCAGTCCGTGACCACGGGCCAGGAAGGTTACATCCCCTTCAACTTTGTGGCCAGAGCGAACAGCCTGGAGCCCGAACCGTGAGTGGGGGCTCATCGTGCGGGGTGGCTGGGCGTAGATCCAGGGACCTCGGAGCAAAGGAGAGATGCTAGGGGTGGTGTGAATGCTGGAGGGTGATGGAGGAAGAACAGACCAACAGACGAAAGAAGCCCTCGCTTCTGCCTTGCTCAGCTGGTTCTTCAAGACCCTGACCCGCAAGGACGCGGAGAGGCAGCTCCTGGCGCCCGGGAACACGCACGGCTCCTTCCTGATCCGAGAGAGTGAAAGCACCACGGGTGAGCGGCTGGGCTGGCCGTGGGGCGGGGGGCGGGGCCGCGGGCTGGGGCAGCGAGCAGAGGTCCTGGCGCGAGGAGCCCGCGGGGTTGGTGTGGGATGGGTGTGTGTGTGTGTGTGTGGCGCGTCGGCGGAGGTGCGATTCGCTGGAGGCCACCGCCCCCCTCTTTTGCGCTCCTTCACCCTTTCTTTTTTTCAGGATCGTTTTCACTGTCCGTCCGGGACTTCGACCAGACCCAGGGAGAAGTGGTGAAACATTACAAGATCCGTAACCTGGACAAAGGCGGCTTCTACATCTCCCCCCGCATCACTTTTCCTGGCTTGCATGAGCTGGTCCGCCATTACATGAGTGAGCACGGCAGGGTTAGGGTTAGCACCTGTGCCCTGTCAGCCTGCCTCCCCCAGTGCCTCTCGGGGTACCCTCCATCCATCTCTCAGTATGCTCCTTCATTCCCCCCGCAGTGGGTGAGGTGCGGTACCTTGGAGCCCCAGGGATCAGGTGACAGCTCCACACACCTCCCCTGCCAGGCCATTTCCCCAGGTGGGGACTGGGTGGGCCCCAACCCCCAGTCCCGCCTTATTCACAGCCTTACCCTCCTCCCTTGTCCTCACAGATTCTTCGGACGGGCTGTGCACGAGGTTGAGCCGCCCCTGCCAGACCCAGAAGCCCCAGAAGCCCTGGTGGGAGGATGAGTGGGAGGTTCCCAGGGAGACGCTGAAGCTGGTGGAGAGGCTGGGGGCTGGCCAGTTCGGAGAGGTGTGGATGGGTGAGTGAGGCCCTCCAGGACTACGGGGAGGGGAGGCATCTAAGGTCGTGAGAGTCCCACGACAGTACCCTGTTTCGGGGCAGCTGCCTGGCTCTGGGGCATGGGCTCCGAGTGATTCCCCCAACCCCTCCCTGCCCCAGGGTACTACAACGGGCACACGAAGGTGGCAGTGAAGAGCCTGAAGCAGGGCAGCATGTCTCCCGATGCCTTCCTGGCCGAGGCCAACCTCATGAAGCAGCTGCAACACCAGCGGCTGGTCCGGCTCTACGCGGTGGTCACCCAGGAGCCCATCTACATCATCACGGAATACATGGAGAATGGTGAGCGCCGCCTCCGTGCGCGGCCGCTGGGGGGCACTGCCGTCTCCTCTGCCCCTGCTGGAGGGCGGAGGAGATAGGCCTGGCTCAGCGCTGAGGTTTTTTAGAGGAATTTTCCTGAGCCCCCAAAGACTCACTTCCAGGAGCGACTATAGGGCGTGTGGAGAAGAGGGTGTGTTGTTCGAGCCCCGTCTGGGAGCCCAGCTTGAGGTGGCAGGCTCTGGAAGAGCATTCACCCCCCCCACCCCCCTTCTTCTCTGACCTGCAGTCAGTCCTGTTTGCCTTCTTCAAACCCCACCTTGATCTAAGGATGCTTGATCTCAGGAGATGAGTAGGTCCCTAGCCCCATCTCTCTCCCTTCTGCCCCTGAGCCTTGGGAGTGCTCCAAAGCCCTCTTTTTCAGTTCTGGGTGAGCCCCTCCCCCTCCCTCAGTCCACTGTCGGACAGATTGAGAGCCCCAGGAAGGTAAATAGGAATTTCTAGGCCCAGCTTTGGGCCAAGTCCCTGTGCCACCTCTGATGCTCAGTCCCCCCAAGAATAACAGCTGAAATCTAAACAGGCTTATCCAGAAATAAGAGTAGTCATTAAGGGCTCTAGAGTCTGACTGCCTGGGTTAGAATCCTGGCTTCAGGACTGTGTGGCCTTGGGCTTGGTCACTTCACTTCCCTCTGCCATGGTTTCCTCATCTGTAAAACAGTGATAATAATGCAATAGCAACTTTCTTACAGGGCCTTTTTTTTTTTTAATTTATTTTTGGCTGTGTTGGGTCGTTGTTGCTGCTCGCAGGCTTTCGCTAGTTGAGGCGAGCGGGGGCTACTCTTCATTGTGGCGCGCAGGCTTCTCATTGCAGTGGCTTCTCTTGTGGCGGAGCACGGGCTCTAGGCGCGCGGGCTTCAGTAGCTGTGGCACACGGGCTTAGTTGCTTCGCGGCATGTGGGATCTTCCCAGACCAGGGCTCGAATCCGTGTCCCCTGCATTGGCAGGCGGATTCTTAACCACAGGGAAGTCCCCTTATAGGGTTTTTGTGAGGATGAAAGTTAATGCTTATACAGCAGTTAAAACAGGGCCTACCATATAGTAACAGCTTAGTAAGTTTGTTGTTATCTGGCTCTGATTCTTTGGGAGTATAAGATCTGTCCCTCTTTCAGGAAGGGAAAAAAGCTGTTAATTGGCTAATGGATTCTGGAAATGGCAAATAGCGGACCACCTTCAATTGGTAGTTGCTTGGAGTTCTGTGTTGAGAAGGATTCTGAGGTTCATTGGAAGTGAGTACCGGGATTGATTAGCAAGATCTGCCATGGATACAATGAAGGAATGGCAGTTTATGTCCACATATTTGCTGCCTCTGGGTGAGGTCTTTGCCTTCAGTGACTAATTCAGCACTCATAGTGGAGACACTCAAGTTGTTGTCATCTTCACATAGGGTTTTAGTCTCTTGAGAAGGACCAGCGGTCACTAGCTCTGTTCCAGCCACTCCCATCCATGGTCTTCTCCTAGTTACCCTCTGCTACCCTCTGAGGTCTCTCAGTCCTCCAGGATACCTCTTTCCAGATTCCATTTACTACATTCAGCATACATTTATTGCTGCTTACTGTGGGCTGGGAACATTGATTGATTGCTGCTACCAGTTACGCACACTAGGAAAACCAGAGTTTGTGCCATAGGAAAGTTCCAGTATACCATGGAGAAGGAAGATGATCATGTAATTTATTATACTTGGTAGATCTAGAGAGGCTTTCTAGAGGAATAGTCTAGCTGGGCCATGAACAAAAAGAATTTTTAGCATGAGACATGGGACAAAGAGACTTTGGGGTGAGAACCCAGGGGTCTATGTGGAAAATCTCACAATTGTCTAGGGTGGGTGGAGTAAAAGAGGCAGGAGTGGAAGGAAGAGAAGAAACTACAGATGTGGACCATGCAGGGCTTTGGAAGACTCGCTGAAGAGTTTGGGCTCCACCCCATTGGTGACAAGAAGCGTGCAGACCCCTCCAAGTAGCCCCCTAGTCCCTGGGAAAAGGGCATCACACATCCTGGGCATCCTCACTCTGAACACACACTCCTCCTTTTTCAGCTTTTACTCTTCCTTTCCACACATCAGACACTGCTTCTAGACTCGCAGTTAGGGGAGAAGGGTCTGAGGGCTTTCCCCTGGGGCAACTTGGGTCAGCAACTCTTGCTTCTGCCCACAGGGAGCCTGGTGGATTTTCTCAAGACCTCCACAGGCATCAAGCTGACCATCAACAAACTCTTGGACATGGCAGCCCAAGTAAGGAGACTGGGGAGGGGACGGGCATGGGCACAGGGCAGTGGGATAAGGATGTTGGGTCCAGGACTGCTGACCTGTACCTGGCCTGCAGATTGCAGAGGGCATGGCATTCATTGAAGAGCGGAATTATATCCACCGTGACTTGAGGGCCGCCAACATCCTGGTGTCTGATACCCTGAGCTGCAAGATCGCAGACTTTGGCCTAGCACGCCTCATTGAGGACAATGAGTACACAGCCAGGGAGGGTAGGTACGGGACATGAGGGAAGTCTGCGGCCTGCAGGGTCTGGCCAAGCAGACCCAGGTGACCGCACTTCCTCCCTCCAGGGGCCAAGTTTCCCATTAAGTGGACAGCACCAGAAGCCATTAACTATGGGACATTCACCATCAAGTCGGACGTGTGGTCTTTCGGGATCCTGCTGACGGAGATTGTCACTCATGGCCGCATCCCTTACCCAGGTCAGGGTCAAGGGCAGGAGCTGAAAGGGTGATGGGGAAGGGCAGCAAATTCATGTCTTTCCACTTACTTCTTCCCAGGCTAAGAATCTGAAACTCTCTAGCTGCTTCTCCTCTATCATCTCAGGGGTGGCACTCCTACATCCTCGATTAGGTGCACATCTCCCAGGCCTGGTTTCCATCTCTGTCTCTGGATGTCTCTTCCCTCAACAATCCCAGCTCTTTTCTTTAGTTCTAACACTGGCAGCCTAATATGTAGAAGAGGATCTGGCCTGGGAGGTAAGAGGCCTGCTTCTTATTACCAGGTCTGCCACTGATGCTTTCTGTTTGGCTTTGATCAGATCATTCCTTTTTTCTCCAGTTGTAAAACGTGAGGTTAGAACTGTACCTGACCCATACGAAGCACTCAGGAGTGTTAGGTTTTATTATTAATCACTATGGGCAAGTGACTTGGGCAGGTGACTTTACCTCTCTGAGCCTCAGTTTCATGATATGAGAAAGAAGATTATTTGTGAAAGAGCTTGACTCATAGTAGGTGTTCACTAAACACTGACTTCCCGTCCCTCTGAAGCCTTCCATGTAGAGTGAGAGAGACGTGTAAACAGCTAATTCCCACCTTCTCCCATTCCTCCCTCTATCTCCTGGACAGTCCTTTACCCCTGAATTCAGCCAAGACAGGAATGAAATTTTTTTTGGAAGGAACTTGCTAGGAAACTCTGGGGAAAGGAAATAGGATACAAAGACAGGGTAAGGAGGTCATGGAGCACAGTGGCCAGACTTGCAGAAGCTTCCTACATCCCCATCAGTGTGCACAGTACTTTGCTCCTGGGAAGGTAAAGACACCTTAGAATCAGGTGAGGGTATGCAGGCCTTCCCTGCCCTGGACTTGCCCCATCACAGAGTCCAGCAGCAGCGCCGGGGCTAGAAACACACTCGTTGTCCTGCCAAGAGTTCACAGTGCTCCCTTAGAGAATTTTTCTATTAGAAGAATAAAGGCAGTGAAAGCATGATGATAAATGGCAACTGACACATGGCTTCAGGGTCAGGGAAACTACGGGGAGTAATGGGGACCTGGGTGAACTTAAATCTTCTCTAGCAGATGGCTCCTATTAAGACATGGGGGCCCAAAAAACAGATCTTTGTTTTTTCAAGAGAAGCCAAAACTTGGAGTTTTAGGAAAATGTTCCCATTTTCAAATATTGGTGATGATTCACATTGTTTAAAATTGCCAAAAGGGGAGACATCCCCGGTGGTCCAGCAGTTAAGATTCCATGCTCCCAATGCAGGGGGCACGGGTTCGATCCCTGGTTGGGGAGCTAAGATCCCGCATGCCAAAAAAAGAAAAAATATATATATATACACACACACAATAACAAAAAAAGAACACTATAAGGGGCCAAGCCAAAGTAGGGCTGTGGGCTGTATTTAGGCTGGGTGTAGCCAATAGGTTTGTACCCTTGTTTCCTGGCCTATGTCCTTCAGTGTCCTGATTTTGAAATCTGAGGCCCCCCAGGGGAAAGGCCTGGGGAAGAGAGGTCTCTATTGACTGGGGTCCAGTCTGAAGCTTTGTAGGAGTAAAACTTCTGTTTTGCTAGGACCCTCTAGGGGTTAGGCTCTGGGGACTGCCTGTCACAGTCTCTTCTCAGGAGAATGAAGGAGAAACCAGAGGCCATACAGGTAATTTAGAAACAGGGAGCTATATTTCTGCTGTGACCATGCAGTTCTCCAGAGCAGCTCCTCTTGGGGGTCTACATGCAAAGAGCCTACTATGGGGGCCAGGATCAGCACCAAGGGAAGGAAGTGGCGCAAAAATGATTTCATCTGGATCATGGAGGGGCCTAGTGAATCTTCTCTGCCCCATGCAGGGTCTGCCTTGCTGGGGTCCAGGGTCCATCTGGATTCCTGATGCAGCATCTCATGTGCCTGTTCTAAAAGCTGGAGAAGCCTCCCCATTGTCCTGGCTGTGGGCCCCCATCCTGCCCTGGGCCCTGACCACTCCATCCTTCCCTACCAAATAATCATCACTACAGGTACTCTTTATGCTGCATCTCCTCTTCCAGGCAGCATTCTCAATGCTATATATACACTTCTCTTTCAATCCTGATAACACCTCTATGAGGTAGGAGCTACTGTTATCCCATTTTCCAGATGAGGAAACTGAGGCTTAGAGAGGTGCCGTGGCTCACCCAAAGTCTCACAGCCACATGTGTGCATTATCGAGTGTTTAAGCCATAGCAGACACTACAAGTGGCACGACTGACATTTAGCAATTACCGCGAGTATAGCTTTACCATTGATGAAGACCAAGATCCCTTTGGATTGGTGCTCATACTATACCAGTTGTCAAATACCTTGACCATCACCCCTGCCTGTGGGCTTCCAAAGCCTGGAGCCTTGATGTAAGTTCTCCCATCAACCTCTAGGGATGACCAATCCTGAGGTGATTCAGAACCTGGAGCAAGGCTACCGCATGGTACGGCCTGACAACTGTCCAGATGAGTTGTACCAACTTATGATGCTGTGCTGGAAGGAGCTCCCGGAGGACCGGCCCACCTTTGACTACCTGCGCAGCGTGCTGGAGGACTTCTTCACAGCCACAGAGGGCCAGTACCAGCCGCAGCCCTGAGGAGCCTAGCTGGCTGGGGCTTGGAGCCCTCCCCCTACCTAGCCAACCCGGCTTGGGGAGATGCAGTTCCTGTGTTACACCCATGTGGCCCATGCACATATGGACTCTGCATGTGAATCCCGCCCACGTGCAACACATACACTTCTCGTGTCCTGTACCCGGGTTCTGTAGTTGGGTGGGCTCTGCACATGTGTCTTGTACATGTGTGGCCTGTGCATATATGTCTTGGACACTCATCCAAGTTGTCCCTTTCTGGGCCCGCCCACTTCTGAGACCACCAAAGAAAGGAGAGAGGCCTGTGATTGACACCAGCTTCTCTCCACCCCCTTTTCCTTTCCCCTGGTCATCAAGAAGCTCCTTGAGGGCCAGAACCTTATCTAATACCTCTGTGCGCTCCTCTTTGGTGCCTGGCACCCATAAGGAGCTCAATAAATGTCTCTTGGTGAAGATTGCACATCTTTCTGCTCCCCACTCCAATCTCCTTTTCCTTGGGAGTGGGGAGTGAGCGTTCAGAAGATGGAAACTGGGGCACCCTGAATTGGGGTGAAAGACGGGGTGAAGGGATGTCTGAACTTTTTCCAGCCCTGCTGATGTTGGGGGCCAAGAAGAGGTCCCTATACTTTGCTGTATGGGTTCTTTGAACCCCTTCAAACCCCCACCCCAAAGGATTATGGGCAACCCCTACCCAGAACCTCCTAGAGAGTAGCTGTGTCCCAAGACACTCCCCCCTCCCATTATATAAATGCAACAGCATTTTTGAGAGCTACTGATTCAAGGACTATATTTGACCTTAGATATGTTCTGATTCACCTTCAAGGTGTTTTTAAACGTTGAGTTTATTCACTCACCTAACAAATATTTATTGAACATCTACTGTGTGCTAGGCATGATTCTGGGCTCATAGGATATGCAGTAGATAAAATCTCTGGAGCTTACACTGTGTAAAGGAAGATAGACAGTAAGCATCACAAAGAAGTAAATGGTATGGTATGCTACAAGGTGATAGTGCTAAGGGGAAAAAAACAAGGTAAGGGGAATTAGGAATGTCATGTTTGAGGGAGGTTTGTAGTTTTAAAGAGGGTGGTCTGGGAAGGTCTCATTGAGAAGGTGAATTTTTTTTTTTTTGCGGGTACGCGGGCCTCTCACTGTTGTGGCCTCTCCCGTTGCGGAGCACAGGCTCCGGACGCGCAGGCTCAGCGGCCATGGCTCACGGGCCCGGCCGCTCTACGGCATGTAGGATTTTCCCGGATCGGGGCACGAACCCACGTCCCCTGTATTGACAGGCAGACTCTCAACCACTGCGCCACCAGGGAAGCCTGAGAAGGTGAATTTTGAGCAAAGATTTGAAGGTCAGGGACTGAGCCACGTTGTATGCAGGATGAGCAGTCAGGCAGAGGGAACAGCCTGAGGCAGAAGCTTGCCTGGCAAGATCTGAGAGGTAAAGGTAGCCTGAGGGAGGGGGATAGATCCTATGGGGCCTGGGGCCTTGTGGCCTTTGCAGGAGCCATTTTGAGGAGCCTTTGCAGGGTGCAGAGCCATGACTTGAGCTGACTTACATTTTAAAAGGATGGCTCTTACTGCTGTCTTGAAAGTAGACTGAGTTAGCAGTCAGTTTATAAAACTGAGGTAGTTTTGCATAAAACTCCAGATTTCTGCCTCCTCTTGAAAAAAATAGGAAGATTTGGCTCTTTTGGGCTTACCTGTCCTCATGGAGCTGAATAAGTGGCTAATGCCTTCAGGTGGGGTATGAGCTCTCCCATTGCCAGAGTCCCCTTCACACCCTATTGCTCCCAGACAATGAATCTGAGTGTTAGTGGTTATTTATCATCATGTTCGTGCTGTTGTTTTTATAAAAAGAGGAAAATGAAAAATTTTTTTGCACCCACATTTCCATTAAAAAGTGGGAAAATTAAAGATCCCTGAAGATGGCAGTGTGTTTGAAGAAAGATGGGGAGAAGGACATATTTCTTTAGAAAGTGAAAAAGAATCCAATATTAAAAACAAGCAAAGTACCTGAATCAAACCAATATAAATATAAATCCACTCATTTACATCACCTGCATGACCTCTGCAGGCGTCTGAGTTTGTGATTCCTGTTCTGCATTTTGTAAAATGCTGCCACACCCATGACCTCATCTGATCCCCACCCTCCTCCTCCTTTGGACACTGCTGCAGCCACAGAGTTGGTGAACTTTGTTTTCTTACACTCTCCATTTTACTAAGAGGGAAATGGGGGCCCAGAAAGGTTCCTGGCTAGGAAGCAGCAACACAGAACTGGGAATAGGGTTTATTCCCTGGTCTTTTGCTGCTTCTATAATAGAAGTGCCCAGTCTTAGATCTGTTACGTTTGTAATTAGTGGCCCAAATGCAGTTCCCAGGTGAGGAACACAAGTGCCCAAGCAGTCTTTAAGCTGTAAAGAGGCATAAAACATATATCTATAGATCCTATAGATCTCTAGGATCATGAGTAACTTACTTCACACATAGTAAGCACTCACTAAATATTAATATTGTTGTAGTTGGTTTTTTTTTTTTTTGCAGTACGCGGGGGACCCTCAACCACTGTGCCACCAGGGAAGCCCTGTGTTGTTATTTTAATAGCGCATCACAGTGCTTTTCAGTCTGTAGCTTTCAATAATGATTAGTTGATGACTGATCTAGTGCAGTGGCTCTCAAGGGTAGGGTGGGGGGCACTTTTACACTCCCTCCAATCCCCTCCCCCTTGCCCTGGAGACATTTTGCCACGTCTGAGGACAATTTCTGTTGTCACAGCTGGGGGTGGGTCAGGGTACTACTGGCATTTAATAAGGAGAGGCCAAGGATGCTGTTAAAAATCCTACAGTGCACAGGACGGTCCCCTACAACAAAGAATCATCCAAAATACCAGTAGCTTCAGTATCCTGAGAAACTCTGCTCCCAGTATAAGGGGACAATCAGTTTCCTCCCATCTAAATGCACTCAGTTCTCCTAGGTGACTGCATCAGGGACGTAGGCTTTGGAGTAAGAAAGGCTGGGTTCTGCCACTTTTTTAATGTGCCTCTGATGCATAGTAGGCATTCAAAAAATTACGACTGAAAATTGAACGTAATTACTGTGTGACTCTGAGGAAGCCACAAAGTTCCGAACTTCGTTATCTTTGTCTGTTAAATGGTGATAAAAAGGCCCCCTCCAGAGCCGTCGTGAAGAATAATGGAGATGACTGAGGTAATGTCGGTAAAGCTATTGCACAGCGTTTGGCCTACAGCAGTTTCCTGTCCTTTGTCAATTTATTTCTCCTGCTCCAAACTCAGCTGAGTGACCTTGCGCAAGTCACTTTCCACCGTAGGCCTCTGTCAAATGACAAAGTTGGTCTCTGATCTCCAAGCACTCTCCCAAAGCCGAATGGGACAGCGAAGTTTGCAGTCCGGCTTTCTTCCCCCGGGACGAATGGTACGGTCCTGGGGCAGCCCCACCCCCTGTCGCGGACCTTGGTACAGGCCCAGGGGGCCCTCCGAGGCCTCGCCGGGCTGCCCTTGTCCCCCGCCGAGTTCCGGGCCGTCCCGGCGCCTCTGATTGGCTGGAGCGGTGCCCGGGCTGCGCGGCTATAGGTGAGCCCGGGCGGGGACGGGCGGAACGCGCTGGAGGCCCGCCCCCTCTCTGCTGGGTCTGACGCTGAGCGGAGCTGCTGGCGGGCGGGAGGGTGGACGGACAGACTGACGGGAGGGACGGGACGCGAGCAAGATGGCGCAGACTCAGGGCACCAGGAGGAAAGTCTGTTACTACTACGACGGTGAGCACAGTCCTCGCGCCGGGGTCGGGGGCGGGGCCGGGCTAGGCGGCATCTGGGAGAGGGAGCCGAGGAGATCTGAGGGGGGGAGGCTGAGGCGTTGGGGAAAGACTGAGGGAGGAGGCTGAGAGAAGGAGGCTGAGAGAAGGAGGTCGAGGCTGAGGGCGGAGGCTGAAAAAAGGTGGTCGGGGCTGAGGGAGGAGGCTAAGAGGAAAGGAGGTGGAGCCTGAGGGAGGAGGCTAAGGGGAAGGAGGTCGAGGCTGAGAGGGGATGCTGAGGGAGGAGTCCGAGGCTGAGAGGGTCGCCTGGGGAAGCCTGAGGTCACTTTGGAGGGGACTTCTGAAGTCTGATGTGTTGTTTGCGGCGGCCTCCTAGAGGGGAGGCAGAGTCCGAGGGGGGAGGCAGAATCTGGTGGAGAAGGTTGCAGGGTTACATGTTACTGCTGAGAATCCGAAGGTCTCTCACTGCCCCTTTCCTTCCTCATCTCTTCTGGTGAGAGGCCATCAGAGCTCACCACCTAGAGGTCACCAGCATCCCTCCCCATCTCCCAGCAGGCCCTGCAGTTGCTGCTGGGAAATGGAACCCCTGAGGTTGGAAGGAGAAGGATGCAACTTGTTAGAACAAACTTTTTCGTTGAACAGAGATCTGTGGAGCAGCAGCTTCCTCTGTTCTAGGTAGCATTTAGGGGCTGGGGCCATGGGAAGACCAAAGCACTTGCCACCTTCCTCTCAGTCCGGAGGAGCAGGTAGACAATGACAAAGAATTGCTCTCCACTATCAGGCTGGGAGGAAGGACAGCTCAGAGTGTTCTGGGAGCACAGAGAAGAAGCACCCGCCCAGCCTGAGGAGTCAGGCAAGGAGGTGCTGTCTCAGTTAGGACCTGAAGAACAGGAGTTATTAGCCAGCACCAGGAAGGGCAAAGATAACAGCAAGTTGAGAGGTAAGAGAGAGGACAGCACGTTTGAAAAACGGCAGGTCTATGTGCAGAACGGTGGAGGCATAGATTTGAGGGCACAGTGTTAGAAGGTAGAGAGCAGGGGTGAGAGAAAGGTTGCAAGTGATGGGGCTGGAGAAGTAAATGGGGACCAGATCATGAAGGGCTGGGCATACCACCCTAAGGAAGTTGGACTTTATTCTGAGGGCACTTGTGAATCATTGAAGTTGTATGCAGGTTAGTGACATCATCAGATTTATACCTTGGAACTATCACTCTGGGACAGAAATTAAACGCATGAATGGAGAAGTAAGGAAGAAGACAAGGATCCCAAGTTTCTGGTTTGGGCAGTTTGATGCTGAGTGTTTGTAGAAGGCAGGGTCAGTTAATAACTTTGGGTTTTGTTTTATTTATTTATTTACTTATTTGGCTGCTTTGGGTCTTCGTTGCTGTGTGCCAGCTTTCTTGAGTTGCGGTGAGCGGGGGCTACTCTTCGTTCGGTGCATGGGCTTCTCACTGCGGTGGCTTCTCCTGCTGCGGGGCTCGGGCTCTGGGCACGGGCTCAGTTGTTGTGGCTCGCGGGCTCTAGAGCGCAGGCTCAGGAGTTGTGGCTCATGGGCTTGGTTGCTCCACTGCATGTGGGATCTTTCCGGACCAGGGCTCGAGCCTGTGTCCCCTGCATTGGCAGGCGGATTCTTAACCGCTGCGCCACCAGGGAAGTTCCGTTTTTTTGTTTGTTTTTTGTTTTTTTCGGTACACGGGCCTCTCACTGTTGTGGCCTCTCCCGTTGCGGAGCACAGGCTCCGGACGCGTAGGCTCAGCGGCCATGGCTCACGGGCCCAGCCCCTTCGCGGCGTGTGGGATCTTCCCGGACCGGGGCCCGAACCCGTGTCCCCTGCATCGGCAGGCGGACTCCCAACCACTGCGCCACCAGGGAAGCCCCGGGTTTTGTTTTTTGAAGAAATATTTGTTGAGATGTCTGGGGGATATCCAAGTAGAGGTGTCCGGTAGGCAGTTGGCCATTCAGGTCTGCAGTTTAGAAGACAAACAAGAAGATAGAGATTTTTGGTGATTGTCAGAATACATACATACAGGTGATAATTTTATTTATCGGAGAGGATGCAGTCACCCTCGCATCCCATGTAAGAAGTTGTATAGGGTGAAAAGAGAAGAAGGTCCAGGGCGGAATTCTAAGGAAGTGGACTGAGAAAAAGTCTAGTGTTCTTCATGCTCTGCACTCTCTTGCCATAGCATTTGTCACTGTGTATTGGAATTGCCCATTTACTTGTTCATACTTCTTAAAGACAGTAAGGTCCTTAGGGAAAGCGATCATGTTTTGTCTACCTTTGTATGCTCAGTCCCCAAAACAGTGCCTAGCTCATAGTAGGCACATATTTTCTCAAGAAATACTTGTTGATTAAATGAATAAAGATACAAAGGGAATGACCAGAGATGTAAGTGAACCAAAAAGTGTTGGGTTACAGTAGCCAAAAGAGGGAGGGAGTGGCCAAGTGTTGGCAACAGCTGTTTCCTGTGCAGGGTTTGGAACTGAAGCTGAATTGCAGTAGATTGAAGAATGAATGGATGGGTTAAGAGGAGACATTAGGTTGAACTTTTTAAATTTTTATATATTATTTTTGGCAGTGCTGCGCAGCATGCGGGATCTTAGTTCCTTGACCAGGGATCGAACCCGTGCCCCCTGCAGTGGAAGCACAGAGTCCTAACCATTGGACTGCCAGAGAAGTCCCTAGGCCGATCTTTTAAAGGAAGCTTGTTGGGACAGAGAGAGAGGGTTGTTGATAAAGGGGAGATGTAGTGGCTGAGAGTTGAGTCTATGCAAATTCTTAAGGAAAAATAGCCAGATATTGGAGAGAGGGGCTAGTAATGATGGAGATCCCTGAGAAGAGACCAGGTGAGATGGAAACCAGAGCACAGGTAGGGACACTAGTCTTGCAAGGGGAAGTTCCTCCAGGACAGAGAGGTTAAGTGGCAAGGAAAAGTTCAGAGATAGATAAGTTTGAAGGGGAAATGATGGGGAGAAAGTGGAGGGAGTTTTCAAGATGAGGTAAGAGAATATTCCTTTTCCTGAGAGTGGGGGAGGGCAGTTGGTAGAGTAAGAATCTTGAAGAGAGATAGCTGTTATGAAAGAGGGAGCCAGGAAAAAAAATTGGAAGGATTGCTGGACAGTGGTGAGGGCCCATTTGAGGCTGGCGTCTGTGACTCTGTAGCCTTATCAGTTTGCACAGTTTTGTGATCTCTACACTCTCAGTTTAAAAAGAGAAAAAGTGGAAAGACATCAGTCTTTAGAGAAGGGAGATTTCTTACTTTCTGAGAAACTACTTGTGAGTTTTGCAGCGAGGTCACTAGTTTGGGGCTCAGATTTGTCTCTACCACTCAGAAGCTTTGAAGTATTGGGCAAGTCATTTTACCTTACTGGGCCTCAGGTCACTCCCCTATAAAACTGAGAAACTATAAGAACAGTGCAAAAAGCTCTTTTTAAAAAAGTTTTAAAAAGTTTAAAAAAGCTGGATTGGTTCCACGACCCCAGTGCAAATATCAAAAGGATGCTCAAATTCCTTACATAAAATTGCATAGTATAGTAGGCCCTCCTTAGCCAGGGTTAGTGGATGGGGAGGGCCAATTCTGTATAAAAAGCATTATTTCCTTTTTTCTTTTTTTTTTTTTTTTTTTTTGCGGTAAGTGGGCCTCTCACTGTTGTGGCCTCTCCTGTTGCAGAGCACAGGCTCAGCGGCCATGGCTCACGGGCCTAGCCGCTCCATGGCATGTGGGATCTTCCCAGACAGGGGCACGAACCCATGTACGCTGCATTTGCAGATGGACTCTTAACCACTGCGCCACCAGGGGAGCCCAAAAAGCATTATTTCTTTTTAAAGTCTCTCAGCAGCCTGATTAAAAACTGTTAAGGAAAATGGTATCTTTGGGCCCCACCCTCAGGTACTCCCTTAGCTTTCTACATAAGTTATCTTAGTTCCCCAGGTCTAAACCTTGGCTGGATTCTGGGTTGATAGGCCAGAGATATGGGTAAGCAGGAAGCCAGTTATATCACATAGTAATGACCTTGTGACTCCTGACTGCCCACAAATTGGGTCTGCATCTGGATGTCTCTGCCAGTGCCTTGAGAACCTGTTCTACCCCCCGCCACCGACCCCCATGGCTGATAAGATTGTCTGAGGAGCCCTGGGAACAAACTCTTCTGCCTGCCTTCCCTGCTACTGCGTCTCAAAGTCTGTGTCTGTATGGGACAATGGTCCCTCTTGAATGCCACTACATGCTGTGCTCTGGCTTGTGGCTCTGGTTGAGAGCACAGGCCTCACTAAGATTAAGAGAAGAGGATGGAAGGACATTAGGTGAAAACTAAGGAAATCTAAATAAAGTATGGACTTTTAGTTAATGATAATGTATCAATATTGCTTCATTAATTGTAACAAATACTTTTTATTTTACTAATGTAAAATGTTAGTAGTGGGGAAATAGTGTAGTATCTAAGAATTCTGTACTTCTTTGCAATTTTTCTGTAAATCTAAAATTGTTCTAAAAAATAAAGTTTATTTAAAAAGAGAGAGAAGAGGATGAGATCCTAAATATCCAACTGTTTAGAAGTTTCCCATTATCCCAGGCCATGTCTGTGCCAAAGAGAATTGGAGTGGCTTGGATGCTGTTGGTGGCATTCCCCACAGTGCATTGCTCCCTGGAATGAAGCCTGTTTCTGGCACTACCAAATCAATGATTAAGAGGTTGGGGCCTTTTTTTCACTGGTGCTGAAAGATCTGCCTCATCCTGATGGACTTCCAAGGAGAGAACTTTGGGTGTGCAATTCACGTGATTTTGAAATATTGTTCCAGGAACTTTCTACCAAGTAGACTCACAGAGCCCTATTAAGTGCAAACTGAAGTAGGTACCTGGGAAACCCAATGTAGTTTTTAGCATTCCGGATTCGGAGTTAGAAGGGTTGACTCCCAGATCATTCATTAGCTGTGTGATCTTGAGCAGGCACATAACTTCTCTGAGTCTCACCTCAGTTCCTTGAATCTTTATTGAGCCTCTATGATGTACAGGGCATATTTGTCCTTGCCTTCAAGGAGCTAGTCTTGTAGACATAAAATAGATATGTAAATAATTTAGATACAAAACAAAATTACATGCCATATATAAATTGCATGCAGAGGAAAAGACCATTTATTCTGATCAAGACTATGGTTGGAGCTTGAGCTGGGCTTTGTAGTATGAGGATCATCAGAGAAGGAATGACATTCCAGGTCAAAGGGACAGTCTGAACAAAGGATACTTTGGTGTGAAGATGAATGCCATGTTCAGGAAGCTGGTAATAATCTAGTGCATTTATAGCAGAGATTGGCAAACTTTCTGTAAAGGGCCAGATAGTAAATACTTTAGGCTTTGTGTACCATATGGGTGGGTCTCTGTAGTAACTATTTAACCACTCAACTCTGCCATTATAATATGAAAGTAGTCATAGGTAATATATAAACGAATGGGCATCGTTGTGTGCCGTAACATCTTATTTACAAAAAACAGGCAGCTAGGGCTTCCCTGGTGGCACAGTGGTTGAGAGTCCCCCTGCCGATGCAGGGGACACGGGTTCGTGCCCCGGTCCGGGAAGATCCCACATGCCGGGGAGCGGCTGGGCCTGTGAGCCATGGCCGGCTCAGCGCTTCGGGAGTTGCAAGGGGAGAGGCCACAACAGTGAGAGGCCCGCATACCGCAAAAAAAAAGAGAGAGAGAGAGAGAGGGGGAGGGAGGGAGAGAGAGAGAGAGAGAGAGGAGAGAGAGAGAGAGAGAGAGTGTGTGTGTGTGTGTGTGTGCGCGCGCGCGCGCGCGCGCGCGTGCTGGGGCAAGGTGGTGGTGGTAGGATGTTGGAAAAGTAGGTTAAGAAACTCCTTTAATGCCAGGCTACTGAAGTTGTCCTTTATTCTTTATCCTGTAGGGGATGGGGAACCATTAAGGGTTTTGAGTAGGCGAGTGACGTTATCAAAGCTGTATATTAGGAAAATAACTGGTAACAGTGTGGCAGATAGTTTGCATTGAAGGCAGAGCGACCAATTAGAAGGTTATTGCTACAGATGAATCAAGAGATGGTGAGTTTAGTCTTCTTATATATAAACTGGGAATAATACTCCCTGTCGTAACTATTTTACAGGGTTTTTGTGAGAATCCAGTAGGAAAATGAATGCGAATGTACGTTGACACCATAAAGTGTCATGATGTGCAAGAGGTGAACTGTGACTTACAGTAATTCTAAGTAGTGATGGTTATTTTTCTGTTGTGGGAATGAATTCCTTGGAGATACAGTGAGGTGAGTCACCTCACTCGCTGCTGTTCCCCAGTAGATTTGGAATGACCTCCTCACACTATCCTAGTGCCTGTAGGCTCCAGGGGAAAAAACTGGGCTAGACAGACATCCTTAAATGCTCATCTCACCAAGGTCCCCTGCTTTTTTTTTGTTTTTTCTTTTGGAGTTACCCTTCCTTGAGGTGGGAGAGAATCTTGGAGTCTAGGATGAACCAGAAAGAGAGTTTGCCTAGAAATTTGTTGTAAATATTCATGGGTTCTCCTGGAAGTGTATGTCTAACTGTGTCACTGAAACTGTCACTCTTTCTTCTTCAGGGGATGTTGGAAATTACTATTATGGACAAGGCCACCCAATGAAGCCTCACCGAATCCGCATGACTCACAATTTGCTCCTTAACTATGGTCTTTACCGAAAGATGGAAATCTATGTGAGTTACTGGGAGCGTCACCCCTCCCTAACCTCGTCAGCTCTGGTTCCCCATATGTCGCTCATTATCTCATTTTTTCAACTACTCATTTATCAAATGTGTTGAGTGACTGTTACATGGCAGACACTGTAAATGATAGAGATTCTCTGTTTTTAAGGAGCTCACTCTAGTGCTGGTGACTAACATGTACACAAATAAATTGTACAGTGTGTAAGTGCAACAATGAAAAAATGTATAAGATGCAGAGATAATAAGGTGTGAAGGTGGAAGGGAGCCTTGGAATGTTTTCTAGAGGTGATATCTGAGCAGTGTTTTAAAGATTGAATAGAATTTAGCCTGGAGTTCAGGAGGGGACTGGCATTCTAGGCTGAGGAAAGAACATACACAAAAAGGCAGAGAGGTAAGAACAATATGGTGTGTTTGGGGAAAATATAAGTAGTTCAGTGTGCAGGTATTGTAGTATAAAGTTCACAGGTGTGGGAGAGGGGAGCTAGAGCTGGAGAGGTCAGCAAGGATTGGATGTACTAAGCAACTCTGTGGCACCAGGGTCAAAAAATCCAATGGCTGGAGAAAAAAAAAAAAAAAAAGAGTGATTGGAACTGTGTTGAACTAGATGCCAAGTCTCTAGTTACTAGAGAGTATGGACTGTCTAACATCTTGACTCAGCTCCATCTGATGACTTTTGCCCCATCTATCAGTTTTTAAAGAGAAGCCAGAACTCTAGATTATTATGTAAAATCTCCCAGGTTTAAAATATTGGCCCAAGTTTGTTTGTTTTAAATGTGTGCAAACAAAAGCACATGAGCATATCTGTGGACCAAATTTGGTCCAGAGGTTTCCAATCTGAACCTCTTCTGGAAGCTGTGAAGAGCAAGTGAAGTATTTTATTTATTTATTATTATTTATTTAATTTATTTAATTTATTTATTTTTGGCTGTGTTGGGTCGTCGTTGCTGCGCACGGGCCTTCTCTAGTTGCGGTGAGCGGGGGCTACTCTTTGTCATGGGGCGCAGGCTTCTCATTGCAGTGGCTTCTGTTGTTGGGGAGCACAGGCTCTAGGCGCGCAGGCTTCAGTAGTTGTGGCACACGGGCTCAGTAGTTGTGGCTCGCGGACTCCAGAGTGCAGGCTCAGTAGTTGTGGTGCACGAGCTTGGTTGCTCTGCGGCATGTGGGACCTTCCCGGACCAGGGCTTGAACCCGTGTCTCCTGCATTGGCAGGTGGATTCTTAACCCCTGCACCACCAAGGAGGTTCCACAAGTGAAGTATTTTAAATGAGAGATAGGAACAGGCATGCATTTTAGAAGCAGGGAGGCCAGTTAGGAGGCTGTCACAAGGGTCCAAATGAGAAAATAAAGAGGGGCTGGAGGCCTATGTTGTCTTTTTTTTTTTTTTAATTAATTTATTTATTTTTGGCTGCATTGGGTCTTCATTGCTGCGCGAGGGCTTTCTCTAGTTGCGGTGAGCAGGGGCTACTCTTCTTTGCAGTGCGTGGGCATCTTGTTGCAGTGACTTCTGTTGTTGCAGAGCACAGGATCTAGGCACGTGGGCTTCAGTAGTTGTGGCATGTGGGCTTCAGTAGTTGTGGCGCACGGGCTCAGTAGTTGTGGCGCACGGGCATAGTTGCTCTGCAGCATGTGGGATCTTCCCGGACCAGGGCTCGAATCCGTGTCCCCTGCATTGCCAGGCAGATTCTTAACTACTGCGCCACCAGGGAAGCCCCCTATGTTGTCTTACGGTTAGAGCATAAGAGTCTTGTTAAAAGTCTGTGCTGACAGCTTAAGTAACCTAGCAACAGCAGTATCCTTCCTCACCATTCCAGAGACTGAAAGGAGATAAGTCTCTGTCCCAGATGGCTGTGTCATGTCTCGAGCCACTGGAGGAGGCAGTTGGGGAAGCAAGGAGGGAAGGTAGATAGAGGAGCAGACGGATCTTGGGACTAGAGAGCATTTTCAGGTGTGAAGGGCATCTGGGAATGAAAAATATAAAAGGTAGCAGAGGTTTCCAGGCACTCTAGGGAGCAGACTAGCATTTAGATAAAGAGACGTTACCTGAATGTGGAATAGTAAGCATCAAGGCCTTATGGCGCTTCCTGTTGCACACCTACACCATGCTGACCTGGCCTCAGCTTGCTTGCTTTCCTGCCACTCCCCTCCTCAGAGCCTCTCCAAGTCAGCCAGATCAGATTCTGCCTCTTTCCACCCCATCCTGATTGGGAGGATTATTTACTCTGTCCAGTTATATCTTACTCATTTTCAAGTGTTACCTTAAGCACTCTTTTTTTCATTTAACAGATTTTTGTTGGGTACTTGTCATACCCCAGGGAATATATCAACCTCTGTGAGTGATATTGAGTTATTAAGAAATGGATCCTGGGCTTCCCTGGTGGCGCAGTGGTTAAGAATCCGCTTGCCAGTGCAGGGGACACGGGTTCAAACCCTGGTCTGGGAAGATCCCATGTGCCACAACTACTGAGCCTGCGCTCTAGAGCCCACGAGCCACAACTACTGAAGCTCATGCGCCTAGAGCCTGTGCTCCACAACAAGAGAAGCCACTGCAATGAGAAGCCCGCGCAACCGCAATGTAAAGTAGCCTCCCCAGCACCCCCTCCCTCCAAGGGGCGAAGAAACAAAGACCAAAGGCAGCCAAAAATAAATAATAAATTAATAAATTAAAAAAAAAAAAAAAAAAGAAATGGATCCTGGGACGTCCCTGGCGGTCCACTGGTTAAGACTCCAGGCTTCCAATGCAAGAGGCAAGGGTTCTATCCCTGGTCGGGGAACTAAGATCCCACGTGTCGCACGGCGCGGCCAAGAAAAAAAAAAAAAATTTATATATATTTTTGAAATTCATTTATGGCTGTGTTGGGTCTTCGTTGCTGTGCGTGAGCTTTCTCTAGTTGCGGCGAGCGGGGGCAACTCTTTGTTGTGGTGTGTGGGCTTCTCACTGCAGTGGCTTCTCTTATTGTGGAGCACGGGCTCTAGGCACGCGGGCTTCAGTAGTTGCAGCATGCAGGCCCTAGGGCATGTGGGCTTCAGTAGTTGTGGCACGTGGGCTCTAGGGTATGTGGCCGTCAGTAGTTGTGGTGCACGGGCTCAGTAGTTGTGGCTCACAGGCTCTAGAGTGCAGACTCAGTAGTTTTGGCACATGGGCTTAGTTGCTCCATGGCATGTGGTATCTTCCTGGACCAGGGCTTGAGCCCATGTCCCCTGCATTGGCAGGCAGGTTCTTAACCACTGCACGACTAGGGAAGTCCCCCAAGAAAATATTAAAAAAAAAAAAAAATTGATCCTATCTTTAAGTGAGAAGAAAAATTAACTAACATTTATTGGTGATTGCTAGGTACCAAGCCAGAGCTACTTGTTATTTCCTTAATGTTTACAGCAACCCTAATTTGGATCACTCTCCACTGTCCTCACCCCACACTCTATTTTTTATTAAAGAGGAAAACTTGTCCTAGAAGCTTCCTAACAGATTTCCCCTTAAATCTCCTTGGGTCATTTGCTGTCCTTAGACCATTCACCAGCAATTTGATTCTTGGGGCTGGGTACACACAACCAAATTGAGATCTCTTAACAAGAAAGAAGGGAAAGAATGGCTCTTTGGGAAGCAACCAACAGTAGCTATCATAGGAGATAATAGAGATTATTGGAGATTACTTCATCTGTGTGATATGCTTATTGTAAACTTCTAAAGCAAAACCCTAGTATAATCTCTTTCTGAAATCTCTAGACCTCGTTCTCTTTCATGTGATCTTTTTCCTTCTCTGGCTCTATCTCTTTATTGAGTATGAATCGTTAGTCCTCTTCCCCTCAGCAGTATTTCTTTGCATTCATCCCTTCTTTCTTCTCCTTTCTCTGGGCTATGATTCTAGCATCCCTTTCCCAAAGCACAAAGAGCCATTTATTTTAGTGTCTGTCCTGAAATTAATGGCTTTTTTTTTTTTTTTTGCGGTACGCCGGCCTCTCACTGTTGTGGCCTCTCCCGTTGCGGAGGCTCCGGACGCGCAGGCTTAGCGGCCATGGCTCACGGGCCCAGCCGCTCCGCGGCATGTGGGATCTTCCCGGACCGGGGCACGAACCCATGTCCCCTGCATCAGCAGGCGGACTCTCAATCACTGCGCCACCAGGGAAGCCCAATTAATGGCTTTTGAAAGTCAGTCTTGAAAGAAGTTCCCTAGACTGCTCATAGAAGTTTCTGTACCTGAAGGAGACACGTTGAAGTTGTTTTCACACAATTTCACCCTCTTTGGTTCCTTCTCCAATTCTGTCTCTACACGTCTAATTAATCTGTCCCAGAATCTAAATCTTCACTTTTCATCCAGGCATCTTCCTATTTACATAATAAAAATCCTGCTCTCTTCCTTGCCTTGGATGCTAATTTTGTATAGTCCCAGTCTTCTTATTCATTGCCTTCTGTTCTTTTTTTAATGTTTTTATAAAATATTGAATAGATATGAAAGAATTTTTATAAAATATATGTAGGGTATAAAGAATCACATTATTATTAATACCACCTAGTTTAAGAAAAGGAGTATTTCCATGACTGCTAAAGCTCCTGTATGCCCTTCCCTGATCCTGTCTTCTTCCCAGAGTTAACCTCTGCCGTGAACTTGGGATTTATTATTTGCTCGCTTGTCTTTATAAATTTACCATTATGTAGTCTTTTTTTTCTTTTTAAAATATTTATTTATTTATCTTATTTGGCTGTGCTGCGTCTTAGTTGCGTTACTCAGGGTCTTTAGTTGCAGCATGTGGGATTTGGTAATACGGGATCTAGTTCCCTGACCAGGGATCAAACCTGGGCCCCCTGCATTGGAAGTGTGGGGTCCTAACTGCTGGACCACCAGGGAAGTCCCTACCCATATGTATTCTTAAATAGTACATGTTTTACATGTTTGAATGTTACATAAGTGGAGCCATACAGTATTTATTATGTGACTTGCCTTTTTTGCTCAACATGTTCCTAAGAGTCGTTCATGTTGATACATGTAGCTGTATTTATTTTCACTGTATTTCATTGAAAGAATATACTACAAGTTGTCTATTTTATTATTATTGGTGGGCATTTGGTTTGTTTCTAGTTTTGAGCTGCTACAAACACTGCTGCTGTGAACGTTCTTGAGCATGTTTCTTGGATGCATATATGCTACAGTTTCAGAAGGGGATGTACTAGGAGTAGAATTGCTGGGTCAGGACATTGGTACACAGTAACCCTTATTAAATAATGCCAAAATGGTTTCCAGTTGCCACCAGTGTAGAAGAATTACAGTTGCTCCAAGTCCTTGCCAACACTTGATTTTGTTATATTTAAATTTTTTTGCCAGTTTATGTTTCGCTTGTTACTGGTGAGGTTGAGGATCTTTTTACAGGTTTCCCTATTGAAGTTCCTATTCAAGCCTTCTGCCCATTTTTCTTTTTGATTGTCTGGTTATTGTTTTGTTTCTCTTTTAATTGGACCTTGGATACACAGAATTGGGTTAATCATTATCCTTGGCTTATAAGCATCTAAAGAAGGTTCATGCTTGGTCTTCTTTTTAAAAATGTTATTTTATTGTTTATTCATTCATTTTACTTAAATATTTTAATAATGCTGTGAACTTCCATATTCCTACAACCCAATCACTCTTCTAAATTTCGTGTTTATCATTCTCTTGCTTATCATATTTTTATGTTTATCATGTATGTACGTGCCTAAACAAGTTATAGTATTTATTTACTTGTGCTTGAATTCTTTAAAAAAGGTATCATGCTACGTGTAGTCTTTGGGGACTTGCTTATCTCTCACAATATTATAACTACTAAAATCCATCCACCTTGTTGAATATAGCTATAATTGTTTAATTTTTCTCTGCTGAATAATATTTCATGATGTCAGTATACTGCAATTTATCCATTCTCCTGTGGTCTTAATTTGTATCTAGGTTTTCAATGTTAGGACCAGTGTTACTATGAATATTCTTGTACATGTCTGTTAGTGCATATAGGCAAAATTTTCTTATGGCTCTTTCTCTGGGAGTGGAATTGCTGGACTGTAGAATATGTGCATATTAAATGCCAAGTTGGTTTTCAGTGTGGTTGAATGAACTGGCAATATATAAGAGATACCGTGATTCACATCCTCTCCTACACTTAGAATCAGACTTTAAATTTTACTAATCAAATGGGTGTAAAAAAAACAATATGTAATTATGGTCTCGATTTGCATTTTGCTAGTGATCAGTGAAACTGAGCTTCTGTTTATATGTTTATTAGCCATTTGTATGTCCTCTGCTGTGAAATGTATTTTCATGTCTTTTGCCCATTTTCCTCTTGGGTTGTTTGACTTTCTTTTTCTTAACAATTTGTAGTAGTTCTTTATATATTCTGGTATATATAGTTCATTGTCAGTATATTGCTGTAAGTATTTTCTACTTTGGTTTTGTTTTTTCAATCTAATGTATCTTTAATGAACAGAGATTGTTAATTTTTTAAAAAAATTTATTCATTTATTTATTTTTGGCTGTGTTGGGTCTTCTTTGCTGCGCGGGCTTTCTCTGGTTGTGGAGAGGGGGGCTACTCTTCGTTATGGTGTGCAAGCTTCTCATTGAGGTTGCTACTCTTGTTGCAGAGCTCGGGCTCTAGGCCCGTGGGCTTCAGTGGTTGTGGCACGTGAGCTCAGTAGTTGTGGCTCACGGGCTCTAGAGCGCGGGCTTAGTAGTTGTGGTGCACAGGCCTAGTTGCTCTGTGGCGTGTGGGATCTTCCCGGACCAGGGCTCGAACCTGTGTCCCCTGCATTGGCAGGCAGATTCTTAATCACTGCGCCATCAGGGAAGTCCCGAGATTCTTAATTTTAACATAGTCATATTTGTTGTTTCTTTTATAAGTGCTTTTTATGTCTTAATAAATCCTTCCCAACCCTTAAAGTATTATCCTATATTAATCTTTTAAAATCTTTATAGGTTTCCCTTTCACATATAGATATGTACTGTATTTGGAATTGATTTTGTAATATGGTTTGTTATGTATCTCTTTTTTTTTGGCTGCACTGCACAGCATGCGGGATCTTAGTTCCTCGACCAGGAGTGCCACCTGCAGTGAAAGCGTGGAGTCCTAAGCACTGGACTGCCAGGGAGTTCCCTAATATGATTTGAAGTAGGGAATCCACTGAAACTTTTCCCCCCATATTGTCCCAGCTGATTGGTTGAAAAGTCTGTTTTCTCCCCGCTAAGTGCCACCACTTTTGTATCTGAAATGTCCGTATTTATTCATTTATTCCACAAATACTTATTAAGCACCTACTTAGTGCCAGGTACTATGTTTGAGTCTGTTTCTGGGCTCTCTGTTCTCTTGACTTGGTCTGTTTATTGCCCTATATGCCATTGCCACAGTGGCTTAATTATAATAGCTTTTTATGAAGTCTTGGTATCTAGTATTAAATCCTCCCACTTCGTTGTTCTTTAAAAGAAAAAAAAGTGACTTGCTCCTTGCGCTTTGTACTTTTGTATAAATTTTAGAATTAACTCATCAAGTGCTACAAATAAATCTACTAGGATTTTTGTTGAAATTTCAATGACTCTGTGCCTCAGCTTAGGGAAAATGGGAAAATTGATATCTTGAGAATATTAAGTCTTTGAATCCATGTACATGGTATATCTCCATTTATTTAGGTCTTTAATTAATTAATTTGCACCGGGTCTTAGTTGGAGCACGTGGCCTCCTTAGTTGTGGCATGTGAACTCTCAGTTGCGGCATGCATGTGGGATCTAGTTCCCCGACCAGGGATCGAATCCAGGCCCCCGGCACTGGGAGCGCGGAGCCTTATCCACTGTGTCACGAGGGAAGTCCCTATTTAGTTCTTTTTAAATGTCTCACATAAAGATTTCCTTTAGCTTCTTTATTATGAAATATAACACATGCACAGAAAAGTGCATAAAACAAATATGCAGTTTAACAAATTGATATAAAGTAAACATACATGTAAACACAAACTAGTTCAAGAAATAGAACATTGCCAGTACCTCAGAAACCTACATATGTCCCTTCCTGATCACAGCCTCTTCTCTTCCCCCAGAGGTAACTAGAATCTTGACTTTTCTGTTAATGCTTCCTTGCTCTTCATCATAATTTAATTACCTAATTACCCATCCCTAAATAATATAGTTTAATTTTGCTGAACTTGATATAAATGGAATTATACAATATACATTTTTGTGTGTAGCTGTAGCTTATTCATATTAATTGCTGTGTACTATTTCATTGTAGAATATACTATATTTATCCATTCCACTGTTGATGGGCAGTTGAGATTTTGGCTATCAATATAAAGTTTTGTAATTTTCTCTATAAAGCTGATGTACATCTTTTATTAGATTTTTTCCAAGTACTTCATTTCTTTAATGCTATCATAAATTGTATCTTCTGAATTTTTTATTTTTTAATTGCTTACTGGTGTATAGAAATTCAGTGCTGTTCTTTTTAATTTAAACTTATATCCAAGGTCCCTGAGGATCTGATTCTGCTATTAGTTGTTTCTATGGGCTCTTACCTCTGGTGCTTTGTTTCCTTGTGTGTTTTGTGGTTTTTGATTGTGAGGTCATATTTCTTGGAACTTTGTGGCCTGGGATAAAGATGGGTTCTTAGGGTGAGATTTGCGTTTACTTTGTAAAAGAGGCAGTTTTTGAGGTGGGCTTTGTCCTTCAGAGATTTAGGATAAGGATGAATTTCAAATAGTAGGAAGGCTTGATTACAGTCACTGTGGTGGGAAGCTCTGTAGGTCCTGTTGCAGAAGAGTTGTTTGTCTGGAGTATAATATTATGAAAGAGGATGGGGGAGAATTAGATTGGAAAAGGAACCTTGCAAAGTTCCTTGATTACTATGTTAGTCTTTAGAATCTTTTCTTTTGTCCTGAATGTTCTAGAGGAGGGCATTGACTTTTTCAAAGATTTCTGTGACACCGTTATGGAAGATGGATTGGAACAGGGTAAGGCTGGATATAAATGGAACCAATTAGGAAACCAAAAAATAATCCAAATGAGAGTTAATTTATTATGACAACAGATTTTTATTGAGCACCTACTAAGTGTTGGGCATCTGTGCACAAGCCACGCGGGATCTCAGTTCCCCATCCAGGGATTGAACCTGGGCCATGGCAGTAAAAACCCAGAATCCTAACCACTAAGCCACCTGTGAACTCCCCTGTGCTATTTTCTTAGAATAAAGATAGACCTGCTCCTGGCCTCCCGGAGTAGAGCAAGCAAGCACAATTTCTGTGCAGTTTGAATGACAAGAGAAGTACAGGGTTCTCAGGGGAGCACTTCAGAGAGTTACTTAACTGAGACTCTGGGGGTCAAGGACAGCTTTCTGGGGAAATTAACTTTTCAGTTGCAACTTAAAGATTGAATAGAGGGTGTGAAGAGAACTGTATTCTAGGCCGTAGTATGTGCAAAGGCCTAAAGATGGGAGAGGATTCCCTTAGAGAATTGCTATTAAAATTGTGCTCAGTAGATTGGTACAATTAATTCATGAGATAAATTCAACCCCTCAAACATTTTTGTTTAACCCATAAAGTATTTTTTAAATTTAATTTTATTTCTTTATACAGCAGGTTCTTATTAGTTATTCACATTATACATATTAGCGTATATATGTCAATCCCAGTCTCCCAATTCATCCCACCACCACCACTCCCCCATGCCACTTTCCCCCCTTGGTGTCCATACGTTTGTTCTCTACATCTGTGTCTCTATTTCTGCCCTACAAACCAGTTCATCTGTACCATTTTTCTAGGTTCCACATATATGCGTCAATATACGATAACTTGTTTTTCTTTCTGACTTATTTCACTCTGTATGACAGTCTCTGGATCCATCCACGTCTCTACAAATGACCCAATTTCATTCCTTTTTATGGCTGAGTAATACTCCTTTGTATATATGTACCACATCTTCTTTATCCATTCGTCTGTCGATGGGCATTTAGGTTGCTTCCATGACCTGGCTATTGCAAATAGTTCTGCAATGAACATTGGGGTGCATGTGTTTTTCTGAATTATGGTTTTCTCTGGGTATATGCCCAGTAATGGGATCACTGGGCCATCTGGTAATTCTGGTAATTCTAGAATTCTAGAAATCTGGTAATTCTATTTTTAGTTTTTTAAGGAACCTCCATACTGTTCTCCATAGTGGCTGTATCAATTTACATTCCCACCAACAGTGCAAGAGGGTTCCCTTTTCTCCACACCCTCTCCAGCATTTGTTGTTTATAGATTTTCTGATGATGCCCATTCTAACCGGTGTGAGGTGATACCTCATTGTAGTTTTTATTTGCGTTTCTCTAATAATTAGTGATGTTGAGCAGCTTTTCATGTGCTTCTTCTCTCTTCTTTGGGGAAGTGTCTATTTAGGTCTTCTGCCCATTTTTGGATTGAGTTGTTTGTTTTTTTAATATTGAGCTGCATGAGCTGTTTATATATTTTGGAGATTAATCCTTTGTCCTTTGATTTGTTTGCAAATATTTTCTCCCAGTCTGAGGGTTGTCGTTTTTTTTTGTTTTTTTGCGGTAGGCGGGCCTCTCACTTTTGTGGCCTCTTGCGTTGTGGAGCACAGGCTCCGGACGCGCAGGCTCAGTGGCCATGGCTCACGGGCTTAGCCGCTCCACAGCATGTGGGATCTTCCCGGACCGGGGCACGAACCTGTGTCCCCTGCATCAGCAGGCGGACTCTCAACCTCTGTGCCACCAGGGAAGCCCCCTGAGGGTTGTCTTTTCCTTTGCTGTGCAAAAGCTTTTAACTTTCATTAGGTCCCATTTGTTTATTTTTGTTTTTATTTCCATTTCTCTAGGAGGTGGGTCAAAAAAGATCTCACCGTGATTTATGTCAAAGAGTGTTCTTCCTATTTTCCTCTAAGAGTTTTATAGTGTCCAGTCTTACATTTAGGTCTCTAATCCATTTTGAGTTTATTTTTGCGTATGGTGTTAGGGAGTGTTCTAGTTTCATTCTTTTACATGTAGCTGTCCAGTTTTCCCAGCACCACTTATTGAAGAGACTCTCTTTTCTCCATTGTATATCCTTGCCTCCTTTGTTATACATTAGTTGACCATAGGTGCGTGGGTTTGTCTCTGGGCTTTCTATCCTGTTCCATTGATCTATATTTCTGTTCTTGTGCCAGTACCATATTGTCTTGATTACTGTAGCGTTTTTAAAAATTTATTTATTTTTGGCTGCGTTGGGTCTTCGTTGCTGTGCGTGGGCTTTCTCTAGTTGTGGCGAGCGGGGGCTATTCTTCGTTTCAGTGCGCAGGCTTCTCATTGCAGTGGCTTCTCTTGTTGCGGAACACGGGCTCCAGGCACGTGGGCTCAGTAGTTGTGGCTCATGGGCTCTAGAGTGCAAGCTCAGTAGTTGGGGCACACGGGCTTAGTTGCTCTGCGGCATGTGGAGTCTTCCCAGACCAGGGCTTGAACCCGTGTCCCCTGCATTGGCAGGTGGATTCTTAACCACTGCGCCACCAGGGAAGCCCCAATTACTGTACCTTTGCAGTATAGTCTGAAGTCAGGGAGTCTGATTCCTCCAGCTCCGTTTTTTTCCCTCAAGACTGCTTTGGCTATTTGGGGTCTTTTGTGGCTCCATACAAATTTTAAGATTTTATATTCTATTTCTGTAAAAAATGCCACTGGTAATTTGATAGGGATTGCATTGAATCTGCAGGTTGCTTTGGGTAGTATAGTCATCTTCACAATATTGATTCGTCCAATCCAAGAACATGGTATATCTCTCCATCTGTTTGTGTCATCTTTGATTTCTTTCATCAGTGTCTTACAGTTTTCTGCGTACAGGTCTTTTGTCTCCCTAGGTAGGTTTATTCCTAGGTATTTTATTCTTTTTGTTGCGGTGGTAAATGGGAGTGGTTCCTTAATTTCTCTTTCAGATTTTTCACCATTAGTGCATAGGAATGCAAGAGATTTCTGTGCATTAATTTTGTATCCTGCAGCTTTGCCAAATTCATTGATTAGCTCTAGTAGTTTTCTGGTGGCATGTTTGGGATTCTCTATGTATAGTATCACGTCATCTGCAAACAGTGACAGTTTTACTTCTTCTTTTCCAATTTGTATTCCTTTTATTTCTATTTCTTCTCTGATTGCCGTGGCTAGGACTTCCAAAACTATGTTGAATAATAGTGGCGAGAGTGGACATCCTTGTCCTTTTCCTGATCTTAGAGGAAATGCTTTCAGTTTTTCACGATTGAGAATGATGTTTACTGTGGGTTTGTCGTATATGGCCTTTTTTACGTTGAGGTAGGTTCCCTCTATGCCCACTTTCTGGAGAGTTTTTATCATAAATGGGTGTTGAAATTTGTCGAAAGCTTTTTCTACAACTATTGAGGTGATAATATGGTTTTTCTTCTTCAATTTGTTAATGTGGTGCATCACATTGGTTAATTTGCATACATTGAAGAATCCTTGCATCCCTGGGATAAATCCCACTTGATCATGGTGTATGATCCTTTTAATCTGTTGTTGGATTCTGTTTGCTAGTATTTTGTTTAGGATTTTTGCATCTATTTTCAACAGTGATATTGGTCTGTAATTTTCTTTTTTTGTACTATCTTTGTCTGGTTTTGGTATCAGGGTGATGGTGGCCTCATAGAATGAGTTTGGGAGTGTTCCTTCCTCTGCAATTTTTTGGAAGAGTTTGAGAAGGATGGGTGTTAGCTCTTCTCTAAATGTTTGACAGAATTCACCTGTGAAGCCATCTGGTCCTGGACTTTTGTTTGTTGGAAGACTTTTAATCACAGTTTCAATTTCATTACTTGTGATTGGTCTGTTCATATTTTCTGTTTCTTCCTGGTTCAGTCTTGGAAGGTTATACCTTTCTAAGAATTTGTCTGTTTCTTCCAAGTTGTCCATTTTATTGTCATAGAGTTGCTTGTAGTACTGTCTTAGGTTGCTTTGTATTTCTGCAGTGTCTGTTGTAACTTCTCCTTTTTTATTTCTAATTTTATTGATATGAGTCCTCTCCCTCTTTTTCTTGATGAGTCTGGCTAATGGTCTATCAATTTTGCTTATCTTCTGAAATAACCAGCTTTTAGTTTTATTGATCTTTGCTATTGTTTTCTTTGTTTCTATTTCATTTATTTCTCCTCTTATCTTTATGATTTCTTTCCTTCTGCTAACTGGGTTTTGTTTGTTCTTTTTTCTCTAGTCCTTTTAGGTGTAAGGTTAGATTTTTTATTTGAGATGTTTGCTATCTCTTGTGGTAGGATTGTATTGCTATAAACTTCCCTCTTAGAACTGCTTTTGCTGCATCCCATAGGTTTTGGATCATTGTATTTTCATTGTCATTTGTTTCTAGGTATTTTTTGATTTCCTCTTTGATTTCTTCAGTGATCTCTTGGTATTTAGTAATGTATTGTTTAGCCTCCGTCTGTTTTTGTTTTTTATGTTTTTTTCCCTTAATTGATTTCTAATCTTATAGCGTTGTGGTTAGAAAAGATGCTTGATATGATCTCAATTTTCTTACATTTACTGAGACTCGATTTGTGACCCAAGATGTGATCAATCCTGGAGAATGTTCCATGTGCACTTGAGAAGAAAGTGTAATCTGCTGTTTTTGGATGCAATATCCTATAAATATCAATTAAATCTATCTGGTCTATTGTGTCATTTAAAGCTCTTGTTTCCTTATTAATTTTCTGTTTGGATGATCTGTCCATTGGTGTAAGTGAGGTGTTAAAGTCCCCCACTATTATTGTGTTATTGTCGATTTCCTTTTAGAGCTGTTAGCAGTTGCCTTTTGTATTGAGGTGCTCCTGTGTTGGGTGCATATATATTTATAATTGTTATATCTTCTTGGATTGATCCCTTGATCATTATGTAGTGTCCTTCCTTGTCTCTTGTAACATTCTTTATTTTAAAGTCTATTTTATCTGATATGAGTATTGCTCCTCCAGCTGTCTTTTTTTATTATTATTAATTTATTTATTTTAATTTATTTATTTTTGGTTGCGTTGGGTATTCATTGCTGCACGTGGGCTTTCTCTAGTGGCGAGCGGGGGCCACCCTTCGTTTTGGTGCCCAGGCTTCTCATTGCGGTGGCTTCTCTTGTTACAGAGCACAGGCTCCAGGCTCACAGGCTTCAGTGGTTGTGGCACGTGGGCTCAGCAGCTGTGGCTCATGGGCTCTAAGCGCAGGCTCAGTAGTGGTGCACGGGCTTAGTTGCTCTGCAGCACGTAGGATCCTCCCGGGCCAGGGCTCAAACCCGTGTCGCCTGCATTGGCAGGTGGATTCCTAACCACTGTGCCACCAGGGAAGCCCTCCAGCTTTCTTTTGATTTCCATTTGCGTGGAATATCTTTTTCCATCCCCTCACTTTTAGTTTGTATGTGTCCCTAGGTCTGAAGTGGGTTTCTTGTAGACAGCATATATATGGGTCTTGTTTTTGTATCCATTCAGCAAGCCTGTTTGTTTTGGTTGGAGCATTTAATCCATTCACGTTTAAGGTAATTATCGATATGTATTTTCCTCTTACCATTTTCTTAATTGTTATGGGTTTTTTTTTTAGGTCCTTTTCTTCTCTTGTGTTTCCCACTTAGAGAAGTTCCTTTAGCATTTGTTGTAGAGCTGGTTTGATGGTGCTGAATTCTCTTAGCTTTTGCTTATCTGTAAAGTTTTTGATTTCTCCATCGAATCTGAATGAGATCCTTGCTGGGTAGAGTAATCTTGGTTGTAGGTTCTTCCTTTTCATCACTTTAAATATATCCTGCCACTCCCTTCTGGCTTGTAGAGTTTCTGCTGAGGAATCAGCTGTTAACCTTATGGGAGTTCCCTTGTATGTCATTTGTCATTTTCCCTTGCTGCTTTCAGTAATTTTTCTTTGTCTTTAATCTTTGTCAATTTGATTACTATGTGTTTCAACGTGTTTCTCCTTGGGTTTATCCTGCCTGGGTTTATCCTGCGCTTCGTGGACTTGGGTGGCTATTTCCTTTCCCATGTTAGGGAAGTTTTCTACTATAATCTCTTCAAATATTTTCTTGGGTCCTTTCCCTCTCTCTTCTCCTTCTAGGACCCCTATAATGCGAATGTTGTTGCATTTAATGTTGTCCCAGCTGTCTTCATTTCTTTTCATTCTTTTTTCTTTATGCTGTTCTGCAGCAGTGAATTCCACCATTCTGTCTTCCAGGTCATTTATCCATTCTTCTGCCTCAGTTATTCTGCTATTGATTCCTTCTAGTATATTTTTCATTTCAGTTATTGTATTGTTCATCTCTGTTTGTTTGTTCTTTAATTCTTCTAGGTCTTTGTTAAACATTTCTTGCATCTTCTCGATCTTTGCCTCCATTCTTTTTCCGAGGTCCTGGATCATCTTCACTATCATTATTCTGAATTCTTTTTCTGGAAGGTTGCCTATCTCTACTTCATTTAGTTGTTTTTCTGGGGTTTTATCTCATTCCTTCATCTGGTACAAAGTCCTCTGCCTTTTCATTTTGTCTATCTTTCTGTGAATGTGGTTTTCCTTCCACAGGCTGCAGAATTGTAGTTCTTCTTGCTTCTGCTGTCTGCCCTCTGGTGGGTGAGGCTATCTAAGGGGCTTGTGCAAGTTTCCTGATGGGAGGGACTGGTGGTGGGTAGAGCTGGGTGTTGCTCTGGTGGGCAGGGCTCAGTAAAACTTTAATCTGCTTGTCTGCTGATGGGTGGGGCTGGGTTCCCTCCCTGTTGGTTGTTTGGCCTGAGGCGACCCAACACTGTGGAGCCTACCTGGCTCTTTGGTGGGACTAATGGCGGGCTCTGGGAGGGCTCACGCCAAGGAGTGTTTCCCAGAACTTCTACTGCCAGTGTCCTTGTCCCCATGGTCAACCACAGCCACCCCTTGCCTCTGCAGGAGACCCTCCAACACTAGCAGGTAGGTCTGGTTCAGTCTCCTGTGGGGTCGCTGCTCCTTCCCCTGGGTCCCGATGCACATACTACTTTCTGTGTGCCCTCCAAGAGTGGAGTCTCTGTTTCCCCCAGTCCTATGGAAATCCTGCAATCAAATCCCGCTAGCCTTCAAAGTCTGATTCTCTAGGAATTCCTCCTCCCGTTGCCAGACCCCCAGGTTGGGAAGCCTGATGTGGGGCTCAGAACCTTTACTCCAGTGGGTGGACTTCTGTGGTATAAGTGTTCTCCAGTTTGTGAGTCACCCACCCACGAGTTATGGGATTTGATTTTATTGTGATTGCGCCCCTCCTACCATCTCATTGTGGCTTTTTTTTTTTTGTCTTTGGATGTGGGGTATCTTTTTTGCTGAGTTCTAGTGTCTTCCTGTCAATGATTGTTCAGCAGTTAGTTGTGATTCTAATGCTCTCGCAAGAGAGAGTGAGCCTGTGTCCTTCTACTCCGCCAGCTTGAATCAATCCCCTAATCCACAAAGTATTTTTAAGAACTTTATGTTAGTATCCAACCTTTGAAAAAAATGAAATTTAACCTGAAAGACTCTGGCAGTTGGGCCCAAATTCTTTCATGGCAGCAATCAGCTAGAGCTGTGTAAAAAGCTTGTCCTCTGCTCACTAGTTTTTTGTTTGTTTTAAGCATCAAGTTAGCTAAACTGCCTGGCCCTTATAAGTGCTCTGAATTTGGTGTTCCCTAGGCTAGAGCATAGAATATTTAGAGAGGTTCTAGAGAGATGAGCAGGGACCCAATTATTTTGGTTTTTCAAGCCAGGCTAAAGAGTTTGGGCTTGATCTTTTGAGTAATGAAGCCACTGAAGGGTTTTTAGAGGGGGGTGACATGATTCAGTTTGAATTTTAGACAGATTACTCTGGCTGTAGGATTGAGAATAGATTCGCGATTGTTAAGATTGAAGGTGGCATACCAGTTAGGAGATTGTTGCCACAATCCAAGCCAAAAATGTGTGGCCTGGGGATGGAAGTGGACAGGTTTGACAGATACGTTGGCAGTAGTTTCAAGAGAAGTTGAATGTAGTAGATGAGGAAAGAGGAATCAAGGGTGATGCTCTGACTTCTGTCTTGAGCAGCAGAGTGGATGGTGGGGAGAATAGGAAACCTGGGAAAGAGGAGCATAGAAGAAATAAGGTAGTGGATACAGTCAAGATTATGGAGGTATAATGAAAGGGATTGGCAATGGACTGAAATGGAAGGCAAGCAAGGGCAGAGTTAAAGATGACACTTATGTCTTCAGTCAGAGTGGATGTTTGTATCATTAACAAAAATAGCATAAGAGAAGTTCTGGAAGTAAAGTTAAATTTGAATGCCTCTAGGCTCTCAACAAGTTGTAATGTCCAGTTGAATTTGAAGTGCCTCTAGGATTCGTGAGTGGAGCTGGCTGAGAAGCTGTTGGAATTGTGAATCTGAAGCTCAGAACATCAAGATGGAGTGAAAGTCTGGGCAGTCACCTCTCTAGAAGGGAGTAGTCAAAGCAGAGCTTTGACGACATTGCCAAGAGGGTAAAGGGCTTCGTATAGTGAAAACAACTTAGTATTGGAACCACTACTTGCTTCTTTCACTATGGGTGTTTTTGTTTTTTATAAATTTATTTTATTTATTTATTTATTTAATTTATTTATTTTGCGGTACACGGGCCTCTCACTGCTGTGGCCTCTCCCACTGCGGAGCACAGGCTCCAGACGCACAGGCTCAGTGGCCATGGCTCACGGGCCCAGCCGCTCCGCGGCATGTGGGATCCTCCAAGACCGGGGCACGAACCCGTGTCCCCTGCATCGGCAGGCGGACTCTCAACCACTGCGCCACCAGGGAAGCCCTATTTATTTATTTTTGGCTGCGTCGGGTCTTCATTGCTGCGCGTGGGCTTTCTCTAGTTGCGGCGAGCAGGGCCTACTCTTTGTTGTGGTGTGCGGGCTTCTCATTGCAGCGGCTTCCCTTGTTGCAGAGCACGGGCTCTTGGCGCTTGAGCTTCAGTAGTTGTGGCTCACAGGCTCAATAGTTGTGGTGCACGGGCTTAGTTGCTCCATGGCATGTGGGATCTTCCCGGACCAGGGCTCAAACCCGTGTCCCCAGCATTGGCAGACGGATTCTTAACCACTGCACCACCAGGGAAGCCCTCTATGGGTGTTTTTTAATAAAACAGTATCTGTCTTTCAATTTCAGTATTTCTCTTTATATTAAGTGAGGATTAAATGAGAGTCAAATAGTCCATGGAGCCAGACCTTTTGAGTTCTTATTCCGGCTTACTAGCCATGTAACCTTGGGCAAATTATGTTTAACCCCTCTCTGCTGTAGTTTCCTTACTGCAAAGTGAAGATAATAATAGTATGGACTTTAAAAGGTTGTGCCTAAAACAGTGACTGGCACAGAGTAAATAATTAATGTTAGCTGTATCGAAAATGCTTTATAAACTATAAAAGTGCTGGTTATTAGAAAAGAAGAGGGTTGTCTTTGAAGGAGACCCACCTTTAAGGCAGGAGAGGAAGAGAATTTTTAAAAAGAGGACAGGCTGAATCAGAATGTTGGGATAACCTGGAAATTACTATGTCAAGGAAGTTCTTATGGGGAGGATGTGACCAGAATTGTTGGTGTGATGATGATTCATAAAGGATTTCCCATCTATTTCAGTTATTACTAGTCACCCCTTCTTCTTGAACTCTTAGAGCCATTTGGCCCATAATTATATATTGTTATATTGAATATTAAAAGGAAAGTGATTTGTAAAACAATTTACAAAGAGATTTAACAGTCTCATCCAATTCTCACCACTTCCCTGTGAAGTAGATGTTGTTATCCCTGTTTGGTAAATGAGGAAATTGAGGCTCAAGAGATAGACTTGCCACCATAATTAAATACTTAAAACAATTTTTTAAATTAAAAAATGGAAAAAAAGAAAGAAAAGATAGACTTGCCTAGGCAATAGAGCTTGAGATGCCATCTAGGTCTTGAGATACGGAATCTCTTTTGATAATCTTATTTGCTTAACTAGATTGTGAGTTTCTTGAGGACTGAATCTAATCAGTCATTTCTTTTTATTCTGTACAGCACCTAGCTCAGTGCTGAGTGAAGACTGGCAGTAGTCAAGAATATCATGCTCTTTTCTCCCCTCTGCCCTCTAGCGCCCTCACAAAGCCAATGCTGAGGAGATGACCAAGTACCACAGTGATGACTACATTAAATTCTTGCGCTCCATCCGCCCAGATAACATGTCTGAGTACAGCAAGCAGATGCAGAGATGTAAGTCCATTCTGTTCCCTCCCTACTGTCAAGCCCCCAGTTGGATCTCCCTTCAAGTTGGAGAGACTCACCCTACCTTCCCTTGTATCCCCCATTTAGCTGACACCTGATTTTCCCTGCTTCCTGAGGGTACCAAAGTGTTTCTTTTGTCTCAAGACTGGTTTTCTTTGTTTCCTGATTGTAAGAAATAGATTGAACTTTGTCCAGTTAGGTTCACAACATTACCCACCCATCCCCCCCCAAACTGTAATTGTTGTAATGGAAAAAGCACTGACCTGGGTTGGGGAGACAGGTGATATAGGTCCCGGCACTGACTCTTAACTGACTGGGGCAAGTCACTTCCCCTCAGATTTTTCTTTTGTAAAATGGACTGGATGTCATCCCATGCAACTGTAACTGCTCTCACTATGTGAGTATTAGTTAAGAACTTAGCAGCCACTTAGACTCTAGGTGATGTAATCTTTGAGTTAAGGTGATTCTGCCCCTGCCCCTTTGGACTTGAAACTCAGAACAGGTCACATCTCAGAAGCCACACTCAGCTTATAGGAATTATGGGGATTGTTTTAGCTGTGTGGAAAAATTATGTTCAAATTTGGGAAGAAACTATCATCCCTGATTTCTCACTTGTGTTATTTTAGAAATTATCCCTTAGCACCTAAGATCTCATAATAAAACAATGTAACAGTATTGTCTAGAAGAAGTTTTGAATAGTTTATGACAGCTTATTCTGAAATACCAGGAAATCTATGGCACTTTTTTGTTGCTACTGGCCACAAGGTAGTCTGATTCCCACGGCAGAAATTTATTTGTTACAATAATTGTGCACTGGTAATGATTAGAGAACCACAGAGACCTTTTATGAAGCATTAAGCTTCTTTGCCACCCACAACTCCAGGAGCTGCTACCCCATCTAAGTGAGGTACTTACTGTCTGAATTGACAGGGTCTTATTTCCTTCTCAGGTGAGACAGATTCATTCCTTTGCTTTAGATGGCTTTAGGGCCGTTCCATAACTTACTTAGGCTAGCGATAAGGCTCTACTCTCAGTAGAGAGGGCTCTCATTAGAGAAGCAGCTTGGTATTAAAGCAAGAGGATGAGCTTTGATGTCTTGGTTTGAATCCCATAGCTCTGCCACTTAGCTCTGTGTTCTTGAGTATGTCCCCTAGCCTTTCTGAGCCTTGTTTTACCTTCTTTAAAAGGAAGACAGTAGTGCCTGTTTCATAATGGAGTTTGGGGGGATGAGTAAGATACTGTATTTATTTATTTATTTTAAAAATATTTATTTATTTATTTTTGGCTGTGTTTGGTCTTCGTTGCTGCATGAGGGCTTTCTCTAGTTGTGGTGAGCGGGGGCTACTCTTTGTTGTGGTGTACAGGCTTCTCGTGGTGGTGGCTTCTCTTATTGCCGAGCACAGGCTCTAGTATTATGGGCTTCAGTAGTTGTGGCATGCGGGCTTAGTAGTTGTGGCTCGCGGGCTCTAGAGCGCAGGCTCGCAGGCTCAGTAGTTGTGGTGCATGGGCTTAGTTGCTCCACGGCATGTGGGATCTTCCTGGACCAGGGCTCGAACCTGTGTCCTCTGCATTGGCAGGTGGATTCTTAACCACTGCGCCACCAGGGAAGCCCAAGATAACGTATTTAAAGCAGTGAATAGTAGCTTTTTGCTGTTATAACTTATTGCTTTTATTTTCAAATCTATCAAGACAGACGACATATTAGGCCCTCAGGAGTGCGCAGGTTTGGTTCTGGCTCCCAGTTTGCTCCAGTTTTCCTGAAACCAGCATTCTAAAGTTGTGCATTGAAAAATGAGGTCTGAGATTTTTTTGTCATTGAAGGTGGGGGTAAAAAGGATTCACATTCAATGCAATCCCTATCAAACTACCAATGGCATTTTTCACAGAACTAGAACAAAAAATTGCACACTTTGTATGGAAACACAAAAGACCCTGAATAGCCAAAGCAATTTTGAGAAAGAAAAACGGAGCTGGAGGAATCAGGCTCCTGGACTTCAGACTATACTACAAAGCTACAGTAATCAAGACAGTATGGTACTGGCACAAAGACAGAAATATAGATGAATGGAACAGGATAGAAAGCCCAGAGATAAACCTACACACATATGGTCACCTTTTTTTTTTTTTTTTTTTTTTTTGGCGGTACGCAGGCCTCTCACTGTTGCAGCCTCTCCTGTTGCGGAGCACAGGCTCCGGACATGCAGGTTCAGTGGCTATGGCTCACGGGCCAAGCCGCTCCGCGGCATGTGGGATCTTCCCGGACTGGGGCACGAACCTGCGTCCCCTGCATTGACAGGCAGACGCTCAACCACTGCGCCGTCAGGGAAGCCCGGTCACCTTATTTTTTTATAAAGGAGGCAAGAATATACAATGGAGAAAAGACAGCCTCTTCATTAAGTGGTGCTGGGGAAACTGGACAGCTACATGTAAAAGAATGAAATTAGAACCATACACAAAAATAAATTCAAAATGGATTAAAGACCTAAATGTAAGGCCAGACACTATAAAATTCTTAGAAGAAAACGTAGGCAGAACACTCTATGACATAAATCACAGCAAGATCCTTTTTGACCTGCCTCCTAGAGAAATGGAAGTAAAAACAAAAATAAACAAATGGGACCTAATGAAACTTAAAAGCTTTTGCACAGCAAAGGAAACTATAAACAAGATGAGAAGACAACCCTCAGAATGGGAGAAAATACTTACAAATGAAGCAACTGACAAAGGATTAATCTCCAAAATTTACAAGCAGCTCATGCAACTCAATAACAAAAAAACAAACAACCCAATCCAAAAATGGGCAGAAGACCTAAATAGACATTTCTCCAAAGAAGATATACAGATTGCCAACAAACACATGAAAGGATGCTCAGCATCACTAATCATTAGAGAAATGCAAATCAGAACTACAATGAGGTGTCACCTCACACCAGTCAGAATGGCCACCATCAAAAAATCTACAAACAACAAATGCTGGAGAGGGTGTGGAGAAAAGGGAACCCTCTTGCACTGTTGGTGGGAATGTAAATTGATACAACCACTATGGAGAACGGTATAGAGGTTCCTTCAAAAACTAAAAATAGAACTACCATACAACCCAGTAATCCCACTACTGGGCATATACCCTGAGAAAACCATAATTCAAAAAGAGTCATGTACCACAATGTTCACTGCAGCTCTTTTTACAATAGCCAGGACATGGAAGCAACCTAAGTGTCCATCGACAAAGAAGATGTGGCACATATAAACAATGGAATATTACTCAGCCATACAAAGAAACAAAATTGAGTTATTTGTAGTGAGGTGGGTGGACCTAGAGTCTGTCATACAGAGTGAAGTAAGTTAGAAAGAGAAAAACAAATACCGTATGCTAACACATATATATGGAATCTAAAAAAAAAAAAGGTTCTGAAGAATCTAGGGGCAGGACAGGAATAAAGAAGCAGACATAGAGAATGGACTTGAGGACGTGGGGAGGGGGAAGGGTAAGCTGGGACGAAGTGAGAGAGTGGCATGGACATATATACACTACCAAATGTAAAATAGATAGCTAGTGGGAAGCAGCCGCATAGCACAGGGAGATCAGCTCAGTGCTTTGTGACCACCTAGAGGGGTGGGATACGGAGGATGGGAGGGAGACGCAAGAGGGAGGAGATATGGGGATACATGTATGTGTATAGCTCATTCACTTTGCTATAAAGCAGAAACTAACACAACATTGTAAAGCAAGTACACTCCTGTAAAGATGTTACAAAAAAGAAAAGATGAGGCTCTCTTGATAAACCTTTAGCCAGACACATCAAGAAAAAGAGGGAAAGGACTCAAATCAATAAAATTAGAAATGAAAAAGGAGAAGTTACAGCAGACACCACAGAAATACAAAGCATCGTAAGAGACTACTACAAGCAGCTCTGTGCCAATAAAATGGGCAACCTGGAAGAAATGGACAAATTCTTAGAAAGGTATAACCTTCCAAAACTGAACCAGGAAAAAATAGAAAATATGAACAGACCAATCACAAGTAATAAAATTGAAACTGTGATTAAAAATCTTCCAACAGGAGCTTCCCTGGTGGCACAGTGGTTAAGAATCTGCCTGCCAATGCAGGGGACACAGGTTCGAGCCCTGGTCTGGGAAGATCTCACATGGCGCGGAGCAATGAAGCCCGTGCACCACAACTGCTGAAGCCCACGCGCCTAGAGCCCATGCTCCTCAACAAGAGAAGCCACTGCAATGAGAAGCCTGTGCACCATAACAAAGAACAGCCCCTGCTCGCCGCAACTAGAGAAAGCCTGCATGCAGCAACGAAGACCCAACGCAGCCAAAAATAAATGAGAAAAAAACCCACAAAAGAACCACATATTAAAAAATATATATATATTCCAACAAACAAAAGTCCACGACCAGATGGCTTCACAGGTGAATTCTGTCAAACATTTAGAGAAGAGCTAACACCCATCCTTCTCAAACTCTTCCAAAAAACTGCAGAGAAAGGAGCACTCTCAAACTCATTCTATGAAGCCACTATCACCCTGATAACAAAACCAGATAAAGATGTCACAAAAAAAGAAAACTACAGGCCAATATCACTGATGAATACAGATGCAAAATCCTCAACAAAATGCTAGCAAACAGAATCCAACAGCACATGAAAAGAATCATACATCATGATCAAGTGGGATTTATCCCAGGGATGCAAGGATTCTTCAATATACGCAAATCAATTAATGTGATATACCGTATTAACAAACTGAAGAAGAAAACACCATATGATCATCTCAATAGATGCGGAAAAAGCTTTTGACAAAATTCAACACCCGTTTATGATAAAAACTCTCCAGAAAGTGGGCATAGAGGGAACCTACGTCAACATAATAAAGGCCATATACGGGGCTTCCCTGGTGGCGCCAGTGGTTGAGAGTCCGCCTGCCAATGCGGGGGTCGCGGGTTCGTGCCCCTGTCTGGGAGGGCCCCGCATGCCGCGGAGCGGCTGGGCCCGTGGGCCGTGGCCGCTGGGCCTGCGCGTCCGGAGCCTGTGCTCTGCGCGGGGAGGGGCCACGGCAGTGGGAGGCCCGCGTACCGAAAAAATAAAAAATAAAGGCTATATACGACAAACCCACAGCAAACATCATTCTCAATCGTGAAACTGAAAGCATTTCCTCTAAGATCAGGAAAAGGACAAGGATGTCCACTCTCGCCACTATTATTCAACATAGTTTTGGAAGTCCTAGCCACGGCAATCAGAGAAGAAATAGAAATAAAAGGAATACATATTGGAAAAGAAGTAAAACTGTCACTGTTTGCAGATGACGTGATACTATACATAGAGAATCCTAAACATGCCACCAGAAAACTACTAGAGCTAATCAATGAATTTGGCAAAGCTGCAGGATACAAAATTAATGCACAGAAATCTCTTGCATTCCTATACACTAATGATGAAAAATCTGAAAGAGAAATTAAGGAACCACTCCCATTTACCACCGCAACAAAAAGAATAAAATTCCTAGGAATAAACCTACCTAGGGAGACAAAAGACCTGTACACAGAAAACTGTAAGATACTGATGAAAGAAATCAAAGATGACACAAACAGATGGAGAGATATACAATGTTCTTGGATTGGACGAATCAATATTGTGAAGATGACTATACTACCCAAATCAACCTGCAGATTCAATGCAATCCCTATCAAATTACCAGTGGCATTTTTTTACAGAACTAGAACATAAAATCTTAAAATTTGTATGGAGCCACGAAAGACCCTGAATAGCCAAAGCAGTCTTGAGGGAAAAAAACGGAGCTAGAGGAATTAGACTCCCTGACTTCAGACTATACCTCAAAGCTACAGTAATCAAGACAATATGGTACTGGCACAAGAACAGAAATATAGATTAATGGAACAGGATAGAAAGCCCAGAGGTAAACCCATGCACCTATGGTCAACTCATCTATAGCAAAGGAGGCAAGAATATACAATGGAGAAAAGAGAGTCTCTTCAATAAGTGGTGCTGGGAAAACTGGACAGCTACATGTAAAAGAATGAAACTGGAATACTCCCTAACACCATACATAAACAAATCAAAGGACAAAGGATTAATCTCCAAAATATATAAACAGCTTATGCAGCTCAATATTAAAAAAACAAACAACTCAATCCAAAAATGGGCAGAAGACCTAAATAGACACTTCCCCAAAGAAGAGAGAAGAAGCACATGAAAAGTTGCTCAACATCACTAATTATTAGAGAAATGCAAATAAAAACTACAATGAGGTATCACCTCACACCGGTTAGAATGGGCATCATCAGAAAAATCTATAAACAACAAATGCTGGAGAGGGTGTGGAGAAAAGGGAACCCTCTTGCACTGTTGGTGGGAATGTAAATTGATACAGCCACTATGGAGAACAGTATGGAGGTTCCTTAAAAAACTAAAAATAGAACTACCAGATTTCTAGAATTCTAGAATTCTAGAATTACCAGAATTACCAGATGGCCCAGCGATCCCATTACTGGGCATATACCCAGAGAAAACCATAATTCAGAAAAACACATGCACCCCAATGTTCATTGCAGAACTATTTGCAATAGCCAGGTCATGGAAGCAACCTAAATGCCCATCGACAGACGAATGGATAAAGAAGATGTGGTACATACATACAATGGAATATTACTCAGCCATAAAAAGGAATGAAATTGGGTCATTTGTAGAGACGTGGATGGATCTAGAGACTGTCATACAGAGTGAAGTAAGTCAGAAAGAAAAACAAATATCGTATATTAACGCATATATGTGGAACCTAAAAAAATGGTACAGATGAACTGGTTTGTAGGGCAGAAATAGAGACACAGATGTAGAGAACAAATGTATAGACACCAAGGGGGGAAAGTGGCACGGGGGAGTGGTGGTGGTGGGACGAATTGGGAGATTGGGATTGACATATATACACTAATATGTATAATATAGATAACTGATAAGAACCTGCTGTATAAAAAAATTAAATTAAATTAAAAAATTTAAAAAAAAAAGGATGAGATTCTCTAAGTACTTCAAGGCACCTTACTGACTTGCTTCAGAGAGATGTCACTAGTGCAGTGCTTTATAACCAGGGGTGTCTACAGGGACAATAACAGGGATGAAGAGCTGAGTTTTTTTCAGTATTTACCAACACCTAACCTAGGAAGTTAATACATGTAGTAAGACCAAATAAGCCTGGTTTCCTTGCTCTTGCTAGGATGTAATTTAAATGCTTTATGGTCACTTTGAGAATTTGAGAATCTTAAGCAGAAGTTCTGACATAATTTTTAATAATTAAAAATGGGAACATAAATAAATGCAATTTTTATTTTTGGCAGATAGTCTATCAAATCATGAGGCTTATGGTAGAAACGTGATAAAAGGGACTTGTGCTGGTAAAATTTGGAGGCATTCTTGTCCATTTTGTAGATGTATAAACTGAAACCCAGGGAGGTGAGATGACTTTCCCAGGGTCACACAGCAAGATAGTGGTAGAATGGAGAATGGAACTCTGGTTTCCTGATTCTGGACTATTTTAAAATATGTTGCACATAAAATATTTCAGACACACAAAACTATAAAAAATTATACAATGATCAAATATGTCCCTACAACCAGCCTAAGAAAGAAAACATTGCCAGTACAGTTGAAGCCCTCCTGGGCACCTCTGTTTGATCACATGCCCTTCCTCTTCTGCTCCCCTCTCCACCCCATTCCCACCACCGCCAAGGTGTAAGCACTATCCTGAAGTCAGTGTTTAATCCCATGTGTCTCTTTCTGCAGTATATGCTTTTTAGTGCCTTCTTGACCTACGTCTGCTCCCCCATCTCTCACCCAGTATTGCTCCCCGTCAGTCTAAAGCCAGCCTAACAATGAGAGAAGTATTTATAGTGGGAAGAGGGAAAACCCATAGAAAAGTCCTCCCTAGCCTCACAGATTAGTCCCAAGTGAGGGTCTGCTCTCCCATTTTACCCCTTTTCCATCTGTAATCACACAGCTCCCTTGAGCTGGGAATAATGGACTGGCCATCTGAGCCACATGTTGGTTTGGGGCCTGAAGGAATATATTTTTTCTCGTTTCTAAAATACCAATTTCTTGTCATGGGAGCTCCACATCTCAAATAGGAGTATAAGCAAAGCTTTGGGAACCCAGACAGGCCAAGCCCACTGAAGGAGGAAGCAGCCCGAGAGGGAAATCAATTGCCGATGGATAAATAAATAGCCTGGCCTCAGGGACCAAAGTTCTTATTGACACAGCCTCCCAGTGTTTACCTGGGAAGTGGGGGAGAGAGCCACCTACTGCTTACCCCCGTACACACGCCACCTTTCCTCGGAGCACTGTGCTTGGCAGGGCACCAGATCAGAGCACCCTCCCAAGTTTAGGGCAGTGCCAGAGGTGGTAACTTTTGTGGTTATTGCAAACCTTGAGCTTCAGCTGTGTCTCAAGAGGTCACCACAGTCTAAGCTGGGCTCTCCTACCCTCCTTATCCTAGGGCTCCTCCTCCTTGCTCTACTTTGGGAACCCCTGTTGATAATAATGCATGCAATGGGAAGGCTGGGACAAGAGAACAAGAATTTAGCCCCACCCCTGCCTCTAACTTCTGTATATCATTGACATCTCAGCAGTTTCCTTTTCTGTGAGAGCAGACTTGGAGCCATAAGGTTCCTCTGTAGCTCTGAGTCTACAGCCTTCAGGTGTGCTTCCCTTCCTGTCTTTTTCATTTTATTTGCATTATTGTTTGCATGTGGTTCCACATTATGTGTTAGTTTGTACTTTTACCCCTTAGGCCTGAAATAACTTTCCTCCAGTTGTCACTTGGTATAGTAGAAGAGCACTGGACTGTGGGAGTCAGGACACCTGGACTCTGGTTCTACCACTGCCTGGTTATATAACCCTGGGCGAGTCACTTAACTTCTCCACATCTGTTTGTTCCTCTGCACAGTGGGGTTGATATTTGTCTCGTCCAGCTTTTATGGGGTTGTTAGGATCAAATGAGACTGTGTATGTGAAATTACTGCGGAAGAGGCCAGAGTATACTTTCGTAGGCTTTTAGGACAGGCAGACCAATCCTTGAATACCGCCTCTGCCATTTACTGACAGTTCACCTCTTTGAGCCTGTTTCTCCATTTATAAAATAGGACCAAACCCTACCTCAGGTGTGTGAGGATAAACGACACCAGGTACTTAAAGCACTGAGCATAGTGTCCGGCACGTTGTTAAGCATCCAGTGGATGACAGTATAGGTCTCTGTTCTTCACTTCCTTGTTGGCCAGCTGGAGCGAGGTCCAGGAACAAACCCAGGCTGGAATAAGAGGCTGTATTTTTCTCCCTCAGGAGTGAACCAACATTTTCCAAGTATTTACTTGCTAAATGCTTCCCCATATAAGATTTCTATCAATCTTCTCAACAATTGGGTAAGGTGGATGTCATTATTGCTAGTTATAGATAATGAACGAAAGCTCAAGAAAGTTAAGTGACTGGACCCAGTCACACAGCCAGTAAGTAGTAGAGCCTGGACAAGAACCCAAGCCTTCTGAATCCAAATTCTGCATTTTTTCCATCAGCTCGTAAATATGTAAACAAAAACTAAAGGAAATTGTGGAAACTAACCTTTTCCTATGTTTTTTCAAGTTAACGTTGGTGAGGACTGTCCGGTATTTGATGGCCTCTTTGAGTTCTGTCAGCTATCTACTGGTGGCTCTGTGGGTAAGGAATATACATCCCTCCTTAAAGGCTGTGCTGGGTTGTACTAGTGAGGTCTGTCTTTTAGGCCACTATCCCAGTGAGGCTGACCTGTGACCATGTAAAATGGTCCTGTGAGTTTTTACCTTAGGTCTTGAAAATGTCCTGGTTTAGTCCCAGCCCAGGTTCAATCTGACATGGTACAGAGAGGTGTCCTTGGCTGTCCTCTCCTACCAAGACATCCTATATACAGGAACTCTCTGCAGACCTCATGGGCTTGTTGAGACGCTGTACATAAAAGCAACTTGTGAACTGCACAGCGCTATAAAAATGGGAAGTGTCATCTGTCTTACAAAGGAGTATATGGTGATTACCTTGAGGTTGAGGTCAGAAATACTCCCCACACATCTCCCACTTTCATTTGCAATGTCTAGATTACCTCCAGGACCACTCTACGCTTTCTTTTTTTTTTTTCTTTTAAAATTTAGGAAGTTTTTGTTTTTTTTTAAGTTAATTAATTTTGGCTGCACTGGGTCTTAGTTGCAGCGTGCGGGGTCTTTAGTTACGGCATGCATGCGAGATCTAGTTCCCCAACAGGGGAGCGAACCTGGGCCCCCTGCATTGGGAGCGTGGAGTCTTACCCACTGGACCACCAGGGAAGTCCCACTCTACCCTTTTTTAACAAATGTTTATTTTTCTATGATCATTGTTTTTTCTCCTCCCCCCTCGCTACCACCTCCTAATATAATCTCAGAAAACAAAGACGTGCACAGGGAAAAAAACTGACTACAATCACACTGTCCACAGATAACCATCGTTAACCATTTTGGTGTTTGTACATCCATGCTTTTTTCTGTGTGCATATATCTGGACATAACATATATACATCTGTATTTTACAAAAAATGTGTCATATATATGTATAGTTTTGTGCCTACATTTTTTACTCAGTAAATCTTTTTATTTATTTAATTTTTAAATTTATTTATTTTTGGCCACTCCATGTGGCTTGGGGGATCTTAGTTCCCTGACCAGGGCTTGAACCCCGGTCCCCGGCAGTGGAAGCGTGGAGTCCTAACCACTGGACCGCCAGGGAATTCCCTCTGTGTTTTTTTTTGTTTGTTTTTTTTTTTGGGGGGTACGCGGGCCTCTCACTGCTGTGGCCTCTCCCATTGTGGAGCACAGGCTCCGGACGCGCAGGCTCAGCGGCCATGGCTCACGGGCCCAGCCGCTTTGCGGCATGTGGGATCTTCCTGGACTGGGGCACGAACCTGTGTCCCCTGCATCGGCAGGCGGACTCTTAACCACTGCGCCACCAGGGAAGCCCCTCTTCAAAATGTTTTGACCATGAACCACATTTAGAAGTATTTACACTTGCAATCCAGGTTATGCATGCACGTGCACAACACCCTCTCTCACTCTGAAGCCAGTTTCACAAAACAGTGGTTACCTTTACTAATTATTCTGATATTTTTATTCTAGTCTGTCTCATTTAAAAATATATATACTAATCATAACCCACTAAACCAATTTTAAGGCCTACTAGTGAGTTACCACCTTCAGTTTGGAAAACAGTTTTTTTAGAGTAGCCAATGTCATGTTTATTCCTGTTGGAATAGGGTAGGGGGAGAGGACTGGCTTGTGAATTGTACAATACAGCTGTTGAATAGGCAGGTCCTACCTCTCACTGGGTTCCCTTGGCTTCTTGGGGGAAAGGGAGAGAGTGGCTTGATAACAGGCTTGTGTTCTTTCTTCCCACGTCCAGCAAGTGCCGTGAAACTTAATAAGCAGCAGACGGACATCGCTGTGAATTGGGCTGGGGGCCTACACCATGCAAAGAAGTCCGAGGCATCTGGCTTCTGTTACGTCAATGATATCGTCTTGGCCATCCTGGAACTGCTAAAGTATGCCTTCCTGGCCTTGTCTCTTGGAGGAGCACCTTAGGCCAGGTTCCCATTTCCCCCTCCCCCGGGCTTGCCTCCCTAGTTTGCTTTTCCTAGCAGTGTGCTGGCTAGGATGTGTTCGGTGAGTGTCTCTGGCCATCCTCTCCTTGACGGGGTCTTGATTTGATCTGAGCCCACGGCAAGATCAGGGGCAGGCGCTGCTCAGATCCTGCCTCCAGAGTGTCCCTGTGTGGCTGGAGTTGACCCTGGCTGTAGAGTAGGAAGATCGGACTTGATCGGCTTGGTCAGGCCTCTGGAGACACCCTGCCGCTCTTCCACCTTCCTTCAGCCAGTTTCCGCGTCTCTGGTGCTTAGAGATACCTGAGGGAGGCAGCCAGCCCGGTAAGCTGGGACCTGGCGCCCTTGGCGCGTCCCACTCCCAAAGAGCCCCCAGAACCCCCTGACCCCCTTCTGATCCTAGGTATCACCAGAGGGTGCTGTATATTGACATTGATATTCACCACGGCGATGGCGTGGAAGAGGCCTTCTATACCACAGACCGAGTCATGACTGTGTCCTTTCATAAATATGGAGAGTACTTCCCAGGAACTGGGGACCTACGGGTGAGAACTCCCTTCAGGGGCCAACCAGCTCACCCTCAGCTGCCAGCTCTTAACTCTCCTATCTCATGTCACCAAAAACCACTTCCTGCGTCTTCTGCCATTGAGAATACCACACCCCAGCCTGGGACACCTGCCATGGTCTCTTTCCCTCTCTTATTCTGGAGGAAGGGAATGATGGTACATAAAGGGTTGGAAGGGATGGGGGTCTCCTGACTATTGCACTTCCCTCCTGGCCACAGCTGAGTTGCATTACACTATTCACATGTCCCAGACAGCTTGAATTTTAGGCTAGAAACATCACGTTCTCTCCCATGGGCTAGGAATTGGGACCTTTATGGACCATCTCAAGGGTTCTTAATGTTTTTAGGTTACCCTCCCCTTTGACCATCTGACTGAAAGCTATGTACTCTCTCCCCATAAGTACATGAAATTTTACATTTGTTATCAAATAGTTAATAGACTCCTTCTCCTACTGAAGCCCATCCAGGGACCTCAGGATAAGAATCCCTGGAAGCTGATTCATTAAACTGTTCTGCTTTGTGAGAGCATGACTACAATGAAACCAGCCATTTTGCCATGCCAGTGGCCCTTGGGTGAAAAAGTGGCACTAATTCAGTTGTTTGCCGTGGCAAGCATTATAATAACTGAGCCTTTACAATTTTGAAGAATTCTTCTTCCGTTTCTGCTTTCCTTCCACACCTCCCTAGAGAGGAGAGTGGTGGGTAGAGGAGTGAGCAGTAGAGCGCTCTGGAAAGGAAAGGGTTGTTGTGGGGTGGGTGTTATTTCTATGGTCCAGCCCCCAGCCACCTTTAACCCAGTCCAGGGGGAGAGGTCTCATGCTGTGTGGTAGGATATTCAGTCTCTGGTTCCATAAATGATTCTCAGCCTGGATGCAGACTCAGTGGTGTGTCCAGAGACGTGAGCTAGACTTGTTCCACCAGTGAGGGGAATGGTGCTAACCTGCTCTGTCCCTGGCCCACCTCATGGGCCCAGCTTCTCTCTCTTAGAACCACTGCTTCTTTCCTTAGCCTTCCAGCCCTCATCCTTGAACTTCCTCCTAGCTTCATCATCTTTCAGTTTTACTTTAATGTGCTTCTTGATTAGGATATTGGGGCTGGCAAAGGCAAGTATTATGCTGTTAACTACCCGCTCCGAGATGGGATTGATGACGAGTCCTATGAAGCCATTTTCAAGCCGGTAAGTGGCTTAGGCTTATCCACCACTGGGCTATAAACAGGATTGATCTAAGGGAGGGGTAGCAAAACACCTCCAGTGTACTTCGGGATCTCTCCCCACTGAGAGGCTGGCTGGAAATGAGATGTGTTTGAACCCTGGATTGCATGCTGTATGGCCAGTTAGGGGAACAAAATTCATCCAGATACTTACTGATGCCTTCTGTGGGTCAGGCCCTCTGCTGGATACAAGAATAGCTAAGACATGATCCATGCCCTTGAAGACCTCACAGTCTGTGGTGTGGGAGGCAAGCACATCCCTGACAGCATGTGGTCAGTGCTGTTTTTGAGGGATGAACATGGGCTGGGGAAAGCGTAGTCAGAGATGATTTCACAGAGGTAGTGACATTTGAGCTGGACTTTGAGAAATGAGGAGTTACCCATGTGAAGGAGGCGGAGGCTGGAGGGGAGGGGTGGCATTCAGCAGAGGGAACAGCACCAGCAGAAGCATAGAGGTGCCAATACGTGGTATGTAGGCCAGTATGATGTGGGGGAGGAGTGTTGAAGGATGTGGTGGGAAATGTTTGTGGGGTCAGTATTTCAAAGGGAGCCTTGAATGCCATGCTGAGGAGTTAAATCTTCACCTGTAAGCAATAAGGAACCATTACTAGAGTAGTAACCTAGTTAGGTTAGGCTAGGTAGTCGTTTAGCAAACACCAGGTGCCTACTATGTACCTTGTAGTAAGGGCAACAGAAAAGCCTAAGTTATGGTCTCTGTCCTCAGTTACATTAGAATCTAGTGAGAATGAGATAAAAAGTGAAGTGCCTCCTCACAGTATAAGGCTCAAAGTCTGTAGGACCAAATGCGTAGAGCAGATGCAGCTAAGGGCTGCATCAGAAGGGCTTCTTGGAGCAACGAAAGAAGGGAAAGATCTAGGGAATTGATAAGGAGGTTGTTTTAGGCTCCTTATTAGAGCTAGAAGGCTCTTGGAGATCCTCTCAAATTGGAAAACTGAACAAATTGGGGAAATGAGAAGCCCAGGCTTGTACTCCCTTTTCTCTGAGGGAGAGTGGAAGGTAGGAGTGAGTGATAAGGAACCGAAGAAAGTGCTGCACCCACACTTTTCAGCCTGAACCTCAAATAGCTTTTCTTGAGGCTGGTAGTGACCAGGTTGTGTCCTTTCAGGTCATGTCCAAAGTAATGGAGATGTTCCAGCCCAGTGCAGTCGTCTTACAGTGTGGCTCTGACTCCTTGTCTGGTGATCGGTTAGGTTGCTTCAATTTGACCATCAAAGGTGAGGCCAGGTAGCATAGAGACGGGAGGGCAGGGTCCTGCTGGGTGCTCCTGCAACTTGGCACACCTTCTCCCACCAAAGGGCACGCCAAGTGTGTGGAATTTGTGAAGAGCTTCAACCTGCCTATGCTGATGCTGGGAGGAGGTGGCTACACCATTCGTAATGTCGCCCGGTGCTGGACATACGAAACAGCTGTGGCCCTGGACACAGAGATCCCTAATGGTAATAGCTGCAGGGCCAGATTGGGCTGGGCAGCGCAGGAGCTCACGTGCCCCTTTCCCATTGGCTCTACAACCTCTCCTCTTCAGAGTCTGATTCTCCTGCTATCCTCTTGTGGTTTTCAGACTGTAGCTGTCAGTTTTTTTCTGAGTCCTTTAGTTGACCCTGTCCCCTGTCCCTCAGCTGCTGGTCTGGACAAAATTATCAGTGCTTATCTATAGCTTTGGAATTCATACTCTGTAGGGTAACTGGGGTAGTGACTGAGGGAGTGCTCGCAATGAATATTGCCTAAATTTTTCTAAACCAGGGGCTTCAGCCTGCTCCATACACACACACACACAAACACACACACGTGTATGCACACAAACACACCACTGGTGTGGACACTGGAGAATGGCTTTAAAAAAAATTGAAATCCTATAGGTACCCAAGCCTCACCCTATCTTGGAGGCATGCTTCTCTGTTTGATAGTTGGGCTCACAGGTCCAGATAAACCTACAGATGCTTTTCTCAGGGTCCCATGGTGGCCAGGTCTCTTAACTCTCTCACCCTCTGCCCCAATTAGAGCTTCCATACAACGACTACTTCGAATACTTTGGACCAGATTTCAAACTTCATATCAGTCCTTCCAATATGACTAACCAGAACACTAATGAGTACCTGGAAAAGATCAAGTGAGTATATCCTCCCCCACACCCCTAATTGAACATTCCAGGCTCTGGTTGGTCCCTGACCAGAGCCCAGCCACCTCTCTACCATTGGCCATAGACAGCGACTGTTTGAGAACCTGAGAATGCTGCCCCACGCGCCTGGGGTCCAAATGCAGGCCATTCCTGAGGATGCCATTCCAGAGGAGAGTGGCGATGAGGATGAAGAAGACCCTGACAAGCGCATTTCAAGTAAGACCGAGACCCAGGGGCCTCTACCTTCCTACTCTGCAGGCAGTTCTGACTTCCCTCCACTGTTCCTGGCTCCACATTCTCCCCAAGCTGCCCACCTGTTGAGAAACCCAAGTACCTGTGCCTGTAGGGATAATTTAGAGGGTCCAGGTCCCCTTCCCTTGGTGTCCTTTGGGGGAACATGCAAGAAAGCGCTGGGCAGACCCTGAGATAAAGAATCTGCTCTCCCACCCATATTTTCCAATACTTCCCAGTCTGTTCCTCGGACAAACGAATTGCCTGTGAGGAAGAGTTCTCCGACTCTGACGAGGAGGGAGAAGGCGGTCGCAAGAACTCTTCCAACTTCAAAAAAGCCAAGAGAGTCAAAACAGAAGATGAGAAAGAGAAAGACCCAGAAGAGAAGAAAGGTGGGTTTGGGTTGGGCCAGGACTTGGATCTTGAGCCCCAGGCCCTGGAGGAGGAATTTATGTAGGGCACTGGGAGGAGGGAGCTGACTCAGGCCCTGCCAGCTCCTTAGGGCTCTTCCTTAGCTACTTGGGCCTTTCACTGGTTCCCAGAAGTGGCAGGGCCCACAAAAGAATGAAACTCAATTCGTCATCTTCACTGGCTGATTGAGCCCTGCCAGGCTCCAGAGCCAGGGACATGCCTGGGCTCCCCGTGGTCGGGAGCATGGCTCTCACATACCACCCAAGACCTTTTCTCAGTGCTTCACCCCAGTTTCCCAGGGGGCTGCCTCCACCCACCGGGTTCAGGCTCTAGCAGGCTGGGAAACCGGTCCAACCTGTTTGTCCTCTGCAGGGCTCGCTGGGAGGGCCTGGGATGGGCTTTTCTCTCTTTTGTATGTCCAGTGAGCTGTAGTGTTGGGGAAGGGGTTTCAAAGTGGAGATCCCATGGGTCTTTCCAGAGGGGCTGCCCTTGGCCATCCCTGCACTCTTATGTTCTAGAAGTCACAGAAGAGGAGAAAACCAAGGAGGAGAAGCAAGAAGCCAAAGGGTGAGGAAGGAGCTGTCTATCATCTCCCTGGCATTGGAGCACCAGCCCCTTTGTCCCACCACGCTGAGAGGGAAGGCGCAGGGACAGCTGGTCCAGCTTACAAAGGCCTCTTTCAGGGACCAGTCTGTCTGTCTCTGCAGTTCTAGGCAGAGCTAGGAAGCCCCAGCCTTTAGCAGTCACCTGGGCAGCCGGGGTCCTGTGGAAGTCATTGTACCCACTTTTGCCTTAAAGCCTCTAGGGTGGGTTATCTCATGCCAATCTCTGCTCTCTCCACAGGGTCAAGGAGGAGGTCAAGTTGGCCTGAACAGACCTCTTCAGTTCTGGCTTCTTGCCAAGTTCCCCACCTTTATCCCACAACCTCTCAGATTTTATATTTTCTATTTCTCTGTGTATTTATATAAAAATATATTAAATATAAATATCCCCAGGGACTAGACAGGAACCACGGCCCTGAGCTCAGGGCACACGTGTTAGGTGAGCTTTTCTAGTAGCTGCCTTGCCACCCATCCCTCCCGAACTCTTAATTTTGAACCATAACGGATGCCAGGTCTGGGTGGAAGGGATACACTTAAAGCAGCCATAGGACAAAATCTTGAAGTGCCTGCTTTGAAAAGGTGCCCTTATTGAGCATTTTAGAAGGGGTGGCTGGGTCTTCAGGGACTCCCTGTTGTTCTCAGGCTCTTGTCATCAGCCATTTTTAGATTGATTCTGTTCTCATACCTTCCCACTGGCCCCCAGTGAGCCAAGAAATTCACACCGCCTGCCCTCTCTGTCCTCCCCCAATTCTGCAGATGGAGACGGGTAGTCTAGTTTCCTTTTTGAGATACTATTTTCATTTTTGTGAGAATCTTTGTAATAAAATGGTACATTTCTACACCCTCCTGAGCTTGTCTCCTAGTAGTATCCCTGGGTTCATTTCGACTCCACTTCCCTGCCCTTCTGGTGTCCATGAGGATCTGGGCAACCCCTCAAAAACAAAAGAACCCCACAAACTTACCTGTCTCAGTCCCCCCTCAAGGTTTGAGGTAGACCAGTCTTCTCACCCTACCCCAGAAGACCACTCATTAAAAAGCACCACTAAAGGGACGACATTTATTCCTTTTCCAAATGTTACAGTAAAACCAGGTGGAAGAGAATGGTTTTAGCAGTTAGAAAAAAAAAAAAAAAATTACAAATCTGGGGTTTGGCCATTAAAAGTTATTTACAACAATGGGAGGGGAAAAAAAAAAAAAGACAACAAGAAGTTGTTTCACATTACATACCTCCCCCCCACCCCAAAGCTTAATACTTGCTTACCAAGTCAAAAAAGAGACACAGTTGATTCACAAGCTGGAGGTTCGAACTTGAGTAAGACATTTAGAAAAACCTAGACAGGGGCAGTGTCCTCCCCCGCCCAGGGGCCACTAGGCCCAGCACAGGAGACTACAAACAACAGGGGAAGGTGGACACTCAGGGCGTGGGAGTAGGCACCCCCACCTCTGGCTCAGGGATTTGGGGAGTAAACAAAGCCTACTTGGAAAAGAATTGGGGAAGAAAACCAGCAACTGCCTTCTGCACAGGTGGGGACAGGGAAGGAGGCAGGGACAGGGGCAGGAGCATTTCACATCACTAACCTAACTTGGGAAACTGCAAGGGACCATCTTCGACTGGCCTTAAGAGGATGACCAGATGGATGATGGGAGAATCCACAGGAGGGAGAGGAGGAGAGGGAACGTGGCTAGGGGGCAACAGCCCCTTCCTTTCTGGGCACAGGAAGGCAGCCAGGGCACCAGGTCCAGGCAGTGACCTCACAAGGACAGCACAGTTTTTGCAGCTTAGAGATCACCCACCTGCCCCCACCCAGCTACTCATTCTGCTCGCTCGCTGGTGTAGGGCCACTCTCCGGCCCCGAGGGAGTGGATGGCTCTGCGGCCTGGGGCCCTGCCTCTTCTGTGTCTCCTCCCTTGGAGGCAGCGCTAGCCTCTGCCCCTTTGGCCTGGGGCTCCTGGCTCTCAGGGGTGGCGGCATCCTTCCCTTCCAGGGCAGTGCCTTCCTCGCTGCAGGCACCGATCTCCCCCTGCTCCTGCTCTTCCTCTGTGGGTGAGGAGGCAGACGAATCACCCCCTCCCTCCTTCCGATTTCTCTTGAAGGACAGGCCACTCAATTTGAAAGGCTTCTTGAAAGAGAATTTCTTCTTCTTCTTGGGGGTCTCCTTGGGGGGGACCTCCCCCTTGGCCTCAGCGCCCTGGCTAGGGGGTGCCGGCTCGATGGCATCACCAGTGGCCCCGGCTGCCTCCTCTGTTCCGTTCACGGGGGTCGACTCCCCTTCACCTTTGGGGGATAAGTCTCCATTGCTTTTCACGTGGCCGTTCTCCTGCAGGGCAGAGGAGACAGCAATGAGGGCCGGGGCTCTTACTCCCCTCCCCCAGCCCGCCTCTGACCTCTTCCACGCAACGGGGTCCCGACTCATTCCGCCGCACCCCCAGAGCCTGGTTGTAACCTCACCCCACAGCCGGCATCCCGTCAAACCTCTCCCTCCTGCCCCGCACAGGCGCGCAGGGGCCGCGGCCGACAGGAGGCGCTGGGGTCCCGGGGCCCCCACCCACCTCCCCCGGGGCGCGCTCTCTATTCCGCGCAGGGCCGCCCGCGGCCGCGGATCCCGGGCTGGCGGGTGAGCCGTGCAGCCGATATTGGGCGGGAAGCCGCCCCGGGGCGCTGTTCCCCACACCTGGACGGCCTATTTTCCCAGCCTCCTGCTTTGTGTAAACGGCCCCCACCCACCTCAGGCTCTCCCCACCTCGCGGCTCCTCCCTAAAAAAAGCCGTGGGCTATCGAGGTCGAGGCTGCGGGGGGACTGCCCTCCCCTCCGGCCCCCGCCCCGCGGCCCCCGGGCGCCCCCTTGGCGCGGCCCAGCAGCGCCTTTGTTCCCCGCGCGGCACTCCGGACGGCCAGGGGGCAGCGCCGGGGGCCGAGGCCGCGAACAAAGAAGGCGCCGGGGCCCGGCCGGCGCCCCCTCCCCGCCCCTCCCCTTGCTTCGCCCGCGGGGGCTGCGGCGCCGAGAACAAAGGGACCGGGCGGGGGAGGGGGCGCCGCGTGTCCCGGGCCGGACAAAGCGCGCGGCCCCGGCCCGAGGCCCTAGAGGGGGCGAGGTACGAGAGGAGGGGGACGAGTCGGGCCGTGCCGAGCGCACCCACCTGTCCGTTGACCTTAGCGGGGGAAGCGCCTGCTGCCTCCTCGGCGGTCACGTCGCCCCGGGGAGCCTTGGAGCTCTGGCTGCCCATGGTGGGGGTTCTGCTGGGGGGCGCCCGGAGCCGCCCCGGGCTCGCGCCGCAGGGGATAGTTCGGTCGGGTGGGCCTGGCCGGCGGAGGGGTGGGGCTCGCGCCTGAGGGGGAGGGGTGTCGGGGGGAAACCTAGCTGCACCCCCGCTCCGCGCCGGACCCGCTAGCTACACCCGCCGCCGCTCCGCTCCGCGCCAGAATGCCGCCCGCCGCCCGCCGAGCCGCCTATATATATGCGCCCGGAGCTCGGGGCGGGGCCGGACATTTAAATGAGCGCCCAATCGAGGGGCGGAGGCGGGCTCAAGTCGCGGGCCCCACTTGAGCGGTGGGTGACGCTGGCGGTCTGGTCTCCCCAACCCGCACGGCTACCGGGGGCAGGTGGGGTCCAGGGTGGGAAGGGGAGGGGCGGGTGCCTGAGACGAGCCCAGAGGCGAGCTGGGTGGAGGGGGGCCCCTAGAGGAAAGAGGACAGAGCAGTCGTCCCTTCCTCTCACCGCCCACCTCTCAGGTGGACGCCCCAGCTCCTGGAGTGGCCCCCATCGCCTTGGTCCCGCATTGGCAGCCCCTGTCAGTCTCCCCCTAGAACTCTTCGAAGGGCTCACATGCCCAGACTCGTCAGCCGGCTGGTCCCGAGTTATTATGCTCCAGAGAATATGGTCATGGAAGTCGCAGGGCCCCAGCTGGGTTTTGTGCCCCCTCAGGCCGGGAGACCGGTCCGAGGTCCCGCCCACGTGCCTGCCTGTCCAGGGCAGCTTGGGAGGTTTGACCCACCGCAGGGTCACTCTGGTCAGAGTGGTGAGGTTGTGCCTCATCCCTCCTCTCAGTCTCTTGGTGGCCCGTCACACTAAGCCCCCATAGATAAGCTCACCTTTGGTCCCTCCTGCTCTCAGCCTGGACCATGACGAAGTCCCATCTGGGGTGGTGCCGTGATCTTGAGGGGCATCTCCAACCCCATTTGAAAGCCGAGGAGCCTGAGGCTCAGAGACCTGGACATAACCTGTCTGACTTCGGTGCTCTCCCTTCACATCTGCTCCCCTACCTCAGGGCTCCCCGAAGGGGGGGCGCTCAACAACCCTTAAAACACTCCAGTTCCTGAGGAGGAGGAGCCTTGGATGGCCCCTTCAGGACAGCCCCCAAGCTGCCCAGTCCAGCCGTCAGCCCCGCCTGAGTAGGGGAGCCCGGGGACAGGGGCAGGGGGGAGGAGGCTGGAGACTCTCCAGCTGGAGTCTCCTGCCACTCCCCCTAGCCCAGGCCAGGGGGAATCCCAGAGTCCTGGCTGGCCCCGGTTGTGTGTCTGGCTGCCTGCCCTCGGCCCCCAGGAGGAAAGGGATGGGGGCTGGAGGAAGCAAAGTGTTGCAAAAGCAAGGCTGTGTCCGGGACAGCTCAGCACGTCCCTCCCTTGCTCCCTCCCTCCTACAAGTATGGCCTCCTGGGAGGCCTGAGGCTGTGCGGTGTGGAGACACCCCAGGGACTGAGAAATCAGGAACTCCTACAGATCTGACAACAGAGGGGCGGGGCGGGCTGAGGTGGCTTCTACATACTAACTCACTCCTGTAGCCTCCATCCCCACCCCCACTCTGAGACTACAGAATACTCTCGACTTCATTAGCACCCCCCATTTTACAGACTAGGACACTGAGGTTCGGAAAGGGAAAGTGACATGTCCAAGGGCATATAGAAGATACCAGTAGCTGAGGCTAAGAGTTTGGAGAGACCTGCAAAAAGGGGCTGGGGGCTGTAAGGAAAGTCCTGGAAGGAGTCTCTGTTGAGATCTGGGGCTGCCTGGTTAGCGTGGGAGGCGAGAAGAGCTAGCTTTGGGGAGAGGAAGGGACATCATGCCCCACTGCAACTCACAGGACGGTGACTTCTCTACCCACTGCCACTAAGAGATGGACGTTGTGACCCACGTCTCTGTCTCGGCCACAATAGGGAGCCCACAATGCTGCCAGGCACGGCCCGCACCGGCTGGCAGGGCTCAGATGGAGGGTGTGTGAGTCCTGGAGGAGTTGGAGTCCGAGGTTAGGAGCAGATGCTAAGGCTCCCGATCTCCAGGCGCTGCCCCGTGGGGATGAGAGGCAAATCGCCGGGATGATTCCAGGAGGACAGAGGAGCAACAGGGCTAAAGGATCCCGTGCCCCCAGAGCCCCAGAGGGAGGCTGGTCCACAGGGGAGCCCAAGCGTCTCCCACCAGACATCGAAGGAGGCTGGGGAGGGGGCACCTGGGAGCTGAATCCCTCAGCAAATCCAGGTCCCAGCCGAATCCGGCTTCTGGAAGAGGGAAGAGGCGTAGGATGCTGTGGGTGTGAGTGGGGGTGGTATAGCAGACCCCACGGCCTCCTCCATCCACACTCGGCTCCTTCCTCCCCAGCTGCTGCCCGCCCAGACAATGCGCCCATTGTTCTGTATCTCCAGGGGCCTGTGTGCAACTGTGTGTGTCTGTTTTTCTCTGTGTGTGACTGTGTATTGCTCGGTATCTGTCTGTGTGTGAGAGAGACTTTGTGACTCTGTGTATGTGTGTGTGTGTGTGTGACCAGGTGTGTACTTTTGTAGTTGTGTGAGTCTGCATCTTTGTTTGGCGATGTGTATTTAGGGTGAGAGAGAGAGCCTTGGTGACTCTCGATGACTTTCTGAGTCTTTCTGGGTATGTGCCTTGCCTGTCTGTCCTTGAGGTTGTGTTGGTGACTGTGTCTGGCTGTGATCGGGTGTGTAACTATGAGTTATGTGCATAAGAGAGTGGCTACTTTGTGTTTGTGGCTGTGTGTGCCTCAGCCAGTCAGGTCGTGATGCTCAGGACTTTTGAGATGTGAGCTTTTGCCAGGGCAGAGTGGCAGGGGAAGGAGGAGTGGGGAAGACAGGGGGGCTCGAGTTTGGATGGTGGAAGCTGCAGAGTCTAGACTGTTTCGCACATCCCCCATCTGTCCCAGTTCTCCAGTAAAGGCTCAGACGCTGGTCCTGTCCTGAGATGCTCCTAGTCCCCATGGACAGAAGGGAATGGGACCCCGGGAGAGCACTGGGTGGGGCTGAAGGAGGGCAGGAGAGAGCACCGCCTCATAGAGAAGGCTGTGGGGACACTTTGAGGCCTCTGAGGAGGGCCCTGTGGTGGTGATCAGGTTAGATGCGAGGTGAGGGGTGAGGGCAGTATCTTGTCAGAAATGGAGGATGGGCCTTCCTAGGGGAGGGACCAGCATATGCCAAGGCCTCGAGAGGGGAGGAGACACCGGGGGATGGCCAGGTACCAGTGGAGGCCTCAGGAATGGTGACTTGGCACAGCACAGTTCCCAGCCCCAGGGTCCCCATCTCCTTCCAGGGAGTATCAGCTGGACTCGGAGACCTTAGTTCTGGCCCCAGGTTCCGGACGCGCAGGCTCACGGGCCCAGCCGCTCCGCGGCATGTGGGATCCTCCCGGACCGGGGCACAAATCCGTGTCCCCTGCATCGGCAGGCGGACTGTCAACCACTGCGCCACCAGGGAAGCCCCCGCCTCCTGCTTTAACCGTAAGCCAGTCCTCTCTCCTCTTGGGCCTCAGTTTACTCACCTGCACAGTGACAGCTTGGCCTCTGTGATTCACACTCACGGAGACTGGAGTTCCTCCTTCTGCTCCTGCATGGCAGAGCGTCAGCTGTGAGTCACGCAGGGCCAGGGCTTTCCTGGCAACGCCTTACGAGGAAAAGAAAGAGCCAGAGCAGGGTCAGATGAAGGGCCTGTGCGGGGGCCGCTGGGGATGGAGGAAGGGCTTCGAGGGCACAAAGGGGAACAGCAAATGGTTTGTGTGGGGTGGGGATGAAGGTAGAGGCCTTGTCTGGAGCAAGATTTAAGGGACAGGATCCTAGGATTTGGGGACTGGCTGGCACAGGGATGGGAGTGGGGATATGGGAGTGATGATGTTGTAGCCCACATTTCTGTTTTGGGTGACACCTGCCAAAATGGATCCATGACTGAGATAGGGCATCAGAGGAAAAACAAACTTGGGAGGGAGTTGCTGAATCTAGCCTTGCTGAGTTGGAGGTGCCCAGGGAATATTTGGGGGGGACATCCAGGAGGAAGTCTGCAGTCTATATGCTTCAGCACATAGACATGTGATCATGTTTCCTGAGCCAAAGGCCAGGGCCCAAAGGCTAGGGTCTGGCTGGTGACCTTAAAGGGATAACAGATAGAAGGTTTTCAGCCAGAACTGACCCCAGGAAATCTGGATCTCTGGTTGCTGCTAGTAAGAGGGTGACTGGAACCAAGCAGTGCATGAGGTCACCCAGGAAGTCCCTGGGCGGTGGGAGCTCTGCCACTTGTGGGGCCAGCAGCAAGAGAGGGCCCCGGGAAGGGAGCCAGCAGGGAGGAGGAGGAAAAACCCTAGAGGACAGAATCATGAGATCCTTGACCACACGGGAGAGTTTTACAAAGGTAGGAATGGGGACTTCCCTGGTGGCGCAGTGGTTAAGAATCCGCCTGCCAATGCAGGGGACAGTGGCTCGAGCCCTGGTCTGGGAAGATCCCACATGCTTCGGAGCAACTGAGCCCATGCACCTCAACTACTGAGCCCGTGCACCACAACTACGGAGCCCGAGCGCCTAGAGCCTGTGCTCCGCAGCAAGAGAAGCCACTGCAATGAGAAGCCCCGGCTCGCTGCAACTAGAGAAAGCCGGCGTGCAGCAACGAAGACCCAATGCAGCCAAAAATAAATAAATAAAGTAAAAAATAAATAAATGTATTTTTTAAAAAAAAAGGTAGGAATGACCAACGGTGATAATAATCATAGCTGCCAGCATTGATTACATGCCTACTGTACACCAAACCCTGTGCCAACTGCTTTCCATACGTTACCTCATGACCCGGTGAGCTGTGTGGCATCATTGTTCCCCCCTTCTAGAGGAGGACACAAGCCCAGGGAGGCGGAGTGTTTATGTGAGCAGAAGAGGAGGAGGTCAGGACTAAGAGGGGCGTGGCCGTGCTGGGTTCAGCCTCGGCCTCCACAAAGGGTCCTGATGCTTCTGATTTGGGAGAAGCAGTTAGGGATGTCGGCAGGGAGAGGCAAGGCAGCTGCAGGGCTGGGATCCCTGGGACTTGACTCCCCAGCACCCTGGGCACGCTGGGTTCTGGCTTGTTTGTCAGCAGGACCCAGGTGTGCAGCCTTCCTGCCAGTCCTGGGCCTTGAACCTGGGTCTGGATACTGGGGCACCTCAGGGGCCCTTCACTGGGACCCACCATCCAACCAGTCACCACATGACAGAGACAAGGGATTCTGGAAATTCCCTTTCAGGATTTTAGGCCACCCAGACCTTTCATTTCTCCCTTTCCCTCCCTCTTCCCCTGGTCTCTTTCTCTCTCTCTGTCTCTGTCTCTGTCTCTCTCTCTGTCTCTCTCTCTCTCTCTCTCTCTCTCTCTCTCTCGCTCTCTCGCTCTCTCGCTCTCTCGTTCTCTCCCTCTCTCTCTCTCTGTGTGTGTGTGTGTGTGTGTGTGTGTTGCGGGTGGCTGTGCAAACTGGACAGGACCCAGCCACTATCTAATAGAGCTGTATCTCTGGGGCTCAATTTCTCCAATAGCTAAGAAGTGTGTAATCCCAGCTTGCCTGCCTATCTCCCCCAGGCTCAGTGAGGTCACCAGAAATTCAACCCAGTTATTCTGGGCTGCCCTCAGCCTCTCCCTTCCTCCCTCCCTCCCCTTTCCCTAACTTTCAGTTTCTTTTCAGATCCTGGGTGCCTTTGGGGGAAGAGGTGGCCAAACCAGTGGAATGTGGACTGCTAACAACTTTCCAACCAAAACCCCCCATTTAGGGGAAGTCCCTTTAAAAGGAAAACTGAAACTCTCTCCTAGTCCAGTTCCCAGTCCCACCCTTTCCTCTCTACACTGCTCAGACCTTGACTCATCACCTCTCCCATTCAGCTTTTTCCCCCAAATGATCTGGATCCAGACTACAGCTACCTTCTAGCTTTGTGACTCTGGACAAGTCCCTTCCCCTTGCTGAGCCTCGCAACGCCCACTCTGTAAAACGAGGACACCAGGCGCCACTTTGAGTTGTGGCAAAGGGCTCAGTGAGGTACTGCTGTTCGGAGGCAACTGTAGTGGTGAAGAGCTGGCTCCGTCATATCCCAGCGGTGTGGCTTTAGGCCGTATCTGAGCCTCAGTCTCCTCATCTGTAAAATAGGAATGATGATCATACCTACTGCCTCAGGGTTATTGTGAGACAAATGACCTAGTACCATGACGTAAAGCCCTGAGGACCAAGCACTTGAGGCGCAGAGCACGCGGGAACATTCGACAATGTTCCTAAGTGCGAGTACGTGAAATGCTGGGCAAGGGCCATTCCCTTCCCTTCTCTTCCCTTCCTGCCCTAGGGAGAGGAGGTAGGTGTCTAGGACCACCCTGGCATAACCTTGCGCCCCCTCCATCAGCTTTCTTCTGGGGCGGGTGGTGGGGCTGGTGCTGAAGTGTTCAGAAGGGAAATTTACTTGGCTCAGTCAATTCCTTAAATGGCAAAGGAATCTGCCTCTCCCCAGAACCCTGAAGATTTTCTTTCTTTCCTCTCACACCCCAGAAGTGTCCCCCGGGGACCGCCTTTTGGTGACTATTCCCAGAAAAGACATACTCTGGACCCCCTTCCAACGCACACGTCGTCTGTCTGTCCCCTCCCAGCCTCTCACATTCTCCTTCCCTCCCATCTGTCTGCACAGGGAGGCCTTACCTCCCAGGGACTGGCCCTCAATGCTCCATGCTGTGCCTCCGAGAGATCGGGCTCCCAGCATCACCTCCTTCTTCTTGCTCCTTGGCCCACTGACCTTCAACTCTCCTGACTTTTTAGTTCATCAGAGCTGAGCCTCTCCCACCTCAGGGCCTTTGAACAGGCTGTTCCCTCCATCTACAGTGTCTCTCTCCACTTCTCTACTTGCTGAATTTCTACTCTTCTCTTAAACCACTCCTGAGGACTTTCCAGATTCCCCAGGAAGAAGGGATGGCTCTCCCACCACCTGCTCCACACCTTTGGGCTTAGGGTTCCCACCACTCGGTTTCCCACCACTCGGAACCTGGGCTGCATCACCAGGCCACCCCCGTCAGCTCATCATCCCCTGTCTCCACCTCCATAACTGGCCCTTCTCACCTGGACCTGGGCCATTTCATCAGCTTTCTCGCTTGTCTTTCTGCACAAGTCTAGCCCCTCTAGCTGTTTTCTGCCTCAGGGTCACTTTCCAGTAGAGGGTGCTCAATAAATACCTGTTGACTGATGGAGTAAATGAGTGAAGGAACGAATGAGAGAGTGACAGAAATGTAGAATCAAGCATATCCCCCTTGCCTTTAAACCTTTCCATGGCTCCCTACTGCCATCAGGACAAAGTCTGTGCCTTATATTTAAGGTCCTCCCTGTCTGATTCCCCACAGCACACTCTGGGCTTTTCCCCAAGCCATACCCTGTTCTCCTTCCTGCATTCATGTAGCTTTGTCCTTCTTCCCTGCTATGCAGCAGGGAAACAAGATTGGTTGTTGACATAATCCAGGCAAGTGATGATGGGGAACTTGCACTAAAGAGAGAAGGGAGAGTCAGCCAACACCAACATTTCCTGAGCTAGACTCTGTCCTCAGTGCTCGGGACTGCGAGTGTAGCCTTGGAGCTTAAGTTTGAGATGACTATTAGGGTCCCCGTGGAGACATCAGGCGGGCAGTTAATCGATCTATGAGCCTGGATTTCAGAGGAGAGCTTGGAGGCCTCCTCCAATTTTTTTTAAAATAAATTTATTTATTTATTTTTGGTTGCATTGGGTCTTCGTAGCTGTGCGCGGACTTTCTCTAGTTGCGGAGAGCGGGGGCTACTCTTTGTTGCAGTGAGTGGGCTTCTCATCGTGGTGGTTTCTCTTGTTGCAGAGCACGGGCTCTAGGTGCACAGGCTTCAGCAGTTGTGGTACACGGGCTCAGTAGTTGTGGCACACGGGCTTAGTTGCTCCGTGGCATGTGGGATCTTCCCGGACCAGGGCTCTAACCCGTGTCCCCTGCATTGGCAGTCGGATTCTTAACCACTGTGACACCAGGGAAGTCCAGCCTCCCAAATTTGAAGCCACAGGACTGGATGGGATCCACCGAGAGGAGCAGCTCAAGAAGACAGTGCCGGGGGCTCTCCAACTTTGACACTCTGGGTGGGGAGCCAGCAGGGGGATTCAGCTCATGGGCAGAGAAAGGAAGAGAACCAGGAGCAGGGGTGTCCTGAAGGTTGAAGGAGGAAATGGCTTCCAGAAGGATTGTGTGATCTGCCATGTCAAATGCTGCTGAAGGTGGAGGAAGACGGAGGGGGAGAGGTATAGGAGGGGTCCATGGGCAGAAGTGACAGGTCTTAGCAAAGGACTACGGATGTCGGGAGTGAGGAGGAAGGACCGAGGATGGTGCCTGAGGGTCTGGCTTGGGAAATGGGTGGAAGGAGATGCCAAGCCATACACAGAAGGCCTAGGGAGGAGCAGCGGGGCACCATGGAAAAGGAGAGGTCAGCTTTGGACAGCTTGAGTTGAGGTGCCTTTGGAATGTCATTAGGATCTATGCGTCTGGAATGAAATGTGTGTTGGAGAGAAAAAGAGAAGATCCCCCTGTGTGTGTGTGTGTGTGTGTGTGTCTGTCTGTCTCTGTCACTCTCTCCTCTATCCTTTTTTTTTTTGGCCGTGCCATGTGGGATCTTAGTTCCCTGACCAGGGGTCAAACCTGTGCCCCCTGCATTGGGAGTGCGGAGTCTTAACCACTGGAACATCGGGGAATTCCCTCTCCTCTATCCTTTTCTATGTGTATTTTTGAAAGAATCTATATGCTGACTGTTATGAAATCTTTATCTCCAGCCCAGGTCTCTCCAGAACTCTGGCTGCCCTTGGAGATCACCCCACATGTCCCACATGGACCTACAAGACACAGAAAAACAGGCTCAGGACACAGATTAGAAAGGACAGAGTTGGAGGCGAGATAAACCAGGGAAGAGTTGATCAGACTGGTCCAGACAATGGCAAAGGCGGCCTGAACTAGGCAAGGGCAGAGGGCAGAGGAGATGAAGTGCAGAGACATTCAGGGAGCGGAGAGCACCAGAGATGGGGGTGAGGTTCCATGTGGAGGGAGAGGGGCTAGAGGAGGAAGGGAGACGGCTCTAGGGGTCTGCTGGGTGTGGAGAGTAGGGGCAGCTGCCCTGCAGTCACCTGTTTATCTGACTGAGACCCCTCCCAAAAGGGCAGGGGAGGGGTCATAAGTGGGGAGGGGGCTGCTGTTGACCACAGAGTGCATGAGTCAGGGTGGACACCCGAAGACTCCTTCCTTTAACCATCAGCACCCTCTGCCGAACCCCTGCAGGGAGGCATGAGCGGGATCCACTCCCAGCCTCAATCCCAGGGAGGACCTGCGAGAGTGAGTAAAGGGGAACACAGGGACAGGTGCTCAGGGCCTTGGACCTAGTTGAGGGCCAGAGACCACTTGTTGCCCACCAGAGTGGACTCTGAGACCCCGGGAGGGCTCTAGGCTTAGAGATGCCACAATGGGACCATGTCCCTCCCTTCCTTTAAACCTGTCCATGGCTCCCTACTTCCTCTTGGAGAATGTCCACCCCCTTGGCCTGGCCTTCAAGGTCTTTGAAGCTCCAGGCCCAGCTAGCTTCATCTTAGGCAGAGCCCTCCTGGCTGCCAGTCTCACGGTTCTCTCAGCGGGATGACCGCTTTGATGATACCATTTCAGGCTGCAAATCACCAAGCCTTTCTCCATGCTGCCAGTTCTGCTTGCCTTGCTACTCCCTTTGTAGGTCTACCCAGGGCCTGCCCATCTGTCAAGATTCAGCTCAAGGTACCCCTCCAAAAGGCTTTCCTGATCTTCCAGAGGAGTCACTGTGCCCCAAACAAACTAATGTCACCCTCCGTGGCACTTTACTGAGCTGGCGTATGTCTCTGCCTCTCTCCTTCTATGGCCTGTGAGAGTCTGGGGAGGAGGAACAAGTCGGGTTCACTCAGTCTACCCCATGGGGGGGTGGTCACGGGTGCAGTGGGACATTCAGGGGCGGCTACAGAGGCCCTCCCAGCCCTGTGGGTTCAGTCTAACTCAGTGTGTGTGGATGGGGAGAACAGAGATCATCATCCCCCAAAGTAGGGAGAGCCAGAGAGCAGTGAAAGCTGCTTTATTCAGGCAGTGAAGGGCAGAAACATGGAGATACCAGGGGAGAGGGCAAAGGTGGACAATCTTCATCCACTGAGAGGGGACACAGGACTGTGCAGTGTTCCAGGCCATCTTCCTGCTCATCCTGGCTTGGCACAAGTTAGCCTCGGGACCATGAGGAGATGAACCTGAAGCCTGTCTTCCCAAATCCCTGGAAAACAGACATCTGTGACACTCCTCTGGGACCTGGGGCACAGTTTGTGTAGCTGAGCACCCTAGACTGTCTGGGCTGTCGTGCAGCTCTGCTGTGAACTCGCTGGGTGTCCTCAGGCAAGTCATTTAATGGCACTGAGCCCTGATCAGTCTTCTTATCTGAGAATAATGGGAATAACAATGGTACCCACCTCATAGGGTTGAGATGAGGCCTGCGAAGTGTTAGCATAATAACTGGCTGAAAGTAAATGTGGAATAAATATGAGTTGTTAGGATTATAACTATTCTATCAAGAGACCTGGGTTCTGGTCCCAGTTCTGCCATGTTTTCCTCACTGGACCTGCCTGAGTTTCCATCTAAAAAATGGGATATTGGGCTTCCCTGGTGGCACAGTGGTTGAGAGTCCACCTGCTGATGCAGGGGACGCGGGTTCGTGCCTCAGTCCGGGAAGATCCCACATGCCGCGGAGCAGCTGGGCCCGTGAGCCACAGCTGCTGAGCCTGAGCGTCCGGAACCTGTGCTCCGCAACAGGAGAGGCCACAACAGTGAGAGGCCCGTGCACTGCAAAAAAAAAAACAAAAAACAAAACCAGGGATATTGAAGGATTAAATGAAATAATGGATGTGGCAGAGGCTCCTAAGATGAGTGATGGTCTCTTTCCCTCTGAGGTTCATCTCGCTGGGGCTGCAGAGGGGTTGTCACCTCCACTCTGTCAGGCCTTTACTGGGCTCTCTGTCCCGGCAGGATCTGCTGCCGTAGGGCCAGCCCATCTCCTCCTCTTGGCCCATGAGGCAGAATGAGAGGAAAGGGCTGCGGTTGCCCCAGCAGGGACTGTGGTTACGCAGGACGAAGGACTTCCTTCCAGACTGCAGGATGCTATCCTGGGAAGGAGCCAGAGATCGTGGGACGGAGGCTGCTGAGGGGAGGGATTGCTTCCAGGGGAATGTCCAGATTAGGCTGGTTAGGCCAGAGTGGGCCAGTGGAGTGAATGAGCTCAGCAGTGACCTCACTTCCAGAGAGCCTGGAGGGGTCCTGTTTAAACCTGCCCCATGGCTCCCAAGATCACAGAGACAACAGACAGGAAAAGAGACATAGCCAAAGGGGTATTCCAGGACAGACAGCCAGGGGCAAAGGGCCACCCAACAGACATATGCATGCTATTCCCTCCACCCAGAACACTCTTCCCAGGTCTGGAGTGGCTGATCTCTCATCCTTCAAGCCTTGATTAAGAGTTACCTCCTCAGACAGGACCACTCGGCCAACCGATTCATTCATGCAATCTTTAGTGAGCCCCAGTTATGAGTCAGGAACTGTTCTAGATCTGTGAACAAGACACAGTCCTTGCCCACTCCATATAATGTAGCACCTGGCCCACCTCGATTTTCTCAAACAGAGCACACTGTTTATCTCTTTTTTTTCTTTTATTAAAAAATATTTATTTATTTATTTTGGCTTCAACGGGTCTTAGTTGTGGCACGCAGGATCTTCATTGTGGCATGCGGGATCTTCCAGTTGCGGCATGCGTGATTCTTAGTTGCGGTATGCATGTGGGATCTAGTTCCCCGACCAGGGATCGAACCTCGGCCCCCTGCATTGGGAGCACGGAGTTTTACCTACTGGACCACCAGGGAAGTCCCCATATCTCTGACTTTTTTATTGTTGTCTTCCCAACCAGAATGTAAGTGCCATGAGGACAGGGACTTCAACTGTTCTTTTCACCAATGTGAACTCAATGACTCAGAGTATAAACCTGGCACAACCCTCTAAAATAGGCCCTTGATAAATATTTGTTGAAGAAATAAATGGACACAGAGACCAGGGATAGACAGACACACAGAGAAAAAGAGCCATGCTCACATGCTCAGAGGCGATGCAAACATTCAGAGATGCCCCAAAATATCAAGCACACACAGACACACACAGGACAGTGTCCTTCAAGCAGGCCGCTTCCCTTAGGTCATTCAGTTTGGTCATCAGGCCTGGGGCTGGGGTGACTCCTGTCCTGGGACCGACCCAGTTGGTGCCCAAGGGCATGGCCTATTCTGGTTCCCACACTCCCTGCGTGGGGCACCAAGTTGGCATTATGTTTGAAGAGCCCTCTTTGGAACTCTATTTTACTCCTTTAGTTGTCTTTTGATGAACAGAAATTTTAATATAGTCGAATGTCAATTTTCCAAAAAATGTTTGTGGTGGTTTGAGAAGGGCAGGGCTGAATAACCCCGAAGGAACCCACGCCCGGCCCGCGGGGCCTCTCTCACTGCGGCTCGACCGCTCTGGGTCCTCGAGCCTGTAAGGCAGGGCGGACTAACCTCGTGCCCGGGTATCACCCTTTCCCCACCCCAACCTCCGTCAGGCCCCGCCTCTAGACCCGCCCCTCCGAGGTCGCGCCCTCTTCTGGCCCCGCCCCTCACCGGCTCTCACGGGCGCAGGGGAACTACATGTCTCTTCCTCTTGCCCAGATATTGGTAGTTAATATTCTGCCACCGGTGCTTCCACCTGGAAGGAGGGAAAACTGGGCCTACAGGACGGCGGCAAGGCTCCCCGCCCCCTCTGAGTCTACGCCCGCTTCGCCTAGTCCCTTCCTTGGTCAGCCGCTTCAGGCCCCGCCCTTCCCACCCGGTTCCTCCCACTCCTCCCGCTCCTAGGTACAGTCAAGCCCAGCCTGTCCAACCCCTGTCCGACCCTCGCGTCTGGGGATCTGCCCCTTCCCACAGACCCCTCCCCTGCCGTAGGCACCGCCCCTCCCTCCCAGGGCTTCCGCCCCGCCCCCGCGCGCTCACATGAGGCGCGGGCGCGCGCCGTAGCAGCTGGGCCAACGCGCCGAGGGTAAGTCCGCCTGCCCGGTGGTACCCGGCAGCAGCAGTAGGTTGCGCGCCGGCCAGCGCCAGGCGGCGCCCGGCGGGCGGCGGCGCTGCGGGCTCAGCCAGTAGTCGCCCAGGCTGCGGTGGGCGGCGGGCGCCGGCATGGCCGGGCCCCGGCAGCCCCAGAAACACAACTCCTGGTCAAGGCGGTGCGGGGGCGTGACCCGGGGGCGCCTGCGGGGTAGACGGGCAGCGGTCACCCCAGGAGGCACGACAGGCGGGGAGTAGGCGGCCGCCTCGTGTCAGACGCGGCGGCGCGAGGGTCGGGGTCACTCCTGGCCCATGTGGAGGGGCGGGGAGGGGGATTGGAGGCCCCCCTCGGGCCTTCCCAAGGATCTGGACTCCTCCCCCCCAGCTGCCAGACCGGGGCCCCTCATCGCGCCGACACCCTCCTCCGGGCCCCCTCACCGGGACAGAAGAAAATTCACCGCGAAGTGGGCAGTCTCGGTGAATAGCATAGTGTCCAGTCCTCCTGGCCCGGCTTCGGCCTCTTTAATACCTGCTGGGACGTGGAGGGGGAGGCCTGAAAGCCCATAGTCCCCCCGGGCCCCGCTGTTTTTAGCAGGAGGCGTCAGGGCCCCGCTGTTTTTAGCAGGAGGCGTCAGCTGGCAGAGCGGGGTGGGGCAGCGCCAGCCCCTCTGGCGGGGTCTAGTCTGTGGTCTGTCTTCAGCTGCTTCAGTGGGAGGGGGTTGGTCACCAGTGCTGGAGGATCCCCTGAGACCCTCCTCCCCCAGGATCAGGGACAGAAAGGCAAGGACAGGCAGAGGCAGCAAGAGGGGGCCCAGGATAGGAAGGTCAGCTGCCATTTGGATAAACCCTTCCTTATTTCACCCAGGGGCCTCCAGCTTCTGCTTACACACCCCTGATGGTGTGTTCAGGAAGAAACCACACCTCAGAAGGCCTCACCGCTCCCGGGCTTAAGAGCCTCCCAACTCTGCCCCCATGGCCCTTACAGGAGCCTTTCCCTTGCTCTGGGGCACTCTTAGATATCAGAGGCAGAAGGCTTCTCAGCCACCTCTAGTTCAGGAGTTCTTATCTGGAAGCCAGGACTGAGTTTTTGGGAGCTTCAGGAGGCCCGATACTGTTTGCAAAGTTCAAACACACATATATTTCTGGAAGGAATCTAGAAAGGGTCCCTGACACCTCCCCCAGCCCCACCCCCCACCCTCCCACCAAAAAAACAAAAATTAAAAGCCTACATTCTTTGCAGAAAGGAAAACAGGTTCAGAGAGGGGCAGAGCAAACCCAGTAGTAGGACCCAGGCTTCCTACTACTCTGCCCATCCTTACAAAGGGTGAGACAACCTCTCTGTGCCCTTGTCCTGCTCAGAGCATGGGGTTCCGGGCTCAGAGCCCAGGCTGGGCCCTGCTGCCCCACCCTCTGGGGATCCTGAGGAGCATGCTGGCCCCGCTCCCTTTCCCACACTGCCTGTTTGGGCTATTTCCCCCCAGTGACTCACACTGGCTGCTGGGGAGAGTGGGCAGCTGTTCTGAGCCCCAGAGCCCTGTATGGCCCTGACTTGCCCCCCTCCCAATTGTGTGGCTGTATTTGGGGATTCCACCTCCTCTTTTCCCTCCTTGGGGAATTTCCCTCCTCTCATTCCTTCCTCCTTTACCTGTCTCCAAGTTCTCCCTCCCTGATGGCTCCTTCCCAGCAGCAAACAAACAGGCTCTAGTCTTTCCTATGTTTGAAAAAGAAGAAAGCCCTCCTTCGACCCCAGGTCCTTCTCCAGCTCCCCTTCACAGCCAACATTCTTGAAAGAGTTGTGTACACACGTTTCCACTTCCTCACCCAACCCCTGCGGTCTGGCTTCCTCCCCCACCATTCCACAGGGGCAGCTCATCAAGGTCACCACTGACTTCCCTGTTGCTAAATCCAAGGGATGCTCGTGAGTCTTTATCTGATTTGACCCCTTAGCAGTGGCTGACTTTGACACAAACACTCCCTCCTATTTGAAACACTTTTGTGCCCTTGTTTTTCTGGACACTGTGGACTCTTGATTTCTTTGCTATTTATTTGCAACCATGTGGTTGCCGCCACATGGCAAATTTCTCATCCTTCACTCACTGCCTAATCATGGGTGTTCTTGGGCCTTCTACAGTCTGTCCCAGGGGATCTCATGGGTTCCCATGCCTTTGGTGTCCACCTGTGTCAGAGACTCACTTCTCTCTTTCAGCCCAAGCCTCTCTTCCCTGCCCAACACCTATCTCCTGGCCCCATCCGCCCGGATGTTTCACCTCACAGCAAACATGCCCCACACCAGCCCTTCCTCCCATGTTCCCCAGCTTGGCCATTTTCTCGGTTGCCTGAACTGGAAATCTGGGCTTGGTTCTAGACCCTTCCCTGTCCCTCCCTTTTCATATTCAAGCAGTTACGAAATCCTGTCCTCTCCAGGATACGTCTAAAATCCAATTGCTTCTCTCCATCTCCACTGCTACCACTTGGTCCAAGGCCCCATCGCCGTTCACCTGGGAGGCTGCAGCAGCCTCCTGAATGATCTCCCTGCTGCTACTCTCAATCTCTTTTGTGGTCTGTTCTCACAGAGCAGCCAGGATTGTCTTTCCAAAACATGAATGTGTCCCTCTTCACTGTGTCTTCACCACCACGTTCACTCCTGGCACAGACCAGTCCCAGGGCCAGGGATATTTCTCACCGCCATGTCCTTGTCTGGGTAACTGCTTCTCATCTCAGTTCCAGTGTCGCTTCCTTAGGGAAGCCATCCCAGATCCCGCAGCTGGCTCTGCTATTCCTTCTCCTCACAGTGCTCAGCCTCTCTGTAGACCGATCAAGCAGTCATTAGATCTGAGAGGTAAGGGGGATGGGAGGAGGCTATTCCAGGCAGAAGGAACAATGTGCTGAAAGGTGGGAAGAAGGTTTTGTAAAGAACTCAGGGGTGTCCACGTGGCTGGACAAGTGATGTAAAGAAGCCATTGATGAGATTTAAATAGGAGAATTACATGGCTGGGTTGTGGTCTTTATAGAATAATTCTGGGCTAGAGGAATCAAGAAGGGAAGGAAGCACAAGACCAATTAGGGGGCTGCTGGAGTAATCAAGATGAGTAGCGATGGGGGTCTGGTTCAGGGCAGTGCGGTGGAATTGGAGCAGAATAGACTGTGGGCACCAGGACTGGGAATTGGAGAAGAGAGAGGGAGTGAGAATGATTCCAGTATCCTTACCCCAAGGGCAGGTGGGGAGAGGCCAGTGGGAGCTGGGACACCCATATTCCTGTGGGGTCCAACCCACTGATCTACCTGGTGTTAGGTTGCCTGATGTCTTCCCACGGCCCTCATCCCTGCTTTTTCCTAGAGGAGCAGATGGAGTCCCGAGTGTTAGATGCCTGCTAAGGAGGCCTAGGAGGAGGCTGGCGGGGGGAGGAAGGGGAAGTTGGGTCAGGGTCCAGATGTGATGGGGTTGCAGGGAAAGTGGCATTGGGGTTTCCTCAGGGTCTGGAAGCTCCACTGTCTCTGGCTTCACCCTGAGACCCCCCCAGTTCTGAATGCTCAAACTCAGGGCCCAGTCCTTAGGGGTTCTGGGGGCCTTTTAGGGGCTTCGAGTCTATATCTGAGAAGCCACAATGCCCTGACAAGTCCCCAGGACTCTAGAGAGTCGCTAGCATCAGTGTGCACTTCCCACGAGCTGGCCCACTGCCTATTACCTGCATAATCCCCTGCAATCCTCACATTAACCCTCGGAGGCATGTAGCTTACTATCCCTGTTGTACGTACTAGACTTCCAGGGTTAAGGGACTTGCTCAAATTCAAACAGCTAAAACGATGCAGAAAGAGGATTTGAACCAAGGTTTGACTGACATCAGAGTCTGTGCTTTTAACTCCTGTGCTATATTAAGCCTGTCGACCCCTTGGTTGATTGGCTCGGTAAAGGAAGGAGGCTTTGTGGGGGATTTGCTTGTGGTTGGGGTGGCTGCCCCCTTCTCATATCAAGCGATGGGAAAGGGTAGCGCTGACGTCAATTGTTGCCATGGAGATATAGCAACCCTTTCCCTGCCATTTCCATGGTAACCTGGGGGGGTCCATCTGTACTTCGCCCCCTCCTTCTAAAAGAGGGTCCCTTAGGGAGGGGCTGTCTAATAAGGTGTCTGAGAGAGAAGTCAGGGAAGGCAGTGATTCAAGTATCCTCCTTTCCCTGGGCCCCTCCTCATTCCTCAAGCTGAGAATGAGGCTGGGATGTGGGGGTCCTGCCTGGGGGTCTGGGGAAAGCTTTACCCTCTAGGGTGAGGGAGGCAGTTCTGCCTTTCCCACCTGGGGATTCCCCTGGAAACGACCCCCCCCCCCCCCCCGCCCCACTCCCCACCAAGTTCCTCAGCACCTGAGCAGGACTGTGAGGAACTTGGCAGAGGGAGGCGAGAGAGATTCCCCAACCCTCTCCAAGGCTGGGCATCACCCAGCCCCTGGGGACATGGCTGGCTGGCTCTCTGCTGCCCCTTGAAGCCAAAGGTAGGAGCAGCAGCAGCCTCTCTTGCTCAGTGCTAGAGGTGCACGACATTCCTGCCTGGTGCTCTATGTGCATGACTTTACTGAAAGCTTCCACCAGGTTTCATTAGCCCCATTTTACAGATTTGGAAATACAGACTCAGAGAGGCTTGTAGCCCAAGTTTGCACAGCTAGTAAATGGCAATCAGGACTCAAATCTAGGACTAGAGTTTAGGCCAGTGACTTTTCCAGGGGGAAAAAAGGAAGAAGCAACAGAGAACATGATGGAAAAGGAGAAGAAAAATAGAGTGAAGTGACCCAGGTTGGAGCCTGTCACTCTCCCTGTCACCTACAGAACAAAGTTCAAACACAAGGCCTCCCTGATTCAGCTTCTCTTCTGTTAACTCATCCCTGGATCCCTTGAATTCTGAGCTCTGCAAGGGCAAGGGATATGTCAGATAAAGGCCTGGGTTCTCTGCACCTCGTGTGGCCCAGGTAGGTGTTGGTGAAAGTTGATTGAACTGAGTTCCTTGAAATTGTCTTTCACTTTCCTGCCTCAAGGCCTTTGTCCACAGTGTTCCACCTGGAATGCCCTTTCTCCTTGCTCATGGCCATTCTAGAGCTATGTAGCCCCAGGGTCTGGCCCACTGGCAAGGTGTTTGTCTGTATTCTTTGCATCCCTCACTAAACAAACATAGCGGTAAATCTTTTTCGTTTGTTTGTTTTTCTTTTTCCTTTTTTGGCCACGCCACACAGCATGCAGGATCTAAGTTCCCTGACCAGGGACTGAACCCGTGCCACAGCTGTGAAAGCTCGGAATCCTAACCACTAGGCCACTAGTAAATCTTTTTAAATTTTATTTTATTTTAAAAAATTAAAAAAAATTTTGGCTGCATTGGATCTTCGTTGCTACGTGCTGGCTTTCTCTAGTTGTGGGGAGCAGGCTTCTCATTGCAGTGGCTTCTCTTGTTGCAGAGCACGGGCTCTAGGTACGTGGGCTTCAGTATTTGCGGCACGCAGGCCCTAGAGTGCACGGGCTTCAGTAGTTATGGCATGTGGACTCAGTAGTTGTGGCACACAGGCTTAGTTGCTCCGTGGCATGTGGGACCTTCCCACATCAGGGATTGAACCCGTGTCCCCTGCATTGGCAGGCAGATTCTTAACCACTGTGCCACCAAGGAAGTCCCAGTAAATCTTTCTTTAAAGGAAAGGAGTGTCGAGAAGATTGGAGAAAGGAAGTGAGGGAGATAAGGGAGAAAGGAAGAATGGGAAGGATTCAGCATTTGTGGGCTGGCAAGGTCCATAGAGATCACTGGTGCTTTTTTTTTTTTTTTTAAACTAGTGAGGAAATGGGCCCAGAGGGAAGGGATTTGCCTCCCAGCAGGTCATTGCTAGGCCATGTGAGTTCCATGAGGGTCAAGGCCCATGTTTGTCAAGTTCATCGTTGAATCCCCAGTGTCCTGCACAGGCCTGGCTGGTAGACTTGTATTGAATGAAACAGGGACGAAGCCTGAAGGAGAACCCAGTCACACAGAACTCCTGGTCACACTTTCTAAGGCTCCTCATTGCCTTCAAATTGAGTTGTTACACTGGCCCCTGCCACTCTCTATCCCTTTTTTTCGGGCTTCTTTTCCTCCCAGGGGTACTTGATCTTTATATAAGCTGTCTCTGCTCCTGGAATGTTTTTTCTCCATCATTACCGATTATTTTCTGGTGATGCTGTCAATCACCTGGCTGTGCTTGCATCTCAAGTGTAGGCTTACCTGTGGTTCAGCCTGGTCAATTGTAGTCTCCCATCTCCCTGACAGTGGTAATTGGCCCAAGGAATGTGCATGTGATTTAAAAGGGCCAATCACTGGCCTTCCCAGGGATAGGTATACTGAGACTGGGAGAAAGCAGGTCTCCCTTCCTGGGATTAAAAATTTTTTTTTTTATTTAGGCTGTGCTGGATCTTAGTTGCAGCATGCGGGATCTTTAGTTGTGGCATGCGGGATCTTTTAGTTGCAGCATGTGGACTGTTTAGTTGCAGCATGTGGTCTTCTTAGTTGTGGCATGTGGACTCTTAGTTGTGGCATGCATGCGGGGTCTATTTCCCTGACCTGGGCCCCCTGCGTTGGGAGCACAGAGCCCTAACCACTGGCCCGCAAGGGAATTCCCCCTTCCTGGGATTTTTTTTTTTTTTTTTTTTTTTTTTTTTTTTTAAGCTGATGCAGCCATGTTGCCATGTTCCCTGCCCAGAGGAGATAATCAGGGATGAGAGGAACAAAGCAACAGTCCTGGTGGGGTTGAATCCTGGATTCCAGCCCAATGGATGCCCTGGTTCCTATAGTTCTTCCTTTAATCACTAACATATCCTTCCCAGCCACTTGAAACAATCAATTCCTTTTTTGCTTCAGCTAACATCAGTTGCTTGCAATGGAGAGACCTTATCCATACAGAGGCCGGTTTTTTCTCTCTAAAATTACAAGGGCCTCCTAAGGAGGGTGAGTACTGTTTACTGGCAGGGAGGCTCTTTTTCTGCAGAGCAGCAGAATGGGTTGTTAAACGGAGTAGGACCTGCATGGAGTTTGGTGGGGATTGAAACAGCTGGATTACTTCACTTAATAGAAGAACAGAGAGTCCCGGTGGCAGGGCGGAGGTTGGGGGTGGTCTCCAGTAGGTAAGGGTGAAGGGGGAGAGGAGGGAGGGAGAGAGAAGCCAGCACTATGGCCTGAAGCCAGGGATTATTCTGGTGAAGGGGAAGGAAAGGCATGGAGGGGCTTTTAAGAGCCAGGATGTTAAAGGATGTCTAAAGTCCAAGTAGATCCTTTTTGACAAACATCCTCTGTTCTTTCAATAAGCCTCCTACATCTGGGACTGCCTGGGAGGGAAGTCGTGGAAGTCGAAAAGGGTGGCCCTTTCTGGTGACCATGGGATCTGAAGTGCTCTGGGAGGCTTAGACTTCTACTCCATGTGGATTAGAGGAGGGGTGTTGAGTCAATTGTACTTAAATCTCAGGGGACAGGAGACTGAACCTGACCTTTGGGTTACATACATCTTTTCCAATATTAAAATAATACAGGTTCATTAAAGCAAAATTGGAAAGTGGGAAATATTCAGCTTGCAGGCAGCCTTCCTGTCACGGGCCCCTCCTCTGCACGGATTTTGGGGCCTCAAGTCTGAGGACGCTGAGGAGTGCACTAGCATCACCTGTCATCTGGGGGACCCCAGGCACGTTGCTTAAGGCTCAGTTCCCTCACCTGTAAAAAGGAATAAGAAATCGAAGTTTTTCAAACGACTTCTTCCCCAGTCTTCTGGCCCCACCAGTCCTAGGAGAAACCAAAGCTCAAGATGGACGGGGCAGCCCCTAGCCCCTTCAACAAAGCCAGGGGTTCCCAGGGTCACAAAACAGCAGGTAGCAAAACCAAACTCCATCTTGGGAGAATTAAATGGGCCTGGTGTGGGTGGCCATTCTCATTAAGTTCTCTGTCCACCCCCTCCAGTCCCAAGCTTCTCTGGGCCCCCAGAGTCCAGCACAGTAATGCTAATTTTACTGGAGAACCAAGGAGAGTGTTGGGGAGACGGATGAGGGCAGAGCCTGAGCAGAAAGGCGGCCCTGAAAGGGATCATGACCAGCAAGAAATGGGGGAAGGGCTTGGTGTCCAGGGAGAAGAAAGCGGAGTCGGAAGGGCAGGCCCCTGGGGCTGGGTCCAAGTGAGGAGGCAGCAGAAGGGAAGATGCCTTTGGATGAGGCGGAGCAGCGGGCGGGCCCGATCCGACGTGATAAACATACACTGGCCGGAGTGGAAAGAACAGTTTATGCTGTGCTTTATTAAAATGTGCATCGTTCCTTTATTTTAAAATGTGCATCATTGTCTCCTGCTCGGCGCGCGCGATCTCAGCGTGGTGGCCTGCGGCGGGCCTCGTACACGCCCGGCTCCCGCGGAGCTGTCGTGCGCAGGCGCACTCAGGTGGCGCGGACCCGGGGGCTCCCGCCCAAGGCCAGGTAGACGTCGATGGGCACGTGCAGCAGCGTCAGGCAGTGCCAGCCGGGGCAGCGTCGAAGCGGCCTGGGGAAAGTGGGGCGCGACAGGGGGCGCTGAGGCGGGGCAGGCTCATCCTGTACGGGACGCATCGGGGAGTGCACTTGGGGTCCCTGAGGTTCGGGCGTGGATGTGGGATCTTACGTGGGGCGGGGTTGGGGCGGTCGGGGGACGTAAAGTGGGCCGGGGTGGGGCGGCGGGGAGGAGCGCTGGCCTCACCTGACCGGGTTGTGCTCCGTAGCTACCCGCTCCGGGCTGTCCTGGGTCTCGCGGGGGAAGGCAAGGCCCGGAGAGTCTCCGGCCTCAATGGGGAATCTCCGACCCTGCGGGGGCTCCTGGGCACTCATGTCCGAGGCGCTCTGCGCGGGAGTGGCGGTCAGGCAGCTCGCGGGCCGCCGGGCGCCTCCTCCCCGCGCCCGCCCCGTGGGTCGTCGCTTATCTGCCGGAGGCCGAGACCGGTCCCAGGCAGGAAGTAGCTGCCCGAGCCCTGGCCGCGAGAGGACGCTCCGGTCCAGGCGGAGCCGGGCAGGTGTCTGCGGCGCGCCCGGGGCCCGGGCGTCGAGGGGGAGGGCTGCATTGTGACCCGGGCCTTGGCGCGCTGACCTTATAGAACCCGTTCCTCCCGCCGGGGAACCCCACGCCGCGCCGGCACTTAGCGCGGCGCGAGCCGGTACTTGGAGGGCTCTTGCCATGGGTCGCGCAGACCCCCAGCGGCCCGTTGGGGGAGCAGGAGGCTGTGTCCACGGAAAGGAGCCTGGCATCCCGGGCGGCGCGCAGACGTCCGGAGCGCCCCCCACAGGCGGGGCTGCGACTCACTACCTGGCGCGGGGGCTGAGCGCAGCGGTGACTTAACCCGTTCTGGGTTTGGTGGTGGTGGTGAGGGCAGGCAGGGGGCATTGCCAATTTTGGCCAAGGGTCACACAACACCTACATCACAATCGGGCCAGAGTTTTAAAATGTCTGACCCCCTCCCTCTCCACCACCCGCGGCTTGTGGGTCCAGACGGGGAATGTTCTAGCGCTGGGGGCGGCTGCGGATGAAAAGGAGCAGGCCAAGGGCGATGGTGGAGTAGAGCTGCCTCGCAGAGGCAGCATGAGCTGAGAGGGTGATAGGAAGGAAGGAGGTTCTAGACAGCATGGAGGGCTTTCTGCTCTCCAATGGGTACCAGCTGGGCAAGACCATTGGGGAAGGGACCTACTCAAAAGTCAAAGAAGCAGTTTCCAAAAAACACCAAAGAAAAGTGGCGATTAAAATTATAGACAAGATGGGAGGGCCAGAAGGTGAGCTGGGGCCCCTTTGGAGGAAGCGAGGGCTGGCTGAGGTGGGTGGGTGCGTGCTTCCTCCAGTCAGAAGGATCATTCCCTCCTCCCCTTTAGTCTGGAACCAAGGAAAGCAAGACAAACTGTGGCTCTGGGGTAGGTCAGTGGGGAACAGAGGGATGCTGGGAGTCCAGGAAAACCACACCCTCTAAAATCCAAGATTAAAGTGGCAGGAGGTGAAGGATCCTCAGAAGCAGAGCCGGAGACCACAAGGCCTTTCCTATTCCAGGAGGGGAACAGAGACTGGCAAGGCCATGGCCACGGCTAGCAGAGGGCAGGAGCTGGAGCCAACGAAGGCAGAGATGGGGAAAAGACAGGGCTCATGGAAAGAACTGTGGGTCAGGAGGCAGACGTGAGAGGAGCGGGCTCATCACGCTGTGGGCAAATCAGGCCTCGTAACTGAGATTCAATAGCCTTGTCTAAAAGTCCCTGATAGTCTAAAAGCCTAAAAGCACTTTGATATCCGTGGTCTCACAGGCTGCTCACAACAGTCCCTGAGGCTGACAGGGAGTAGTTCCTTTCAGTAATATATTAACTACAAAAACAATAGAGGTGAACATTCTTTGCAGTGTCCAAGCAGACAGACATTAAAGACTATGAAAGGGAACCAAGGCACAAGACCCAGACATGGTGGGGAGATAGGCAGACAGAAGTTGGAAGGCAGCAGACAGGAAGGAGGAGTTAGGCCCTTCTGGACTTGATGCTCCATCTCTTTTCGCTTGTTTCCGTAGAGTTTATCCAGAGATTCCTGCCTCGGGAGCTCCAGATTGTCCGTACCCTGGACCACAAGAACATCATCCGAGTGTATGAGATGCTGGAGTCTGCAGACGGGAAAATCTACCTGGTGATGGAGCTGGCTGAAGGAGGGGACGTCTTTGACTGTGTGCTGAATGGGGGGCCACTGCCCGAGAGCCGGGCCAAGGCCCTCTTCCGTCAGATGGTCGAGGCCATCCGCTACTGCCATGGCTGTGGTGTGGCTCACCGGGACCTCAAGTGTGAGAACGCTTTGTTGCAGGGCTTCAACCTGAAGCTGACAGACTTTGGCTTCGCCAAGGTGTTGCCCAAATCATGCCGGGAGCTGAGCCAGACCTTCTGCGGCAGCACAGCCTATGCCGCCCCAGAGGTACTTCAGGGTATTCCCCACGATAGCAAGAAGGGTGACGTCTGGAGCATGGGCGTGGTCCTGTACGTCATGCTCTGTGCCAGCCTACCTTTTGATGACACAGACATCCCCAAGATGCTGTGGCAGCAGCAGAAGAGGGTGTCCTTCCCCACTCATCTGGGCATTTCGGCTGAATGCCAGGACTTGCTCAAGCGGCTCCTGGAACCAGACATGATCCTCCGGCCTTCAATCGAAGAAGTTAGTTGGCATCCATGGCTAGCAAGCACTTGATAAAAGCAATGACAAGTCCTCCCCAGTAAAGTAGGGGGAGAAAGCAAACCCAAAAACCCACTTCTAAAATGGTGATATATATTTTACACTTTGTTTACTTATCCTAAAACTTACCTACACCCTCTCCAGCCTTACTTCTCTTTCCCTTTAAAGATCTTCATGGAACCAGAGGGCCTCATTCAGACTTCCCTTTTATTACAGCTGACAAGTGATTTTCATACAGGTGTTTAACTAAAGTTAATTAAAAACAGACCCCAGAATCATACACATACAGGGGGAGGAGAGGAGAAAAATGACCAAGAGCAACTGGAACCACTGTTGTTGCAACTTCCTTTCCAAATAAAAGCAGAAGCGTTGGGAATGCAGTAACGGCCTCTTGACTCCTTGTCTTGGTGAGAGGCCTGTTGGGGGCCCTGTCCCTTTCTCATCCCAAAGGCCAAGGTGAGCCTGGGATGAGGACAAGGGACTTCCTCAGAACCCAGGCTACCTCCCATCCTAACCCCCAGGCTCCAAGCAGGAAGCCACCCTGCACATAGTGTGTTTTCTGCCCTGGCTCTGGGGCAGCTGCTGTAGGGTACAAGAACAGAGCCCCAGACACCTTCCAGCTTCTGTTGAATCTCTTTAATAGCTGTTAATGGCAAGTCTGGAAAAGGTTCAGGACAAAGTTCTTTTTTCTTTCTTTTTTAATTACAAAACTAACAGCTATTAGAGTCTTTTTTTTTTTTCCTTTTTTCTTTTCCCGGCTACAAAATACTCTGGGGAGATACATTATAATTTAAAATATATAATATTGCACAAACAACCAAAAGGTTAATTAAACTAAAGAAATAATTACAAAGAGAAAAACCCCATCCCATCAAAAAAAGATTCAGCATTCTCTCCATCCCACCCCCTCATTGAAGGTTTGAAGTGGAAGTGACCACCACTCTCTTGGCGCCCCTGACCACAATCACTTTAAGTCATTGGTGAACACACCAGATTATATACAAGAATCACCAGAGCAGCATCGTGAAGCACCAGGGTCTCCAGGGATTCCTGCAGCCCCTCATCCCCCCAAGAGAGGTGCAGCTTTTACCAGAGTGGGGGGTGAGAGCCACAAGGATTGGATCTGCCTTCAGGAAGAAGAGCTTTTGCAGAAACCTGATGACAGTCTCAAGAAGCTCACCCCCAGCATATCCCTTCAAGATGCAGAAGGGATGAGGCGGAGAAGTTGGGCTTACCAGAGTTGTAAGTACTCAGCTTTGATCACTGCTCTGTACCGCTGGTAGCTGGCTTGTGTCCTACGCTACAGGGGAGTCGAGGTGGGTAGCTGGTTGGACAAGGTATCCTGCCAGGCAACACACAGAAGGGCCTGAAGTGGCCCCCTCCCTTCTTGGGGAGGGGAAGAAGAGCAAGAGCACTCTTGCAGGTGGCACAGCTGGGCTAAGGACTCGGGTGCATCTGACATGAAGAAGCCTTGGGAAAGGCGTTGGGGACATACCAGCCTGGACTGGGTAAAAGGAGGGAGTTTGGTCTCTAGATTCTGAACCACAAGGAACCTTTCCAGGAATGGAAGATGCCTGGGAGGGGGAGATTCCTAAGAGAGGCAAATTTCCCAGAAATGAATGCCTCTTACCCGCTGGGATAGGAACCAAAATGTTCACCATCCCTGTCTAGCCAAGGGCAGGTGGCATGGCCTTCTTTGCCTGCTTATGGGTGACAGAGTGTGTTTTCTCGGCGTCCTCCAAGAGACTGGTAGCTTGGCCTCTGCCTACACAGGCAGATGGGCTAGGGCTATCCATTGGGACTTCCCAGCAAGAATCACCAGGAACAGTGGATGTTCAGCAGAGAAATGTAGGCTCTTCTGGTGAGGGGGGTAGGTTTCCTCCCCCTCGGGTCATCCTATGATTGGCACAAGTCAGAGTTCCTGGTTTGGATTTAGCAAGCCCCTTCCCAGATGTGAGCAGAGGCCCAAAGGGCCAACAAGGAACAACCCAGAATCTGCCTAGAGCTCTGGCTGACAGAGGCCATGTAGGGGACATTCTTAGTCAGTGTCTTCCAGGGCCGGGCGGAGACGAGCGAGGGAGGTGGGAAGTGCTGTGGGTAGGGGAGCGGCTTGCTCTGGCTCCCCTCATTCCCAGTCCTCCCACTCTACATCTTCCAGCTGCAAAGGGAGGGGATAATGGAGAGCACAAACACGTATTACTCCTCTGAGTCAAGCTGAGACCCAAGCTCCCCGGCTGCCTCCAATTCGGGACAGCCCTCCCTGCAGCCCCAGCCCCAACTCCCCCGGGCCATACCCGGCCTCCTCTCAGAGCGAACCACTTGCTTCAAGGAATGTCTGGGGAGCAGAGCTGCCCTCTACCCAAGCGGTGGGCCTGCTGTTCTGATGGTTCCAGACTCAAAGGAAATGCTTCTACCAACCAACACTGGACACCACAAGGGGACGCCCTGACTACAAGAAGCCCGTCAGTCAATCCCTGAAGGAGAGCTTGTCTTCTGCGGAGCAGGTAAGAATATGGCCCTGAGAGGCAGGGAACTTTACAGTGGTGCTGTGATCAGAAGCAAGCGTGGCACTGGACTACAGGTGCTCGCAGGGCTTTCACTAGGGGCTCCAGCACCCTAATCCCCAGCTGAAGTCTCCCCAGGCAACTCTCTCTTGGCCTCTCTCTTCATATCAGCAGATCCCCTGATATAAATAATTCTGTTCAGATATATTGTATGTCGGGTTTTTTGGGGTTTTTTTTGCGGTACGTGGGCCTCTCACTGTTGTGGCCTCTCCCGTTGCGGAGCACGGGCTCCGGACGCGCAGGCTCAGTGGCCATGGCTCACGGGCCCAGCCGCCCTGCGGCATGTGGGATCTTCCTGGACCGGGGCATGAACCCGTGTCCCCTGCATCGGCAGGCGGACTCTCAACCACTGCGCCACCAGGGAAGCCCTGGCATCTGTATTTTTTAGTAGTTCCTCAGGTGATTCTGATAGGAGCTAAGGTCAAGAACTCCCCCATCCATCCCCCTGGAATTGAGGGGAAGCGGACCCTGCTAATGACTACTGTTCAGGGCCTGAGTGGGAGGCCCTAGCTTCCTTCCCGCAGCCTGCCACCTCAGATAGGAGTGGGATCCACCTTGCAGGGACAGTCGGGCTTGGCAGGGAGAGTCCTCAGACCCGGAATCATTGTGCTTGCCTCCCTGTGGCCAACCAGGCCGACTCACCTCACCGGAAGCATCCACTTTGGAAAGTGCCATCTGCACTTCTTCTTCAGTCATGTCCAAGTCAAAGTCCTTCTCCCAGTCCTCACTGATGTCTGTGCTTGAGCCTGGAACCATGATCCATAGTGTGAGGGACAGGAAGGGGTATGTGAAGAGGTTGTAGCTGGGGGTGATGGAACTCTTTAGAAAGGCCTGACAAATACACACCAAAGGTCTTTACATTCTGCTTTCTCTGGCTCAGTGATCCCACTTTTAGGAATCTATTTTAAGGAAAAATCCTGGATTCAGTAAAAAAATTTAACCAAAAGGATGTTCACTGTAGTGCTGTTACAGTGATGAAAACTTAAAAAACTACCTGAAAGTTCACTGATAGGGAATTACAAAAATAAATGGTATAGTCATATGATGGAACATTATGTGGCTTTTAAAGGTTAGGCTATAGAACATTTATATACATGGCAAAATAGTCTTAAACTATTAAGTGAGAAAAAGCAAGTTACTGAATAGTGGAGAAGTACTGTGGTCCAGAAGCTCCCTAGGGACCATGGAAATCTTCCAGAAGAAATAAACAATGAACCTCTTCCTCCTCAATCACTCCCTTCTACCTACACTGATCCTGCTACTCCTGAAACACACCAGGCACATTCCCACCTAGGGCCTTTGCAAGGACTGTTCCATGTACCTGGAACTCTTCCTCAGATACCCACAGGCCAACTCACTCGCTTCCTTCACACCTTTACTCAAATCTCACCATCTAAACGTGGCCTACCCAGACTGTCCTATTTTCAGTTGCACCCTGACCCCTCACTCTGCTCTGGTTGTTCTTTTTTCTATTGTATTTACCACTTTCTAGTGTATTACATAATCAGATTCACTATGCTTACTGTCTAATAGTAGAGGAGCTGGAATGTGAGCTCCCGAGGACGGGGATCTTCTGTTTTCTTATGTATTCCAAGTGACTAGAACAAATAGTTTGTACTCAGTAAATATTCGTGGACTCTTTCTCTAAATCAGGGGTTGGCAAACTATGGCCTGTGGACCAAATCCAGCCTACTGTCTGCTTTTGGAAATAAAATTTTGGAACACAGCCATGGCCACTTGTTCACATATTGTCTATGACTGCTTTCATGCTGAAACGACAGAGCTGGGACAGAAACTGTATGTCCCCAAAAGCCTAAAATATTTGTGACCTGGCTCTGTACAGAAAACATTTACTCCTCCCTGTTCTAGGTAATTCTGATGCCTGCTAAGGTTTGACAACTACTGCTCCAAACATTCATATTTGGGTATGCTTTCTTACAGGCAATATAAAAAAAATGTACATGTGAAAGTTATTAGTAAGAAGAAAACTACAAAAATAGTTCCTGTAAAAAAAGAGTATATGCAGTATGATTCCATTAAAAAAATACGCTCACAGATGCATGCACACATACAGAGAGAATGAGCAAAACACCCACAAGAATACTAACAATAATTATCACTAGGTGATGAGGTCATGGGGTAATATATTTTTTTAAATGAACACATATTACTTTGTAATCATTTTTTTAAAAAGCACCTTTAAAAAGAGTAAGGTCTAAAAAAAAAAAAAGAGTAAGCTCTGATCCCCCAATGGCACCACCTGTAAACACCTTGTTTCTTCCTCTCCAGCTTGTTCCTCACCAGGCACCCAGGCTCTGAGACCTCCCCAAGCCTGGCCTCCGCGTTCCTTATTCGGGTTCTTGCACTGTTCTCTAGTCACGCAGCTAGCCATAAGTGGTGTGGTAACAGCAGGGTCTCTGGAGCCAAGCAAACCTGGGTGGAACCCTAACTCTTTTATCTATTGTGTAGTCTTGGGCAAGTTATTCTGGGCTTCAGTTTATTTATAAAATAAGGATAAAACCACCCTCTTTGCAAAGAACCACTGGAGGAGCTTATTAGAATGCAGATTCCTGTCTTCCCATCCCCCCTCATTTAGATTCAGCAGGTGTAGGTGGTGACCCAGAATTCTGCATTATAAACAGGTACCTAGATGATTCTGTATAGACCTTGGCCTGCAGTTGAGATACAACAGTGTTAAAATTAGCAGTATCATGTAAAGTGCCTGTAACATATATACACAGTGGATATTTAACAAATGGAGCTGTTAAAGGCCTGGTCCCAGAGTTAAGTAATTTTACACATGGTCCCACACCCAGTCAGGGGCAGATCTGCAACCAAGACCCAGTTCTTCTGACTCCACATCTAAGGCTCCCTGTGCTTTCAGGACACTCTTGGTGGCTTGCGTCTGGCTCCCTGTCAGTGCAGGTTTCCTGTGGGTTAGAAGCTGGACTCCCGGCTGATCTCTCCCTCCAGAGCTGTGGCTGTGGTCATGACAGCTTTTCCTAACCCTAGGTTGCCCTCTAGGGATTTGAAACTCTCCTCTTCAGGCTTAAATGCTAGGGTAGACCCTTTGGGGTAAAAAAGAAAGCATCAGCTAACATTTTTGGAGCACTTTACACCCACCCTCTGGGATAGGTATTAACAGTCCCAATTTACAGGTGAGGAAACAAAGGCTCTGAGTGGCAGAGATGTGAATCTGGGCTTTCTCTGCCACCTGCTTCCTCCCACCACGCTGTCCTGTCACACAATGAGAGTACTAAGTTCTCCTTTACACTGTGCACGTGGCAGAGAACTGATCTACGCAACAACAATTTAAGATTTCATGAGGACGTTTTACTGTTTTCTTTTGTTTGTAAGAAAGGGGCGTTTTCAGGTGATTATTAACCTCATGGTGCTGTCACTCACAGCTCATTTTATTCTGTTTAATTGGCTCTTTGCTTCTCCAGAGAAGAAATGGAAGCAAAAGCCACTCCCAGGTCAGTCAGTAGTGAAGTGGGGCTTTAAGCCCAGAGCTCCTTCCAGTCCGCAGGCCACAGGGCCTGCCCTAATCTCCCCTCTCTGCTCCCTGCTGAGGGAGCCTGAGCAGGGTAAGTCTAGTCACCTTGCTCAAATGGATCTCGGCACAATATACAGGTGGGAAGCAGCTCTGCAATGACAGGCATCACCCTGGGACCTTAGAGGTCCCTGTGGCTGGGCCACCTCCAGAGACTGCTGTATCCAGAGACCAAGCCTCCCTCATGTCATCTGGACAAAGAGGGAGAAGGAGTCACTCTGCCTCCAGGCCTCTTTTAAGATTCTTCCTCCCTTTACTCTGTCCCTACTGTCCCACTCTAGTCTAAGACCCCAGCTTCCCCCCATTAAGTGACTACAACTACTTCTGGTGGGTCTCCTGCACTGAATCCCCCGGCCCTCCTTTTGCGAATCCCCCAGTGCATTAGAGGAAGTACAGTGCACTGTTAAGAGCTTATGCTGCATCTTCCCCATAATCTCATTTCTTCCAGTCTCTACCCACCATTCATTTTTTCTCATCACTCTCTCCAATAGCCCAATTCCCAATGGAAACAATAATTCTTTAACCTTCCAACTGTTTCACTGTTATTCCCTCCCTTACCCAGCTCAGATTCCATGAACCATCATTCTGATCACTTCTTGCATACACTTGGACTCTTGTCTTTTTGAGTTCACCTGGGTAAACCTGAACCCTGATTAAGTCCAACTCCCCATCTGCTCTGTGCCTGCACCTGAGCAACTGAACGTGGCTGGACAAAAGTACAACTGTGCTGACTGGTGTCTCTTAAAATTCACGACCGTTATCTCAAATGGACCCTTCGTACCATCCACCCAGCAACCACACAACACATATTGGGTCCATCACCTACTCTTCACCCTCCTAAAGGCAATGTCACACTTTTCTAAATACCTACTGTATGGGTGATTGATCTCAGTTTCCTACCAGTAAAAAAAAAACAAAAAAAAAAAAGGGAAAATCTCACAGATCTCAGGATTTTTGTGAGGATTGAGTGATATGCATATCAAGTGCTTAGCACAGAGCTATACAGACATATGGAAAGTGCTCAGAGAATGGTACGTCTTATTATCTGCATCATCTCCCCAAAGCAGGGCTCTACCCAAATTTCTTCCCTAACTGAGGACCTATCAGGAAATAATTACCCCCAACTTACAGAGGAGAAAACGGAGGCTTAGAGAAGATCAGTACCTTTTCTGAAGTCACATGGCTTATGAGCAAAGTTGGGATTTGAACCCAGAACTGTCTGAACTCCAGAGCCTGAGCCCTTAGCCTCTATATGTAAAGCTTTTAGTACAGGTTGGGCATATAAGCAGCATGCCCTGCTGCTTTGTGGCACCAAGTCCAACTTTCTGAATTCGGCTTAAGATTTTAAGTTCTTGTTCCTCCCTCTCCCGGGAACAATACAGAAACGTGGGCTTTGGTCACCCGCTTCAATGTGCCCCATGTCCCCAACACACGATCTGACATGTGGGGGACTTTGCAGGCCCCCTCAGCTTGGACTACCGCTCCCTGCGCACCTGCCACAAACTCTCCAGCTCTCCTATACAGTGCCTGTCTCCTTGGTGAAACACCTGCTGATGCGCAGAGGTTCCTTCTTTCTCTGAACTCCTCCTGTACCAAGCCTGTCTCTTACTGCTTCGTGCCTCATCATAGACTGCAGCCTTTACCCCTCCCTCCTCAGTGTCTTATAAAGAGTAGGTAGGAGCTCAATGGATGACCTCACTGAATCAGAGTCAGAAGGAAAACACTGTGTTGGAAACTGGAAATCAGCCTGTTGCCCATCCACTGCAGTAAGCCAGTCCCTCACTGCCAGTAGGCCAGTGATCACCTGCTGGGCAAGCTTTGTGGCCAACTGGTGCTGAGTGTTGGCAGACAGGATGCCTGCGTGTGAGGAGCTGAGGGGAGGTCTTGCTGACAATTGGCTATCTCTGGAGAGGTATTTTGGATGTGGCAAAACAAGCTGACATCAGAGCCATCACTGTCCTTTAATTGCAGGAGTTAGAGAGAGGTCCCCCCTTGAAATAAAGTCAAAGTGTCTACAGTCTAAAATTTCATTATGCAGATAAGAAACTAAAGCTCTATTACTTAAGCTGGGTCACTGCAAGTTCATGAGTATTCATTTTATTCTTCTTTAATATATTTTATAATAATAACAATTAACACAGGCCTAGGGAAGCTAACTGACTTTCCTGAGGTCATCCATTGAAGAAGACCCTTGACAGCAATCAATGTCACACGAGTTCCCACCCCAAAGTTGAACTGTTCAAAAGGATAGAAACTGACACAGTGTGGTAGTTAAGGGCATGGGTTTCAGGTCAGACAGAGCTGGGTCTGAATCTGGGCTTGCTACTTCCTGGCCGTGTGAATTTGAGCAAGTTACTTAACATCTCTGAGGCTCACTTTCTTCATCTGTAAAATGAGGACAGTTAAATGGAGCTGTGAGTTGTAAACTGGAAATTAACAAGCTCCCCTGGTAACTGAGAAATTAAATGCAATATTGCATCCTTAACACATGATTTGACGTAAACCTTATTTTGTTGAATCTAAAACCCCAACAACTGTAAGATGCATCCTAATTTCAGAGAATAAATGCATCTTGGAATTGACGGAATGGTAGCTGCCATCACCATCAGTAGCACAAATGAAGACCATCTGCTCCTATAGGATCATCACACGGGACAAGGAGACAAGTCTGCCTCGTGAGGTGGCAACTCTCACCTGCCCTGCCCGCACACGCTCCCTGGGCTTTGGCCTTGGCTTACCTTTTTTTCTTTTTTTTTTTTTTTTTGCGGTACACGGGCCTCTCACTGTTGTGGCCTCTCCCACTGCGGAGCACAGGCTCCGGACGCGCAGGCTCAGCGGCCATGGCTCATGGGCCCAGCCGCTCCGCGGCATGTGGGATCTTCCCAGACCGGGGCACGAACCCGTGTCCCCTGCATCGGCAGGCGGACTCTCAACCACTGCGCCACCAGGGAAGCCCATGGCTTACCTTTTTTTCCATTGGAGGGTGTAGACTTCCCGCTGTCTGAATTCAGCTCAAACACCCGTAAGTCTGTGAGTACCTCCTCCCTGAGAGTCTCTACTCTGGCTGGAGGCCGGGGCTCTGGACCGCTGGGGCGGCCAGCAGGGGTGTGGGGCTTGGACTGAGCTAGGGGTGGGGGTCCAGTCTCGCCCACATCCACAGCCAGGTCCTGTTCCTCCAAAGATGCCTCTAGAAGCTTTTGGGACAGGTCCTTGGGCAGCACTGGTGCCTCAGATGCAGGGGTGGGTTTGGCAATCTGTGTCACGAGGGAGATGCTCTCACTGCTCTCCGATGGAGTCACCTCTGTTGGAGCCTCAACCGGGGTCACCAGATTCTCTTCACAGGGGCTCCGGGGGCCAGGTCCTCCTTCAAGGGATGTGGAAGTTTTGGCCACAGGAACCTTGGCCTCTTTTGGAGATGTGGGTGAAATGCCCACAAGCTCCTCTGTCAAGAGAGAAAGGTAGGGAAAGAGAGTGATGTACCCTGGTTAGCCCCAAGACAACCTTGGAGCTCTCTGAAAACAGACCTCAGGTTCCCACCAAAGTTTGCTCTAACCAAAACTAATGGGTGCCAGTTTCCTCACCTCCCTCTCCATCACAATTCTTCTGCAGATAATCCCTGTTGGTCAAAGTCTCTCCCACCCTTGAGGCATAGCACATGCCTGGTGGGCACTCAGCTTCTAGCAGTGCAGCCCAAGATAATATTATAGCTTAGAAAGCCAAGACTTTAAAGTCAGTCAGTTTGAGGTTCAGGTTGGGCTCTGCTATATCCCACGTGCATGATCTTGGGCGAAACACTTAACTCTTCTTTAACCTATCTGCCTCATTTGCAAAAGAGGGATAATGAAGTTGCGGTAAGGACCATACATGTAAAGCTTTTAGTACAGGTTGGGCATATAATATAAGCACTTAGTAACTGTGTTAACATACCATGCAGGTGGCTCCCACACTGTCCTAAGCTGAGCTACCAGGTAGAGGAAGCTCAGCTCTGTCCCTAAGCCAGCAGTTCCCAAGTCTGGCTGTTCATTAACATTACCAGTGGAGCTTGTTAAAAATACAGGTTTGGCCACATGTCCATAGAGTCTTATTTAGAAGTGGAAGAAGGGAATCTGGAATTTGAATAAGCATCCCCTACTCTTAAGTACTGGTCCATGGGCTAGCAGGGAAATCTGCTTCAAGTGACACATGTGATTTCTGTACCTAAACCTGGGATCCACCAGCCTTAGTAAACAACCCCTTGTTAGCTCATTGTATCCTTGGCATGAGCAAACACCATATTCATTCCCTCCTCTTCCCTGGGGTGCCATGTCCCTCCAGGCTTCAGAGAGAATGGCCCAGACAGTCTCCCACAGGCAGGACTTGGTACTTTCTCATCACCTCTCAATACCTCTTACCTTCTTCCTCCTCCCAGCCAGGCTCTTCAGAGATGCTCTGTTCTGCACGCTGCTTCAGGGCATCCCTCCGGGCCTGCTCCTGAATGTGGATGAGTAAATGGCCAGGAGCAGTCAGGGAACCCTCTTTCCCAGACTCTGGTCCTGACCCCAGAACTCTTGGCACCCTCTGTCCCCTTCTTCCCTCAACAAAATCCAGCCCCCTTCCCTCATGGCTGAGTGGAGGACCTTCCCTGGTTAGGCCAGCATACCTGCTCTAGTTGATAGACTTTATAGAAATACCGCTGCCAGAATTCTGAATGGGAAACAGCTGCAGGCACCTGGAGGGAGGGGACAGTGGAGATGAGACTTTGGGAGTGGTTGTGTGGGGGTCTATGTTCCCAGCCTCATCAGCCAGCTCCCAGCCACTCTGGATATCAGATGGGATAAGTGGCTGAGTAGTGATTCTTAGAGCACTTCCACCCCCCAGACCCACCTTCCTGGCCCAGCTTGGCCAAGGAGGGAGAAAAGAACTCCCACCAGGCTTTGCTAGCCCTTCCATTTCTCACCGTAATTGCCAGAAGCCTGGCAAATTAGTTTCCCCCACGTGGATTCTTGGCTCAAGAGCTGGCTGGTTTGGCTCCTCAGGGCCTCCTGTTGCTCTCTAGGCCAGAGGACTCCACAATGACTCTGGACATGTCCCTCCCACCTCCCCACACCTCAGGCCGGGAGTTGGTTGAGGTCCTGCCGGCTAGGCCCTCACCATCTTGGTGTAGAGGGCCCGGATGGAGGGGCTGCCTACAAGGAGCTCTGAGATCTCCCCCTTCTTCTCCTCCAAGCAGAACTGGGAAAGCCAGGTGTCAAACAACTCCAGGGGCCCTGCAGAGGGACAGACACTGATGGTCAGTTCCGTGGGTCTGGAGAAAGAACACTGGGCCTAGAGAAATCACACCTAAGCCTGGACATGGACAATGAGGAAAACTTAAGGTTCTTCCAAAGCCATATGGCCCAAGCTGGGGGGTCAGGCAGGGTGAAGGGGTGGGTAAGCTTGATATCAGGGCATGGCCCCTAAGTGATCACTGGGAGGGGCTGCAGTCTCCATTCTCTCCCATGCCTGCCTGCTTTTTATCCCACTGCACTTGGCTACTGAATCCTCTCCTCTCTGAAACAGCTATTCTCAGGTTACCACCAGTGACCCTATGTTGCCAAATCCAGTGGTAGATTCTCTGTCCTCCTCCTCATGTGACCATCCTACAGTTTCTGCCCTGGGAGCCACTACCTTCTTCTTGAAGCCCTCTTCTCTCCTGGCTTCTCACTCTTTGTATATTTCCTCCCACTTCTCTCGTTGTTCCATCTGAGTCTTCAGTGGGCTCCTCTTTTTCCTTTCCTTATCTCTTCTTGTTTTCCATTTTCTCCCAAGATAACCTCCACTAAACCACAAGTTTCAACCTCTTCCTCCCACTGACAATTCTTCAGTGTGTCTTTGCAGCTCAGGCTGCCTTTCTGGGCTCCAGGTCCAGAGGTCCAGGTGCCTGGACACATCCACCTGCACATATGCTGCAAATACAACGTGTGCTCATCTTCTTCCCCCGCCTACCTGTCCTACCCACTCATCCACTAGAGAGCTGGAGGCCCTCCCAGACTCCTCCTTTATGGAGTCACTCTGGATTCCACTTCCTCAGCGTCTCTTATACATGCATACCTTCCTCTTCATTCCACCCGCCCCTTCCCTGGTTCCGGCTTTACCTCTGACATGAAGATTCCTATCAAGCCTCCTAACTGGTCTTCCCATCTTCCGTCTCTCCCTCTCTATTTCATCCTACAAAACACTGCCTGAAGGCTCTTCTACAAAATGCAAAATCTGATCACATCAAGTCTCAAAACGCTTCAACAGTTCTGTACAGGAGGGCATTTCAGGCTATGGTCCAAAGATGGGCTTCAAAGGGTTAAAGAATTCCCATATGCATATAAAATTCTGTTGAGAGAGGGCTTGTTATTTTCAACAGATTTTTAAAGGCCTTTGTGACTTAAAAAAAGGTTAAGAACCACTATCTTGAGCCTTTTAGGACAAAATTCCAACTGCTTAGTCTGGTACCCAAAGCCTTTCCAGTCTGGTGCCCCTGGCAGCTCTCACTGCCCTCATTTCCTCATGCACCCTTTGTCTGGCCTTCCCAAATGCCTAGGTTTTTCGAGAACCTCAAATTCCTGTTGTCCCGCTTGAATACCCTTCCCCCACTTCTAAAAGTAAAATTACTTTACTTCTAATTCATCGTTAAAACTTCAATTCAGGTGTCACATCCTAGGTTTCCCAGGCTGGGTTACATGCCATCTTCTGGGATCCCACTGCTCCCCTCTTTCTGTGGAAGCAGTCAAGTCACTCTATCTCTAGTATCTTTGCTTTATTCCCTGTTTCTGTCTCCTAACAGCAGGTTCCTGGAGGTCTAGACAGGGTTGATTGAGGGTTTGACTCATTTCTGGTGTCTGGTTCCCAGCCTGGGGCTTGCTGCACAGCAGGAGCTTAGCAAACAGGCCAAAGGGAAGGCAGGCAGGGCAGCAGGGCTGAGGAGCCTAAGCTGAGGATGAGGGACGAGAGGAGCAAAGCCTCTGTAGAAGGGGATGAAGACAGTCTGGGTTCAGGGAGGAAGGGGGACCATCAACCCATCCCACCAGATGTAAGGGTCAAACTAGCCCCACTCTGGTCCCTCTACACAGGGGTGCCTGGCCACTGCTACCAGAGACAAACAGGGTGCGCAATCCAGACCCGCTTGGTCTCCCTGCCCAGCAAGCCTGCCCCCTCAGCGCTACCCCCTCACCATCTGGTTCATTGCAGTAGGTTGCTGGGTCTGACTGCAGGCTATAAAGGCGAGCCTAAAAAAAACAGAGAAAAGAACAGAAATTCTGGGGTGATGGGGATAGACAGCAACCCCTCTCTGCCAATCAACCACAACCCAGCTTCTCCCCTGTTGGCTACCATACCCACAGGGCACCTGGCAATTAACACTGTGGGCTATGGAGTGGAGCACTGGGCTAGGAGTCCAAAACTGGGGCTCCTAGAAAAATGGTCTTTCACCCAGTATTCCGCCCCTGGAAACTAAGAAAATAAAGGGTAAGGAGGCTATAAAATTATATGTATAAAATGGTTTTGAATTATGTGAGATATGAAAAATGTTAGTGCAAATATATTAATAAAGTCCAAAATTTATTGGCAAATTTTGAAATATTTAACTCCCTCAAACTAAAACAATTCATCAAGAATTTCTTAATTTCATAGCCAGTCTGCCAAATGAACTGCAATCTGTGTTCCCATCAGGGCCACAGGAGTGGCAAACTTTAGCTGGTAAACGGAAAGACCCTCCTTCCTTCCTCATTATTGCAGGAAGCATGGGCTGGCTGTATCACAACTTCAGCAAGTGATTTTGGTGATTCACTGTTATAATGTAAAATCCTATAATTAAAAAATTTTCACAATCCACTTAAATGTGTACTAAGTGGTGGTGCTAATACTAGTGCTGAAAAACATGCTTGAAAAATCATGTTTGGAATTGAAATTCAATGTGGTAAAATGCTATGAAGAAGGCCAAACTGCTATGACACCACACTGTGAATCTGGGAGAAAACGCTCCACAAAATATAAGAAGTAATGGTGAGAAGATAAAATGCAATAGAAATATACTACCATTCTTGCTGATTTAATTGCTTTGAAGATATCCTCCCCCTGTACATTTATTCCTATTGGAAATTAGTCTTAAATAACACAAATGTGGAGATCATGCCCATAAAGATGCTGTCCAGAGCATTCCTTATTATGGATGAAAGCTGAAAGGAATCCAAATGTGCAGCACTAAGGAAATGACTGAATAAATTATGCTATATACACTTGCAAGAATCTAAAGACATTAAAAATGATGGTGATTAGGAAAAATGCTAATAGTTAATTGCAAATTTTTAAGTGGGTTACAAAATTGCATGTATAAAGTGCTTTTTCTGTTAAAAAGAAAAACTCCAAACTATCTTTACCAGTGTTTGCAAGCAGAAAGAAATGGAAGGTTATACACCAACGAAGAATCAGTGGTTCTCTTTGAGTGATGGGATTACGGGTTTAGAAACTATTATCTTCTTGCTTATTGGTATTCTCCAATTTAATTATATACATGTATTTATTTTTTATGAACATGTACTGCTTTGTGAGCTCAGGTTAGAAGCTAGAGCCCAGTGCCGCTAGTGAATACCTTGGTGCCATCATAGGGCTCAGCCGTGCCAGAGGGTGTGCCCATCAGGGTGATGACATCGCAGTCAATGGTTTTGTCTGGTGAGGGTGCAAAGGTGTCGGAGATCACCCCTAGGAAGTCAGACAGCCCTTTCTTCATTTTTTCCGTTGCTCCCGAGGAGCCTTCAGTCTGCAGAGAGAAGCCAACAGAGGAAGCAAGTGGCCCAGGAGCACGCTGCAAACTGGGGTACAGGGTATGGAGGTATGAAGCATCAGGGGTCAAAGTGTACTGTGTGTGGGGACCAGGGAAATGCTCACGACCTTTCACCCCCATCTCTGGGGCTGGAGAAGGAGAGGGGGGCAGCCAGAGTCCCCATCCCCCAGATGGGGATGCGGAACAGGGCCACAGTAGGCCTGTGTAGGTCAGAGCAGAGCTCCTTGACTGGCTGTTTCAACAAAATTTCAAGGTCGACCAGGCTGATCACAAATTGACAGGGGAGGATCCATGCCACAGACATTCAGTGGGGAAGAGGACTTATGGGTAGAGTGATGGAAACGGTACTAGCTTTGGGGTCAGTCTTGGATCTGAATCCCAGCTCTACTACTTTTTGGTTATGAGACCTAAACCCTCTCAGAGTCTGTTTTCTTATCTGTAAAATGCAGATAAATATACTTCCTTCAGGGGGGTACTGTGGAGATTAAGAGATAAAGTGTGTACAATGCCCAGCACATGGCAAACATTTAATAACTAGCAGTACTGTAATATTACAATCTCATCATCATCATTGCTCAGGAAGTATTTTGTATGAAAGGTTGAGGACATATGGGTAGGATGAGAACAAACAGCCTTGTGTAGAGGTAAACCTGGGACCAGCTGAGGGCCAATGTATGGACCTCCTAGAAGAGGCAAGTGGGGCACCAATCTTGAGCCACACTGGTCAGAATGCCCTTGAGCAAGAAGGGATGGGATGGGACTTTCCTGGTGGCGCAGTGGTTAAGAATCTGCCTGCCAATGCAGGGGACAGTGGTTCGAGCCCTGGTCCGGGAAGATCCCACATGCTGCAGAGCAACTAAGCCCGTGAGCCACAACTACTGAGCCTGCGTGCCACAACTACTGAAGCCCGCATGCCTAGAGCCCGTGCTCTGCAACAAGAGAAGCCACTGCAATGAGAAGCCCATGCACTGCAATGAAGAGTAGCCTCCACTCGCTGCAACTAGAGAAACCCACATGCAGCAACGAAGACCCAATGCAGCCATAAATAAATACATACATACATACATACATACATACATACATAAGTAAGAAGAGATGGGAGGCTGAGAGACAGGACCAGGCTCTGCAAACCTTGTAGAAAAGTGTCACATTTACTCCTGATTAGGCTGCCCAGGTATTTTAAACCTAGAGACTATCAATAGTGCCTGGCACATGTTGGCACAGGTATATAATCATATTTGTTGAATGAGAAAAGGAGTAAATAAATGAAAGAAACAAGTGGCATCTCTGCTACTGGCTGGACTTGCAGCAGTTCAGCTCAATTACTACTTGTCATTCACGCTCATCAGTAGCTGTGGTTAGCAGGCAGACAGTATTTTACAAGATTCAACAAAAGAAGCTTGGCTATAAAAACTCCATAACATGTTTTCCATAACATGGCCTCTAATTACAAGGCAACTGATTCAGCTGATGATCAAAGAAACTGAAATCTGTTCCAATACTAAAGGAGAAACTGTAATACAAAACCAGTATACTATACTTCATTGGAAATCTGAGGTTTGCAGGGATATCTTTGACCATATACAATTTTCAAGTTCCATGCTGACTTTAGAATCTAACTCCTATCTCACAAGAGAATTCCACTATACATCTCTGATTGATAAAACCAGGGCCAATAAGAATATAAGTTGGCAAAACCTTTCTGGAGGGCAGTTTTACAGTAGATATTAAAAGGTCTAAAACAACTATATTCACCCTATATCCTTTCCAATACCTTATTAGGAAAAAAATATTAAGGGGAAAGATTAAGCAATCAGCATGCTCACTGTAACTCTGTTTACAATACTGGAAAAAACAAACAGGAAACTAGGAACTGGTCAAATCCACGTAACAGAATACCATGCCATTTATGCATGCTCTAGAACAAGGTTTGCAATGATTAAGTCAAAAACTAGGTTATGAAACATGGTGTTCATTTGATCCCAGTTTTGAAAAAGAAAGTATACATAAGGGATATACTCCTCAAATATTAACTTAATCTCTGGGAGAGGGACTTATGGGTATCTCTAGGTCTTTCTTTTTCTTTATCTGTATTTTCTAAATTGTCTACAATGAATGACTTTGCTGATCTGCTAAAACAATACAGAAGTGGGAAAGCTTATTATTACTTAACATATGTAGCTTGTTTGCTTGACGGACATAATTTTCAAAATGGGAGGCTATGGGAAAAAATAATCACTTAACGGTAGAAAGGTTGGGAGCTCCCACCAGGGTCCCAGGCAGGTCAGGCTATGTGGGAAAGTCACTTGGAGGGTGTAGGTGGTACTCACAGCCAGCTTCTCCTTGACCACGCTGGCAGTGGCTGCAATGGTGCAGGCTGTGTCGTGCTGCACCACCTGGGTGAACTCTGTCAGGTCCCGCTTCATGAACTCCAAGGCTTCGGAGGACTAAGGGAAGACAGAGAGGGATGACAGAGCCGGCTGGTGCCACCACCCTTTGTTCCTATTCCCTGTGTGTTAGTATCATACAGAAACATGGAAAACTCAGTGACATGGGAAGCCTGGGCTCAGAAACAATGCTTACTTGTCCCAATTCCATGACCTGGGATTACCCAACAGCAGAGAGCACAGAGGAACTTCCTGCTGCTCTGAGAACGGGGACTGAGCTCAGCCCAGACACTTACAAGCTATGTGGCCAGGAGGAACTCTCATCTAGCCCTCGGTTTTCTCCTGGGAAATGAGGGAGGTGGAAGAGATCAGTAGTTCTCATGAGCAGAATGGGGAAGGGGGCACAAGCAGTCTGAAAACAAAACAGACTTTGATGCATCACTTAGCTATGCTGTAAGTCATGACCTTTGTTTCCAATTTCAAACACAAAGAGAAGGGGTGTGTGTGTGTGTTTTTAATCAAAGGAAAGTGTTTTCTATTTTTACTTTTATTGTCACGGGGAAATTCAGTTGAAACATGAGACAGTAGGTGAAATTATTTTTGTGAAAGGTTTTATAAATACGTTGTACTGGTAACAGCAATAGTTTAGAAAGCTTTTATGAGCAATTTTTGACAATACCAGTGAAAAAGGTGTGTGATTTTTTACATTCAACAAAGGGGGTGTAAAAAGAAATACTGGATCAGATTCTCTCCTAGGCCGCCTTGGTTCCACCATTCCCCAAGGTTCTGTTCATCCATAGAGCTCCTTTGGGCAGAATTGATACTTGCTTGTCGGACCGGTCTGACTCTCACTCTGCACTCAAACCCAGTGTGAGACAGCAGGCCCTCAGCTCTTGTCTAAGTCTTACCTTGTCTTGCTTCATCCTCACCCACTCTAAGACACGTTCCCGGACTATCACTGTGCTCAACCCTTCAAGCCCTTTCATTTTACACAGGGATAATCACCTTCATTTTAAAAACATGTTTTTGAATGTTCTGGTGATTTTTTTCTTTGCAGAAGAGCCTGCCTAGTTTTCATCATCCTGGGAAGTCTCTGAATGGGACAGTCTCATCTATCAGCCAGAGGCTTCTCTGCGAGTGCAAATGGCTCCATTTCAGATTCGGGACTCCTTAACTGGAGTGGAAGAGTCATTTATCAATTCTCTCTCCATCCACACTGCCACCAAATTAGTCCAGGCCAGCCTGCTCTTTCAACCAGACTCCCTTCCCAGGTTGCATCAGATACCTCTATTATCTTCTCCTCGTGACACCAGTGGGAGCTTAGTAAGTCAGAGCAGACCATGATGCCCCTGCTTTACATTCTTCAGTGATTACACGGTATCCTATGGCAAGTATAAAATCTTTACCTTCACTTACAAGGCCCATATAATCTCACCTCTGGCGGACTCTCATCCCCTCCCACGATGCCCCTCACTGAGCTCCAGCTAGCCTTCCTCAAGTTTCCCAAATGTTCTACCATCTTCCCTAACTCAGGGTATCTGAACACATCATTCCCTCTCCTTGACACATAGTTCTAACTCTTCAAAACAAGCGAACAAACACAATGAACGAACCCTCTCACCTGGCTATGTTTACATGTCACTTCCTTCAGATGTAGGTTGGCTCCCCTGCTCATGGGCACCTGCACTTTCTCTTCTTTAACATTTACTGTCCTTTAGATTTATAATTACCTGTTCGTGTCTATCCTCCTGGATAAACTGTGAGCTGTGAACATAGAGCGTTTGTTTTTTGTTCACTGATGCTCTCCCAGTGTCTGACATAGAGCCTGGCATAAAGTAGGCACTCAAAAAATGTGTGCTTGTTAGACTGGTATGTACCAGGGCAATTTTAATTATATAACCATTTACATGATTATTTGATGAATGGTTGTCTCCCTCACTAGACTGTGAGCTCTTAGGGGACCTATATGAACAGACACGGTGCCAGCCCTCCAGGTCACAGTCTACTGGGGAAAATGCTCACGTAACAGTGCTGATGTGCAAGGGCAGAGCAGTGACTGGTGTATTGTGGGGAGGTTGGAAAGACTTGTTGACAGGCCTGGTCTGAGCCTTAAAGAATGAGCAGGAGTCACTAAGGAAGCCTGGGCGTGGTGGGGCCTGGGGTTTACTGAGGCCTACAAGCACTTCAGTCCTAATGAAAATAAAGGGTAACACAGAAGTGGTGAGGGATAAAGCTTGAGAGGGCAACCTTGGAGGGCCTGGTCAGCCCTGTTGGTGATGGGGAACCACCAAAGTCTGAAGCAGGTGGGACATGATGAGACTCGCGTTTTTGACAGGTCACTCCAGAGACTGGCATGGACTATAGGTCCAAGAGTGACAAGATCAGAAATGGAGGAAGACCTGTCAGGAGGCTGTTGCAGTAGCCCAGGAAAGGAAATAGAAGAAAATGAACAAGGACAGTGCTGGTCAGGATGAGAAGATGGGACTGGTTCAAGAAATACTAGGCAAAAAAGGTGGATTTGGTGATTAAATAGATGTTTTGACTCAGGACAAGAAAGAGTCGGGAAGAGCTACTGGCAACTAAACTAGGTGATGGATGGTTGCAGTGCTGCCAGCTGAGGAAGAAAGTGCTGAAGGGGGAGCGGGTTTACGGAGAGGATGGTGACAATGATTTTGGTATGTAGTATCTGCAGTGACTGTGGGATATCTGGGACACCCGGCCAGCCAGAGCTCTTCTCAAATACTAAATCTCACAGAAAAGGATTAGGAGTCTCCCTAAAATGAGTTTGTTGAGTGAACAAAGCAATGTGTGAGGATAAGGTTCCTCAAACACCACTTTTAAGGGGCAGGCAGAGGAAGAAGAATTCGTGAAAGAGGAAGTGAAAGCCTTGAGAAGTATGTGGAGAACTGAGAGAGAATCATGCCACAAAAGCCAAGGGAGTAGAGTTTCAGGAAAGACAGAGTGATCACTAGCGTCTAATGCAGCAGAAAGGTCCAGAAAGATAAGACCTGAAAACCACCACTGGATTTGGCAAGTGGTAGGTGAAGCTGAGTGTTTATATAGATAAGTCTATGTGTAGTGGCTTCAGGGGTGGGGAGGGAGTTAAGAGAGATCATGTTATTGACTTCAAATTTTAAAAAGTAGGAGGTGAGCTTGTCTCCTGGAAGTAAAAGAGGATGTGGTTGGACAGGGGACTTGAGGAAGAGTTAGGTTTGGGGAAAGTTTCTGAAGGCAAGGGGAGAAGCAAATGTGAGACTGAAAAAAGTTGCTGGGGCAGGGGTGAAGGGTGAGGGGCCCCAGCCCAGAGAGTTTGGGGAATCTGCAGTGGGCCAAAGAGCATCGTGACTTTCCCTACTAGTGTCCGTGGGCAAGCAAGCACACACACACACCCAGAGGAATGAAGGGGCAGAGGGAGGCAGATCACAGCACCAAGGGCTGTATTTTCTGGGGCAATATATGCTATTGGGTGCAAGAGAATTGGGGGTGCTGGGAATTGAGTGGTCCAGACGGAGCCAGCATAGGGAGGGAAGGAAGCAAGGCCAGGAAAGCACTGAAAGACCAAGAACAAAATGGAAGGAAAAATGGACTGCAGGTATTTAAGAGGTTTCCCCGTGGCTCTCAGTACTTAATAATAAAAATAAGTACTTATTTAGTACTTACTGTATGCTAGATATTGTTCTTAGTGCTTTACATATATTATCATTTAATCCTCACAACAATCCTAGCAGGTAGGTATTATTAGTATTCCCACTTTACAGATGAGAAACTGAGGCTTTGAGAGGTTAAATATCTTGCCTAGGTTCAATAAGAACAGGAAATTTAAGTTTTCTCTTTCCAAATGGGGAACTGTCAAAGGCAGAAACAACACCCATTCCCCTTGCTTCCAATGAGAGAACAAAGATGGAAGGCTAATCAACTTTACCTATTTTTCATGAGTTATGGTAAGACCAACGTTAAGGGTAACACACAGGAGGCCCTCACACAACATTTGCTAAATGAACATCAGATTCTCCTTCCAGGAGACTACTCAACAGAAAGCAAGCTCCTTTGGGGTCTCTTCTATTAAACCTCAGCTTGAAATTCTCTGAGTCTTCATCAACAACATAAACAGCTCAGGTCACTCTCAGATTTTGCTGGGCTGTAGTGATGTTACACTACAAATGCTCCCAGAATAGAGGATTGATTTAACTGAAGCCAGAAGCCTCTTGGAGTCTGCCCTGAAGCAGGACTCACCCCAGTTGCTTGAGCCAAACAGTAATTAACTTTTTCCAGAATTCAGTTGGGTTGGTTTTGACGAACTAGCATGGACTGAAACAGCAACACACAATGGCATTGCCCACCGGCAGAGCCAAGCCTCACTCGTGCCACAGGGATTGCTGTTTCCCCACGAGACTGTGAGTTTTGGGAGGTCCAGGATTGCACCTGCTTGGCTAACGTCGGTATCCTCAGGACCACAGAGTCAGACAGTGCTGGCTGTGGCATATACTCTAATATTTGAATGACTAGAGGAGAAGGTTTCTATCGCTAGAATCCTTTTTCTTCAAGGCCGAGATCAAATGTTCTCTCTTCTACGAAGTTGTGAATTTCCCAAGCGGAAATAAACCCCTCCTTCCCACGGATTCCTACCACAGGGTCGGCTGCAGGCTTTAAGACCGTATTTATTTCACTGTAGCTAGAGTCACACTGGTCTGAGTTGGGGTCTGTCTTTCCGTAGGGCCCAAGTCGGCCTCATCCCTGAGGCCCGGCGCCCACACGGGTCCGGCGGGACTGCTCGGACCAGGCTGCAGTGAGGCGGCGCGGGGCCCTGCCGTAGGAAGGGCGCCGGCCCGGCTTACCTTCTCCTTGACTGCCTGGTAGCTCTGCTGCAGCCAGCTCCGCCACCATCCCACGTCCTCCCTGTGGAACACAGACACATCTGGCGGCCCCCCAGCGCGACTCTCGCCCGCGCAAGAATCGGGTCTCAGTTCCCTCCTCAGATGTGGCCCGCGGGCCGAGACTTCGCAGGCCGCTTCCCCACCCCCTCATGCTGAGACTCCACCCCGTCCTTTCAGCTCCGTCCAGGCCCGCGCTAGCCTCCTGTTCCCCGCGGGGACCCTGGCCCAGCACCCCAACCCTGGGAGAATTCAGGGCCCAACGCCCGAGAAGTGGATGACTGGCTCACCCTTCCGCCATCTTGCCCGCATGACATCACCACTATTTACTGACCTTTGACCTCCGACACGACACCGCCCCCTCAAGCACCGCCCCCGAGCGCGCGGCCCAATCCTCGCGCCGACACCGCCCTCAGCCCAATCTCCACCCCGCTCCCTCATTAGGCTCCGCCTCCTTGAGCTAGGTCCAGTCTCGGTCCAGAGTTCGGACTTGAAACTCGGCTCCTGGGAGACGCAAGAGGGAAGAGATATGGGAACATATGTATGTGTATAACTGATTCACTTTGTTATAAAGCAGAAACTAACACACCATTGTAAAGCAATTATACCCCAATAAAGATGTCAAAAAATAAAAAATAAAAAAAACATAAAACTCGGCTCCTGAACGCTCGGTCCAATCCTCACCCGGCACTGTCTTCAGGCCCCACCCCAAGTGTTAGCCCCACCCCCACCAACTTCGAACCTCTCTCGGTATCCCCTGACGTCCGATATGGTGGCCGCTTTGGGTCAAGATCAGCCCTGCGACTGGGGTCTCGGATTGCTGGGAGTAGAGGGGAGGAAGGGAACGAGTCGGCTTGGAGCGCGAATGTCTGCGTCCCTGAGCGCAGGGCTAGGACCGCCTCCCTTTATGAAACCCGCCACGTAGCAGCTGCCTGGGGTCTCTTCGGGCTAATTCAGCAAGCGCAGTCTGCGGAGCTCTGGGCCGGGGTTTGGAGGTGTGTGGAGGAAAATTCAGAGGTGACTTCGATGCAGCCTCTGCGGGGGGCTCTCAGGAAATGGGGGAGACACATTTAGTTACCTCAGCCCTTGGCGACCCAACTCAAAACAACGTGAGCTGGATGTGGTCTGGAGGAATCCTGAGACAGTCTGGAGGAGGGGGATTGAGTGTGTGTGTGTGTGTGTGTGTGAGAGAGAGAGAGAGTGAGAGAGACACGGAGGGAGAGACAGAGAGACACGGAGGGAGAGACAGAGAGAGAGAGGCAGAGATTTTCCGGAGGAGGCCTCCCCTGCTCTTACTGCCTCATCTGCTACCAGCCTGCATCTGCGCCCTCATACTTTGGCCTAGATCCCATTGTCTCTCTCTCTTTTTTAAATTTTTATTACAGTACAGTTGATTTACAATGTTTTGTTAGTTTCTGCTGTACAGCAAAGTGACTCAGTTGTACATACATACATATCCAGTCTTTTTTAGATTCTTTTCCCATATAGGTCATTACAGGGTATTGAGAAGCGTTTCTTGTGCTCCACAGTAGGTCCTTATTAGTTATCTATCATCCCTTGTCTATGGGTGTAGCTTTAGTAATTCTCCCTCCCACCCCCCGTCATTTTGTTTTCCCTCTTTCCAGGATTCTTTCTTTCTTTTTCTTTTTGTTAATAAATTTATTTATTTATTTTTGGCTGCATTGGGTCTTTGTTGCTGTGCACAGGCTTTCTCTAGTTGTGGCGAGCAGGAGCTACTCTTCATTGTGGTGCTCAGCCTTCTCACTGCGGTGGCTTCTCTTGTTGCGGAGCATGGGCTCTAGGTGCGTGGGCTTCAGTAGTTGTGGCTCGCGGGCTCTAGAGCACAGGCTCAGTAGTTGTGGCGCACAGGCTTAGTTGCTCCACGGCATGTGGGATCTTCCCGGACCAGGGCTCGAACCCATGTCCCCTGTATTGGCAGGTGGATCCTTAACCACTGTGTCACCAGGGAAGCCTGGTGATTTCAGGATTATTTCTGTCATCATGCATGCTGTTATTTCTCGCATCTTAATAGCAAGCAAACAAAAACTAACCCTCTCTTAATCTGTCACTATTTCCCTACGCCCCTTTACAGCAAAACTCCTGAAAGAATTCCCTATACTCACTGTCTCCATTCTTTCTTGACCTCACTTCACTGAGGTTTTTGCCTCCCCACGGTCCTTTGAATCACTTTTGGTAGGGTTCCAAGAGCAATGGCCAATTTGCAATTCTTTTTTTTTCTTTCTGGCTGCAGTGCATGGCTTGTGGGGATCTTAGTTCCCCAAGCAGGGATTGAACTCAGGCCCTCGCAGTGAGAACTTGGAGTCTTAACCACTGGACCGCTAGGGAATTCCCTGCAGTTCTTATCTTACGTGAACCATCAGTATCTTATTTAACACAATTGATCACTTTCCTTCTCCTTCACACATTTTCTTCACATGGCTTCCAGGACATCTTGCTCTTCTGACTTTCCTCCTACCGCACCGGCATCTCCTTCTCAGTGTTCTTTGCTGTTTTCTTTTCACACCCACTTCTTGTCGCTGGAATGTTCTAGGGCTCAGCCCTTGACCCTCTCCTTTTCGATGTCTGTAATCATTCCCCAGATGAGGTATCATGATTTTAAATGCCATCTATACACTGGAAACTCTGAAATTTTCTCTCCAACCCACACATCTTCTCTGAACACCAGGATCATTATCTCTATTTGGTTGTATAATAGACATATTAAACTTAACATGTCCCCAAATTCCTGACGTATCCACCTCAACTTCTTGCAAACTTCCCCAAAGCTGTAAATGGCAACCCTATCCCTCCAGTTGCTCAAACCAAAAACCTGGGAGACAATTCGATTCTGCACTTTTTTCATACTCCAAAGCTAATTCCTTGGCAAATCTAGTTGATGCTACCTTTAAAACAAAACCAGAATCCCATCACTTCTCACCACCTCCACTGCTACTATGCAGGTCCAAGCCACCATCATCTCTCACGTGGGTAACTGGTATCTCTGCGTTCCCACTCGTGCCTTCGTTAGTGTAATCTTTTTTTTAAAAATTTATTTATTTATCTATTTTTGGCTGTGTTAGATCTCCATTGCTGTGCGTGGGCTTTCTCTAGTTGTGGCGAGCGGGGGCTACTGTTCGTTGTGGTGCGTGGGCTTCTCATTGCGGCGGCTTCTCTTGTTGTGGAGCATGGCCTCTAGGCATGCAGGCTTCAGTAGTTGCAGCACGCGGGCTCAGTAGTTGTGGCGCACGGGCTTAGTTGCTCCATGGCATGTGGGATCTTCCCGGACCGGGGATCGAACCTGTGTCCCCTGCACTGGCAGGCGGATTCTTAACCACTGCGCCACCAGGGAAGCACCCCATTAGTCTAGTCTTAATTCATCCTGAAAGTAATCTTTTAAAAAGCATAAGACAGTGGGAATGTGAAATGGTGCTGCTGCTGTGGAAAACAGTATGGTGATTCCTCAAAAAATTAAACACAGAACTACCATATGACCAGAAATTCCACTTCCAGGTATATACCCAAAAGAATTGAAAGCAGAAACTCAAACAGGTATTTGTACACCCATGTTCATAGCTGCATTGTTCACAATAGCCAAGAAGTGGAAGCAACCCAAGTGTTTGTTGACAGATGAATGGATAAACAAATGTGGTATATACATATGTTGGAATATTATTTAGCCTTAAAAAGGAAGGAAATTCTGACACATGCTACATGTAAGAACCATGAAGACATTATACCAAGTAAAGTAAGCCAGTCAAAAAGGACAAATATTGTAATATTCTACTTATATGAGATGCCTAAAATAGTCAAATTCATAGAGACAGATAACAGAACGGTGGTTACCAGGGGTTGGGGGGAGATGGGAATGGGGAGTTATTGTTTAATGGATTCAGAGTTTGAGTTTGGGAAGGTGAAAAATTTCTGGAGATGGATGGTGGTGATGGCTGCACAGCAACGTGAATGTACTTAATGCCACTGAACTGTACGCTTAAAAATAAAGTGGTAAATTTTATGTTGTATATATTTCACCACGATAAAAAATATATATGTAAATCAGATCACAATCTTCCTCTGCTCAGAATTCTCCAGTGTCTTCTTATTTCACTCAGAGGAAAAGCCACTAAAGCCTCACAGTTTCCTTTAAGACCCTACATAGTTGATCTGACCTTGACCTACAAGGCCTCTCATTGCCTCTGCTCCAGCCATACTGGCCACTTTGATGTTCCTTGAAAATTCCCAGCACTCTCCTGACTCAGGGCCTTTGAGTTTGCTGTTCCCTCTGCTTAGAATGCTCTTCCCCCAGACATTCATGTGCTTCAAACCTTCACCTCCTTCAAGTCTTGATTCAAATATCATCTTCTTATCCACTCTGACCACATTATTTAAAATTGCAGCTTGTACCTATAGTATTCCCATTCCTCTCCCCTGCTTAATTTTTTTCTCCACACCATTTATCACCATCTGATGTACTACAGTTTTTACTTTTTTAAAAATTGTCTGCCCCACTATAACTAGAAATATGACCTCTGTGAAGGCAGGGATTTTTATTTATCTTGTTTACCTGTCTACCCCTAGCACCTAGAACAGTACCTGGAATAGAATATTTGTTGAGCAAGTGAAGTAATAAATGCAAGGAGAGTAAGGACAAAGACAAGTCTAATTGGGAGCGAGCTGGAGTGGCTAAAATGAAAAGGGAAAAGAGAAGATGGAGGTGAGGCTGTAAAGGTCATTAACATCTAGATTCCTGAGAACCTTGGATGAAGAACTAAAAATTCAAACTTAATCCATGGACAGAGGAGAGTCACCAGAGGTTTTTGAATAAGGAAGTGACTTGTGCTGTGAAGGTGATGTGACCTAGTGACCATGCACCAATGGTGCCATTTATTAGTCAGGTGATCATTTTACACAGTGTACCTTGTGTAATCTTCCCAATAGTCCTATGCGGTAGGAACTATTTCTGATCTCCGTTTGTCATGGAAGAAGCTGAGATTCAGAGAGATTGAGAGATTCAGAGAGATGGAGTGAATGACTTTTTCCAAGGTCACACAGCTGGGAAATGGCAGAACTCTGATTTGAATCCAAGGCTTTCTGATAAAATCAAGTTTCTGCACATAGCGTATGCCTTAACTTTGTCCAGTCTCGTGTCCTGTCTCCCCACCCAGCCACAAGCTGCAGACAGACAAGGACTGCATCCTCTCCTTCTCTCTACTCACTTTGCCTCCTTCCCTCACCTTCAGGCCTAGCACAGTGCTTGCCCATGAGGTCCTCAGTGTGTGTGGACTGAGTAGGACTCTCGTTGGGTCTCTTTGGTCTTCCCCATCTGTTCATCCCTGCACCTTGACCCTTGGCTCCCTTCAATGGCATCAAGCAGATCTGGATTCAAATCCCAGCTCAGCCACTTCCCAGCAATGTGGCCTTGGGCAAGTTAACTTCCCCTGGCTTTAGTGTCTTCATCATTAAAATGGGGATACCACTCCTGGTTGTTGTGAGAATTAAGTAAAATAAGTAAAACACAGGGAATTCCCTGGCAGTCCAGTGGTTAGGACTCCATGCTCTCATTGCTGTAGGGCCCGGGTTCAATCCCTGGTCCAGGAACTAAGTTCCCACAAGTCACGTAGTTCTGCCAAAAAGAAAAAAAAAGTAAAACACCCAACATATTTTATGGCATAAAGTCCTTAATGTGGTAATTATTATTGTCTTAGCCTTACCCCTGTCCTAGGCACTGGTATAGGATTTATAAGCATCTGTTGAATTAAATGTTATGTTGAAAAATCACTGCATTGGGAGTCAGCAGAGGTGGATTTTAATCCTGGGTTAAGGGCATTGGTCATTTTTTCTCTCTTGCACTGTTTTTTCACCATCCTTAGGACCTCCAAGTTCTCTTCTATCTCTAAGGTGAAGTATGAATGCATCATTTTATACCGTCCCTGACCCTCAAACCCTCCTTTGACCCACATCTCCTCTCCTGCATTGTTGGATCCCTCCTGGCCAACAATTCTTTTCCCTGGATCCTTCTAGCTTTGGCTCCCAGGGAACACTAACACCCAGCTGCCACCAGATGGTGCTATGGACTCATTCAAGTGAAGCTGGCGTCTAGTCTCCAGCCGGGCTGATGGGAGCGGTCCTAGAATGACCTTCTGGTTCCCCTAGAGAGGCTGGGCTTCCTCAGTGGAAGGCAGCCAGGTCCGGGATGATCCTAGGAGGTGAAGTTTCCAAAGCCCGCCCTGGTTCTGCAGTGGAAATTCCAGCATAGAGTTGGCAGCAGGACAAACTACATAAATTGTGGGACGCAGTGCAAAATGAAAATGCCTAAGTTGCTGGTGGAAGCAGCACAGGAAATATCTAAAAGCCAGCAGAATGGTTCTAGTTCAGCCTTCTAGAGCTGACTGTTAGAACTTTGGGAATTTTATGAGCTGGTTGTTGAACACAGCCATTACAAAAACGTAAATTATAAAAACTTACAATTAAATGAAATAAAAACAAAAGGTAATAAATACCCGAAACTCGTATTTTTATACATTTCGCTATCATCTATGCTTTTGAAATAACTTACATTTTTTGTATCTATATGTAAGAAATACTATATAATGGTGTGTTACTTACTGTAATCTCTTCCCAACTCTGCATTAGATAATGTCACATTGGTAGTTCAAAATCAATGAAGGTGGGAGTGTTTACATCATCAAATCTACAAACGCGACAAATCACGTCCCCCGCCCCCAAGCCAGTTGTTAAACTTTTCTCAGTACCCCCCTGGTCCTCGTTGTACTCCTAACACCCTGTGTTGTATTATCTTGGGCAGAGCCCTGTTCCTTCCAGCCTCTGATAAGTCTATGCATCACTTTATAATTTACAAAAGGGGGGCATCCTTTCTGTGAGGGGTACTGTTGTCTCATGTAACTCTTACAGCAATTCAGGAGGTAGATTATTGTGGTCCAAAGAGCAAAGGATATTTCTGCAGAAGAGCTGATGACTTTGGCTCCCAGGGTGGCTGTCACCAAGGCTCCCAGAAGGTGGCGCTGTGGACTGACTTCAGGGAAGTTTTTTTTTTTTTTTTTTTTTTTTTTTTCGGTACGCGGGCCTCTCACTGTTGTGGCCTCTCCCGTTGCGGAGCACAGGCTCCGGACGCGCAGGCTCAGCGGCCACGGCTCACGGGCCCAGCCGCTCCGCGGCATGTGGGATCTTCTCGGACCGGGGCACGAACCCGTGTCCCTTGCATCCGCAGGCGGACTCTCAACCACTGCGCCACCAGGGAAGCCCCCACACTACCTTTGTGTGCCTCTTTTTTTGCGTTGGAAAATGAGAACAACACAACAACAATAATAATAATATATTTCCAGCTGCTTCCAAGCATTGTGCTTGGAACCTGTGCGTCATAAGCTTGCTCCATGGCTGTATCTGAGAGCGGGTAGAGGAAGGAGCTAGCCCGCTCTGCTTCTGTAGGACCTAGCAGTGGAAGGTGAGAACTAGCATTTCCTTCCTACTGTGACAACAGACAGTGAGGGTTTTTCCCAAAAGGGAGACTGCGGTTGGATGCTGAAGGAGTACAGGAAATGTCAGCCCAAAATATGTTGCCTTGGTATATTGATTATTTTGCACTGAAGGCACTTGAAAAACAGCAAATTCAGGGAGAGGCTTTCTCTGAACCTCCCTCATCTGCTTGGAGACAAATCCTCCAAAAGGAACTCAGTTATCATAGATCCCCTCCCCTGGAGTTTCATTAACCAGGGAAGATAAACTTTTATCATAAGGAGACTAGAAGTTGACCCCACACTCAGACAAACTGTCATAAACTGTCATATCTACCATATATTCTTCTAAGGGCCCATTCATCTTTCCCCCAAAAAATCATTTACTCTCTCCCCTAAGTTCCTTACTTCTTCCCTCCCTTTTTCCTATTAAGGCAGTGTATAATCTTTCAAATCTCACCACTTTTTTTGGTATTTACTTTTTTTTCCTGTGATGTCCTATGCACATAATATTAAAAAGGAATAAATTTGTATACGTTTTCTCCTGTTAATCTGCCTGTTACCAGTTTATTTCATAGGCCCAGCTATGGAACCTGGGAAGTAGAGGGAAAGTCTTTCCTTCCCTGCAATGTGGGTGGCCCAAACATTAACTATGTACCCCATTTGTTGCCAAACATATATACCCTGTGTCCCAAACTTAGACTTGCTTCCCAATGAGTAGAAAGTGGCTATCACTCCTGTAATTAAAAATACCCTTAACCCCCCAGGAAAGGCACCCCAATGCCTTGATGTTCCCCCTGTAGCTTTCTCTGAATCCCTTCTCAAAAAGCTGTAATCTATGACTGAATGGTGAAGATAGTCTCCATATACAACCACAAAGAGACAATAGTAGGGAAAGGAGAGAAGAAAGAGAAGAAAATGTATTTAAAATATGTTAAATATATACACGGAAGGAAGTTCAAGTAGAGGCTGTAATCTTCACCTCCTTGAATTATTCTAAAGCTGATCTTATATTTATGACTTTCCTTCCTCACTATCCCAGATTCCTTCTGCCTTCGGTCAGCAATGATGGTCAAGTTCTTTTTCCATGGAAGAGCCAGATCCTCTTGTACAGAATTGCTGTAGTCTTGCAGTAACTTTGATCACAGGATTTGTAGTAGGACTATGATCCTTAGTGAATACAGGTGAGTCTATCCCTAGGCCTCCCACGCCCATTGTGTGGTGACAACTTATTTCTCCTTGATAGCCGAAGTTTTGAACCCCAGAAAATACCTTGATTTCTTTTTTTGCTTATCTTTCAGCAGCATGAGGTACTCAAAATGGTTGAGTGGCAGTTTCAACTTCCAGTATGGTGGAAAAATTGCATCACTTGGTGGAGGCATTCCCCCCTTGGACACTAGAAGCTTTTAACATACCTCCCCTCCCTGCAGTCATGGGGTCAAGAAGCAGGTTATTTATTTATTTATTTGTTTGTTTATTTATTTGGTTGCGCCAGGTCCCCTTTGTTTTTCTTTTTCTTTTTGGCTGCGTTGGGTCTTCATCGCTGTGTGTGGGCTTTCTCTAGTTGCGGCGAGTGGGGGCTACTCTTCATTGCGGTGTGTGGACTTCTCATTGCAGTGACTTCTCTTGTTGTAGAGAACGGGCTCTAGGTGCGTGGCCTTCAGTAGTTGTGGTGCATGGGCTCAGTAGTTGTGGTGCGTGGGCTCAGTAGTTGTGGTGCATGGGCTTAGTTGCTCTGTGGCATGTGGGATCTTCCCAGACCAGGACTTGAACCCATGTCCCCTGTGCGCCAGCCTATACTTCATATTGTCTCTTGGTACTTAGTCTCTCATCCGTATCTTTGTCATCTCCTCTGTGCATCCAGGGCTAGAAGCCTGCAACTCCATTTCCCAGGCTCCATTGCTAGCTGGGTCCCAGTTAGGTTCTGCCAATGGGAGGCCCTTGGTTATGTTTGAAGGTGGGAGGAAGGGAGAAACTCTTTCTGTTTCAGGAGGTGCCTTGTCTTTGGCAGCAGTGGGTCCTCTGGCATTGTCAGTAGTGAGTGTGGGGTTGCAGGCAACAGCCCAAGGGTGGCAGCAGCTTCCTGGGCTCTGGGGAATGCCACCCTTTACCCCCAGCTCCCAGCATTTCCACTATCTTTGTGACCAATCCCTGAATTAAATTCCTCTCTTCTTGAAATACGTAGGGTGGTCTCTGTTTTCCTAACTGGGTACTGATTCACACATTTCCATAAGCCCACACTCTTTTGCAGCACAGAGACATTGTGGGTGCCTAGGAATAAGTGTGGCCAGTGTCTGAGCATAAGTTCTTTGGACAAGGGGAAAGACTCACAGTATGGTCTTAGGGTATTTTTGTTGTATCTTTCCTTAAGGATCCTTAACTTTCTTTTTTCTCAGTGGTCAGTGCACTTGTAAACTAATTTGGGTATGGGGATTGGATGAAAGATCAAGTTTGTCTATTATGTCAATAGAAGCCTTTGTTCACTAGACACAGAAGTTTTTTGGGTTTTTTTTTTCTGTTAGTGTTATAAAAACTAAATGGGAACTTAGTAGGCTGTTTATAATTAGTTGTTGCCAAAGACTTCTGGGGATCAAACCACTCTGATTTCATGCCCACTCTGCTCCTTATTGGTAACCCTTCCCACTTTGTATTTGGTGGGTAACTGTTACCACCTGGGCTCTACCACCCTAGAATCCTCCTATCGTCCTTGAGATGAGAGTCTGTTTCAATTGTAGACCCATCTACCACCATTCCTGGCTTACAGAGGGTGGTTAGGAGAGTGCTTTTTAATGATTTTGGCATTTCCCTCATCAGTTGTCCTTTAGCTTTGGTAAAGGAGGTGAATTTTGGGCCTTTTCACGGAATATAATATTGGCTTGGTCAGCAAGATGCATATATAAATTCAATACATCACCCTGCCTCTTGAGGTCTTTGAATTTCTTCCTCTGGTTTATGCCAAGAGTTTTCTGCTGTCATACAAATTAGTGATGGGTCAGCACTGTGTCCACGTTTGCATAAACCACCACTTCAAACTGCTAGGATAACAGGCGCAAGCTGGACGCACATTGAATGCAGACTCTCCAGTAAGTACACTCAGATCAATACACTCATTTTGATCTGAAATTATATTCAGGCTTTCCTTAAGTACCCTCCAAATCCACCTCCATAAATAGTCTCCTGCTTTTTCATGATATAAAATAGCAAATGGCTGCAATTTTTTCTTTTGGTGGACCTCCTCTTCCCTATTTTTTTTTTTCCTCCCGCCCCCTCCCTTCTTTCCTCCCTCCTTTCCCCCGTTTCTGTCCCCGCCCCCACGCCCTCCCGGCCTCACCGCCCCGGAGCCGTCAGCTCTCCCCACTCCCGCCCAGCGCCCACGACCTCGGCCCGGCCGCCCCATGCTTCCTACCGACTCTTCCTCTTCCCTAATTTTTTTGTCTGTTTTTCATCCTATAAGACGTGTTAGGTTTGGACTTTGGTTCTGGCCAGAGGGCAAGAAGAGACTTAAGTTTTTTCCAGCAATGAGTGTTCAGTCTTATCAATTAAGGGAGGATAAAAGCCTTCAGGCAAGGGAAGAGAGAACGCTTCCTTGTGGCTCAGTAGATAACCCTCTACACTCCTGCTAAGAAATTTAGTCCAGTCTCACAACTTGGATTAAATGTATTAGAAGAACCTCTCTTTTTTTTTTTTTAAGATTTTTTGATGCAGACCATTTTTCAAGTTTCTGGTGAATTTGTTACAATATTGCTTCTGTTTTATGTTTTGGTTTTTGGCCCCGAGGCACATGGGATCTTAGCTCCCCTACCAGGGATCGAACCCACACCCCCTGCATTGGAAGGCGAAGTCTTAACCGCTGGACTGCCTGGGAAGTCCCTAGAAGAACCTCTCTTTTTTTTTTTTTAAACAATGTTTTGTTTGTTTTTATAATTTAATTAATTTATTTATTTTTGGCTGCGTTGGGTCTTCGTTGCGGTGCGTGGGCTCCTCATTGCGGTGGCTTCTCGTTGTGGAGCACAGGCTCTAGGCGCGCGGGCTTCAGTAGTTGCAGCTCGTGGGCTCAGTAATTGTGGCTCACGGGCTCTAGAGTTCAGGCTCAGTAGTTGTGGCGCACGGGTTTAGTTGCTCCGCGGCATGTGGGATCTTCCCAGACCAGGGCTCGAACCCGTGTCCCTTGCATTAGCAGGCAGATTCTTAACCACTGTGCCACCAGGGAAGCCTGAAGAAGCTTGAAGCCTCTCTTAATTGACCTACACTTAACTGACTTGCTTGCTTAACTTATACTCTCTGTGACCAGTTGTTTTCTCCATGCTTTTAAACAAAATTGAAGTAAAATTCACATAACGGGGCTTCCCTGGTGGCGCAGTGGTTGAGAGTCCGCCTGCCGATTCAGGGGACACGGGTTCGTGCCCCGGCCCAGGAGGATCCCACATGCCGTGGAGCGGCTGGGCCCGTGAGCCATGGCCGCTGAGCCTGCGCGTCCGGAGCCTGTGCTCCGCAGCGGGAGAGGCCACAACAGTAAGAGGCCCGTGTACCGCAAAAAAAAAAAAAAAAAAAAATCCACATAACATACAATTCACCATTTAAAAATATACTATTCAGGGAGTTCCCTGGAGGTCCAGTGGATGGGACTCGGCGCTTTCATTGCCGTGGCCTGGGTTAAATCCCTGGTTGGGGAACTAAGATCCTGCAAGCCCTGCGGCACAGGCAAAAAATAAAAAATTCAGCGGCGTTTATTGTTTTCACAATGTTGTACAACTACCACCTCTCTCTAGTTTCAAATTTTTCATTCCCCCAGAAAAACACCTCATATCCTTATTTTCCCCTCCCCTCATTATCTGGTAATTACTAATCTTCTTTCTGTCTCTATGTGTTTGCCTATTTTGGATATATCATATAAAAGGGACTCAAACAAAATATGACCTTTTGTGTCTGGCTTCTTTCACTTGGCATGTTTCTGAGGTTCATGCAACTTGTGACATATATTAGTACTTTGTTCCTTCTTCTGCCTGAATAATATTCCATTGTGTGTATGTACCACATTTTGCTTATCCATGTATCTGCTGATGGACGTTTGTGTTGTTTCTACCTTTCAGCTATTATGAATAATGCTGCTAAAAATATTTGTGTACAAGTTTCTCTGTAGACAAATGTTTTCATTTCTCTGGGTATATTCCTAAGAGTGGAATTTCTGGGTCATATAGTAATCCTATCTATAACTTTTTGAGGAACTCATCAAACTCTTTTCAAATGGTACAATAGCTATACCATTCCCACCAGCAATGTACAAGTGTTCTATTTCTCCATATACCTGTTATCCTTGTTATTACATTATCTGTCTTTTTCATTAAAGACATATTAGTGGATGCGAAGTGGTATCTCATTGTGGTTTTCTTTTTAATAATAGATCTTTATTGGAGTATAATTGCTTCACAATACTGTGTTAGTTTCTGTTGTACAACAAAGTGCATACATATATCCCTATATCCCCTCCCTCTTGAGCCTGCCTCCCACCCTCCCTATCCCATGTCTCTAGGTCATAGGTCATCGCAAAGCACCAAGCTGATCTCCCTGTGCTATGCTGCTGCTTCCCATCTCATTGTGGTTTTGATTTTGCATTTCCTTAATGACCAATGATGTTGAGCATCTTTTCATGTGTGTGCTGGACAGACATGTATATCTTCTTTGAAGAAATATGTATTTAAGTCCTTTGCCCATTTTAAAATTGGGTTGTTTGTCTTTTTGTTGTTGAGTTGTTAAGAATTCTTTATATATTCTGAAAGCTTATCAGATATGTGATTTGCAAATATTTTCTCCCATTCTGTAGGTTGCTTTCACATTCTTTTTTTTTTTTTTTTTGGCCATGCCGTGCATCTTGCAGGATCTTAATTCCCTGACCAGGGATTGAACCCAGGCCAAGACAGTGAAGTGCCGAGTCCTAACCATTGGACCACCAGGGAACTCCCCACTTTCACATTCTTAATAAAACAAAAATTTTTAACTTTTTGAAGTGCAAACTATTTTTTCTTTTGTTGTTTCGGCATTTGGTGTCAAATCTAAGAATCCATTGTCAAATTTGAGATCACGAAGATTTTTCCCTATGTTCTTTTCTAAGGGTTTTATAATTTTAGATCTTATATTTAGGTCATTGATCCACTTTAGTTAGTGTTTGTATACAGAGTGAGGTAGGGATCCAACATCATTCTTCTGCACATGGTTGTCGAGTTGTTCCAATTACCAACTATTTGTTGAAAAGACTATTCTTTTCCTATTGGTCTTGGTCCCCTTGCTGAAAGTCAATTGGTCATAGATGTTTGGGTTTATCTCTGGACTCTCAATTCTATTCCATTTGTCTATATGTCTATCCTTATGCCAGTACCACACTGTTTTGATTATTGTAGCTTTGTAGTAAGTTTTGAAATCACAAAGTCTGTGTTCTCCAACTTTGTTTTTCTTTGTCGATATTGTTTTGACTATTCAGAGCCCCTTGCAGTTCTGCATGAATTTGAGAATCAGCTTTTCTATTTCTGTAAAAAAAGCCATTGGAATTTTAGTAGGGATTGTGTTGAATCTGTAGACTGCTGTGGGGAGTATTGTTATCATAATAATATAAAATCTTCTAATCTGTAAACATGGAATGTCTTTTGATTTATTTAGGTCTTCTTTTTAAAAAACATACAGCCACAATATGATTTTAAAAAATTTTTTATTAGAGTAGAGTTGATTTACAATGTTGTGTTACTTTCTGCTATACTAGGTCTTCTTTAATTTCAGCAATATTTTATAGTTTTCAGGGTACAAGTTTTTCATCTTCTTGATTACATTTATTCTTAGGTATTTTATTCTTTTGAACGCTATTGTAAATGGAATTGTTTTCTTGATTTCCTTTCAGATTGTTCATTGCTGGTATATAGAATCAAAACTGATTTTTGTGGGGTGTCCATGCTTTCTTTAAACGTACTTACTGATGCCCACAGCATGTGGGATGCTTGTAGCTTGTGGGCTACGCTCTAGTATCCCCTGTCAATGCTGATCCCACCAGCTGAGATGTACTTACCAATATTCATTTCCCACTTTCTTTCTTACTAACACCATCCTGAGATAGCAATGTTCCCAGCTAAGAAATTATATTCTCCAGCCTCTCCTGGAGACAGGAGTGGGCATGTGACTATATTCTGGCTAACAAAATCTAAGTAGGAATTATTGGGTAGGGCTTCCAGGAAAACTCCTTTACAAGATGGGCTAGCTCAGTTAGTATATATCTTTTGCCCTTTTACATTCCCCTTCTTCCTTCCTGGAGGTTGGCTTTAATGACTGGAGCTCCAGCAGTTATCCTATGGCCTCTGAGGGAATCTTAAATATGAAAGCTGTGTGCTAGATGACAGACAGAAGAACAGAAGGAACCTGAGTCCCTGATGATTTTATGGAACTACACAGCCCTGGCTGCCTACCTCTGGACTTTTTTCATTAGAAAAATTAAATCCAGAATTTAAGTTATAGATTTTTCAGATCTCTATTACATAACAATTCCTACTTTAATCAGAATTTCATATCTGTTGTTTCAGGAAACAGAACCTAGAGAAGGTGGAATCAGGGAGGAGGTAGGGTCTGGGGCAGTGAAGAAACAGATTCTTGCAGGCTGGAAAATGTGATTTTTTTTTTTTTTTTTTGGCAGCATCGTGAGTTTGTGGGATCTTAGTTTCCCCATCAGGAATTGAACCCCGGGCCGTCAGCAGTGAAAGCGTGAAGTCCTAACCACTGGACTGTCAGGGAATTCCCAAGGTGAACTTTTTAATACAGAAGTGAAATATATATATGTATAACTGAGTCATTTTGCTGTACAGAAGAAATTAACACAACATTGTAAATCAACTATACTTCAATAAAATTTTTTAAAAAATAAAGTGACAGAAGTGAAATATTTATTCCCAATGTTGCCTGTCTTATCTTGGAAAGCAGATCATAAACCAACTGAGGCAGTAGCTTTAGGGGCAGTGGTAGGAAAATTCAGATTGTTGGTGTGTTTCTTTGATGGAAAGAGGAACTCACAGTAGAGCCAGACAGTTTGCAAGAAGAGATGATTGGAGCATAGCTTAACTAAGGAAGGAACTTTGCCTAAAAAGCCTGAAATCTAAATTGACTAGAACCCCATAATTTGGTCCCTTGCACAGCTGAAAAAGCCATCTGCTTCTGTATCCCAAACTGGACAGGCCATTGGTGGTGCCAGCAAAGTGCTTACCTTGGAAGGAGATAAGACTGTGGCTTTAAGGCCTTTTTAAAGCATCTTTCACCTGCCAGCCCTCGCGAATGAGCTCATCTATTGTTTCTATGACAGTGGCCATTAAGTTAAGAGAGGGGTTGATGGGCAGAGCTCAGAGGTCAGCAATAACAAGCCAACGACTCTAGAGGAGAGTTTTGGCTGTAGTTGTTTGTTTACATGTGGAAGCAAATTTACCGGAAGCAAAGAGACTAGAAGCTATTAAGTTTTTGAGGGATTGTATTTGAGGCCATTCCTGGGTCCTGGAATCTACATCACCAGGAAGTGGGCTGCGCTGGTCTATCAGTTAGGATCCAATCTGGAGACAGAAAACATATCAGTTATTTTAAAAGAGAGCATTTTATATAAATAATTTTTAAGCAGATGTTAGAGAACCAAAAAGGCAAAAAGAAACTAAAGTATCATAAAAAGAGTAACTTCAAGAAGCAGTTACCGGGACTTCCCTGCTGGCGCAGTGGTTAAGAATCAGCCTGCCAATGCAGGGGACAAGGGTTCGAGCCCTGGTCCAGGAAGATCCCACATGCAGCGGAGCAACTAAGCCCGTGCGCCACAACTACTGAGCGTGCGCTCTAGAGGCTGCGAGCCACAACTACTGAGCCTGTGCGCCACAACTACTGAAGCCCGCCCACCTAGAGCCTGTGCTCTGCAACAAGAGAAGCCACTGCAATGAGAAACCTGCGCACCGCAACGAAGAGTAGCCCCCGCTCGCCGCAACTAGAGAGAGCCCAGCCCGCGCGCAGCAACGAAGACCCAACATAGCCAAAAACAAATAAAATAGATAAACAAATTAAAAAAAAAAAAAAAAAGGAGTTACCACCCATACCGCTGTGGCATTACAGGGAAGAGTGTGGAATCATTTCAATTTAGAAGCTGGAATTAAGGTGGCCAGATTTTGCAAAGAAAAACACCGAACACCAGTTAAATCTGAATTTCAAATAAACAGTGAGTTATTTTATATGTAAATATGTCCCAAATATCACAGGGGACATACATATACTAAAAATTATTTGTAGTTTATCAGAAATTCAAATTTCTCTGGTGGTCAGTGTTTTCTTTGTGAAGTCTGGCAACCATGGCTGGAACCTAGACCTCTGAGAAGAGGAGCTGCTTGCAATCCCTGGTATCTCTGAGAGGGGCACAATGAAATAGATTCTTGAATGTTAGAAAAGTACAAACCCAAATCAACCGCCGCTACTGGAACAAACTGCAGTTTTCAGAGTGAAAAATCATTGCTGAGGTGATGCTGGAGGGAATAAGAAGTAGACAGGAAGAAGGATACACCCTCACCCTGTTCCAGAACTGCAGTCTCCCTCTGGGATCTTCTATTGGCAGCTGGCAAAAAAGAACTGTGTTTTCCAGGAGTCTCAGCTCTGGCCTCACGAAGCAGAGCTTTGAGGGTGGGTTTGAAGCCGAGAGACTTCAAAAATAAAAGCTGGGCAGCTGCCAAGAAGGACATTTTCTCCAGTGCCCACCTCAGATGTGGACACAGAAAACAATGGACTAAGAAGATCCTTCCAGAGAAGAGATCCATGCGCTGGCTGGCTGATGAGCTCATCAAGAATTTACAATATTGACTGTGCAGGGAATCCTCACTATTCCTGCCCCAGAGCTTTCAATAAATACCTTGGACAATTGCCATGACTTCTGGGGGTTCACAATCTCTTCTTTTTGAATGATAGTTATTGTTTTTTTTAATTGCAGGTTTCCTGTTTCTTCTCTGTCATTGTATATTGGGAGTGTTGAATGACAGGCAGATCATGTTTTCTGCATCTGGACTTGATAGAGAAGACTGCACATCACACAGAGACTTGCAGTGAGATGCAATAACTGGATGGGACTTTAGGTGGTCTGTCAGGGAGGAGATGAGCATATTTGATGTTTGGGAAGAAGAATGAGTGTAGATGTTGGTATCTAAAGAGGTGGACTGTGCAGAGATGGAGTCATTACCATCCTACATAAGTTCTTCCAGAGAAGAGAAAAAGTGGGAACATTCTCCAAGGCATTTTATGAAGTTGACATTACCATGAAACCAAAACTGAGGATAGGACAAGAATAAAAATTAAAGATCCATCTCAATCATAAATATGAATGCAAAAAATCCTAAACAAGATATTAGCAAGTCAAGGGACTTTCCTTGTGGTCCAGTGGCTAAGACTCCATGCTCCCAATGCAGGGGTCCCAGGTTTCATCCCTGGTCCGGGAACTAGGTCCCACATGCCACAACTGAGAGTTTGCATGCCGCAACTAAAGATTCCGCATGCCGCAGTGAAGATCCCACACGCGGCAGCGAAGATCTTGCATGCCGCAACTAAGACCCGGAGCAGCCAAGTAAGTAAGTAAGTAAGTAAATAAGTAAATAAAGAAATAAATATTTTTTAAGAAAAGATTTAAAAAAAGGATACTAGCAAGTCAAGTCCAGCAATTTATGAAAAAGGAAATAAATCATGACCAAGTTAATTTTATCCCAGGAATGCAAGATGCATTTGACAATTTAAAAAATCAATTAATATAATTCATTTAATTTGCAAATTAAATGAGAAAAATCATACATTCACCTCAATAAAGGTAGAAGAAGTGTAAAGTTCAACATCTATTCATGATTTAAAAAAACAAACTGGGGGCTTCCCTGGTAGCGCAGTGGTTGAGACTCCGCCTGCCAATGCAGGGGACACGGGTTCGTGCCCCGGTCCGGGAAGATCCCACATGCCGCGGAGCGGCTGGGCCCGTGAGCCATGGCTGCTGAGCCTGCGCGTCCGGAGCCTGTGTTCCGCAACAGGAGAGGCCACAACAGTGAGAGGCCCGCGTACCGCAAAAAACAAAACAAAACAAAAAACAAACCTTTTCATAGATAAGGATTCTCTGTTATTTTTCTGCTAGTAAGTACTATTAATGTGTTTACCAAGAGCATGAGTTATTAGCATGTTTACAAGATTTGACCAGAGACATTTCTTTCCCCCTAGATCCCAGGAGAAAGAGGGAATGGGTTGCAGGCCCTATTTCCTTCCCATTAGGGAACTTCCTTAATCCCATACAGGATATTTACAATAAATGTACTTTGTATATTAAAATTCTCCAGGAAATTCCCTGGTGGTCCAGTGGTTAGGATTCCATGCTTTAACTGCTCAGGGCCCAGGTTCAATCTCTGGTCAGAGAACTAAGATCCCACAAGCCCACGGTGCGGCCAAAAAAACCCCCCAAACAAAAAAATCTCTGTAATAAAAAGTAACTAGCCTTTTTCCATCTTCCCAAAACAGAAATCAAATATAGTTAATGTATACAGTCTGGTAGTTGGGTATGTCCATATGGACTCCATGGTCTTAAACATGCAGCCATGATTGTCATTCTTTATTCAGTCTCTGAAGAATATATATTGTCCTATTGTGACTCTGTTCAGTGATTTCATTGTACCCAAGCTCTGGGCATCAGTCTATTGGTCCCTATACATCTCTATCCACAATACATATGGCACCAATTTGGGAAACTGAACACCTTGAAGTTGAACATCCATAGAGAAGGCAAGCAACTTAAAGGGACCTGGGGAAGAAGCCTGCTGGGTATCATCATAGAATGCCACCTTTTTAGAAACCTTTTTCACAGCCTATGGATTGGGCCACCTAGGGTAGGAAAAGTGTTGTTTTTAGCCAGCTGATAATTCCTAACCAGCATCACCTGAGGAATACTCACAGGTCAGAAAAGGAGGCATCACACATTTCTATCCTACTCTGTTTTCATGCAAAGCATTGACATGCATTAAAAGGGAGTCTGCTTCTCACCCTACTTGGCATCCATTTGAGTAAAGCACAAGGTCCCTGGCGCTGTGCATGTATTAGTGGGAGGACTGTTGTGGTTTGGTGAGGACCGAACCTGGGTCAATGTCTACAATGTCTGATCTTGGGACATTGGGTCAAGTACTTGCCCCACTGTGTACTTGCAACTGGCTGGCATCGTGACACTGGCCCTCCATCCAGATGGAGCAAGTGCTTCCACAGGGCACCATCAGGCCAGAATATGTCCTGATGTCAGGGGTAGGGGATTTGTTTTTTTCCTTTTTTACAGAGCAAAAGTTACCTTGTGGGTCTTCACAGTTTGTCCATAACCACTAGAGGTTTTCATGAAGCTATCCTTTGCAGCACTCCAGAAAGAGCGCTTCTTGACAGAAGCAGACTTGTAACATCAGACAGTACTCAATAACTTGTTAGCTACCAGAAGGTGGGGGGTACACCCTGATACTTAAATCAATTGCTCTGGTGTGGCAGAAGCTAATAATCAGCAGCTCAAAATACCCTATTATATTTTTAATCAAAATGATTAAAATGGCAAGGGAAACAAATGGTGCCTGTGGCATCAGTTTTTCATGTTTCTTTGGGAAGATAGAGTTGATTTTCTGTAGGAAGTAGTTTCTTGGGGGTTTTTCTCTATTTTGCTTTGTAGCTCCCAGGTTTTATCATCAGTGTCACAGTGCTGTGCCATCCATGGTGTTTGGTGTGCTGGATATTGTTGATCGGCACTCAGCATCCTTTCTTACCTCCCTCCAGTGTCCCTGTGCTGCAGAAACTGGAAAGCTAAAATGCCATGCCAAGATTTGGAAGGCGGAAGTGAGGTGGGGGCCATCTTCCTGCTGCTTGTTGCTGATGGCAAACATGGCAGTGGAGGTGTGAGGAGTTTCTGCAACCGGGTTCCAGGGTACCAGTCACTAGCCTTGTGGGTTGAGAGGCTGTTTTGGAGGCAGTGGTGGTACCTGGATTGCAGTGATCCCTGAATCCAGTGATCCCTAGATTGCAGTCACAGAGGTGTGTTGTTAAACTCAACAGGTACAGTGGTGGCCTCCTGACTTCTCTCATTCCTGATTTCAGCAAAGGTAGCAGCTACCCTAGTGGGATAGTTTGGAGTCATTCCTGCAGAGTCCACTTTTCTAGCCTTCTCAAGAATTGGTATCACCTAATTTCTTATATGAATCTTTTTGTGTTTAAACTAGCCAGGACGGTTTCTTCTTCCTACAACTGAACCCTGAATGATATACTGAGGTTCAGGGTATTTAATTCTGAAGGTTTTATTGGTCTGGAGATAATGAGCTCCACAACAGACTATATCAAATCCAGGGATCATAAGAATATCTCCTATACCTCATTGCCAGAAATATCCCCTTTTCAGGCCACCCTAAAAAGCCCCTTTAAAAAAAACTTTTTCTGAAGCATAGTTGATTTACAATGTTTCAGGTATACAGCAATGTGATTCATATATATATATATTCCTTTTCAGATTCTTTTCTTTTATAGGCTATTACAAGATATTGAATATAGTTCCCTGTGCTATACAATAGGTCCTTGTTGTTTATCCATTGTATATATAATAGTTTGCATCTGCTAATCCCAAACTCCCATCCCTTCCCTCCCCCACCTCCCCTCCTCTTGGCAACCAGAAGTCTGTTCTTTATGTCTGTGAGTCTGGTTTTTTTTTCGTAGATAAGTTCATTTGTGTCATATTTTAGATTTCACATATAAATGATATCATATGGTATTTGTCTTTTTCCTTCTGACTTACTTCATTTAGTATGATAATCTCTAGGATCATCCATGTTGCTGCAAATGGCATTACTTCATTCTCTTTTATATATGTACCACAACTTCTTTATCCATTCATCTGTCAGTGGACATTTAGTTTGTTTCCATGTCTTGGCTATTGTGAATAGTGCTGCTGTGAACATAGGGGTGCATGTATCTTTTTGAATTATAGTTTTGTCTGGATATATGCCCAGGAGTCGGATCATTGGATCATATGGCAATTCTATTTTTAGTTTTTTTGAGGAAGCTCCATATGGTTTTCCATAGTAGCTGCACCAATTTACATTCCCTCCAAGAATGTAGGAGGGTTCCCTTTTCTCCACACCCTCTCCAGCATTTATTTGTAGATTTTTTAATGATGGCCATTCTGACTGGTGTGAGGTGATACCTCATTGCAGTTCTGATTTGCATTTCTCTAATAATTAGAGGTGTTGAGTATCTTTTCATGTGCCTGTTGGCCATCTGTATGTCTTCTTTGGACAAATATCTATTTAGATCATCTACCCTTTTTTTTTTTTTGCGGTACACGGGCCTCTCACTGTTGTGGCCTCTCCTGTTGTGGAGCACAGGCTCCGGACGTGTAGGCTCAGCGGCCATGGCTCACGGGCCTAGATGCTCCGCGGCATGTGGGATCTTCCCGGACCGGGGCACGAACCCGTGTGTCCTGCATCAGCAGGCGGACTCTCAACCACTGCACCACCAGGGAAGCCCCCATCTGCCCATTTTTTGATTGGGTTGTTTGTTTTTTTTTTTGTTGAGTTGTATGAGCTGTTTGTATATTTTGGATTAAGCCCTTGTCGGTCACGTAATTTTCAAATATTTTCTCTTAGTTCGTAGGTTGCCTTTTCATTTCGTTTATCATTTCCTTTGCTGTACAAAAGCTTGTAACTTTGATTAGGTCCCATTTAAAAATTTTTACTTTTATTTCTATTAGTAGTATGTATCTGTTAATTCCAAATTCCTAATTTACCCCTCCCCCCCTTTCCCCTTTGGTAACTGTAAGTTTGTTTTCTATGTCTGTAAGTCTCTTCCTGTTTTGTAAATAAGTTCATCTGTGTCATTTTTTTAGATTCCACATATAAGTGATGTCATATGATATTTGTCTTTCTCTGTCTGACTTACTTCACTTACTGTGTTAATCTCTAGGTCCATCCATGTTGCTGCAAATGTCATTATTTCGTTCTTTATTATGGCTGAGTAATATTTCATTGTATATATACCACATCTTCTTTATACATTCAACTGCCAATGAACACTTAGGTTGCTTCCATGTCTTAAAAGCCCCTTTATTTTAGTAGCCTGGACTATTATTAAGTTATCTAGCACAGGGCATATGTGTCACAGCCATAAAATTTGATACCTTAAATTTGGATACTGGATGCAGGAAATATAGAATTACTAACACAGGGTGAGTTTCATATATGGTTGCAATTAAGGTTAAGGCACCAATTACATGACTTCCCAGGTTAGAAGATATGAGAGGCTGAGCTTGGAGATGCCTCCATTCTGATGACTTCTCCACTGCCATGAGGACCAAGCATCCTTGGGTCCTGAGCTGGTCATTGGGAACTGGGTGACAAGGAGAGGCACCCTGAGAGTAAAGATGTAACTACTGCTGTCCTTCTCTGGGTGTCTGCTTTTGCAAGGGATAAATAAACTGCTCTTCTCTGATAGATTGTACAATGATGTTTGGCTGACATTTTACCTCCTAAATTATCTTTATCTAAATTATCTAAGTTATTTTTAGAGTGAGCTGCAGTTTAGTCGTTGACAAGCTCTAAAGTATATTCTAAACCGGCCCTCTCCATCTCTACCACCTCTACCCTAACCCCACCAATTAGCATCTTTTACTGTGACCACTACTATTAGATCATATCTCTCCCTTGCTTAAGTTCCTTCAAAGGTATCTCATCCCATGTAAAACAGACAAAAAAATCCAAACCCCTTAACTTGGCCTACAAATCCCTAGGTGATCTGGCCTCTGCTTCTCTATCCATTCACATTTCCTGTCACCTGTACTGGCTACATAATTCGTGGGGCCCCGTACAAAGTGAAAATATAGTGATCCTTTTTCAAAAATTATTAAGAATTGCAAAAGGGCAATTAAGGCAGCAGAACATTAAACCAAGCATGGGGCCTTTCTGAGAGTGGGGCTCCGTAGGATCGCACAGGTTGCATGCCCATTAAGCTGGTCTGCCTGTCACTCCAGGGGTCACTCCAGGGGTCATCTTCTTGTTTCTGTTTTAGAGCCTTTCCTAACTCTTCCTCTGCCTGGAATGCACTTCTGTTTCACCTTAGCCTGGCTCACTTCTTCTAGTTAGGGTCTCAGCTGGAATGTTACCAACCGAGAGAGGCCATCCATGACCTTCAACCTAACCTAGCCACTGAATCATTCTTTGTTGCTTTACCACCTTGTCTTAACTCTTTGGCATGTACTTTACCTATTTCCTTTTTTAAGTTGTCTATTTATTTATTGGTCATCTGTCCCTGATATGGGTTGAATTGTTTCCTCTTTCACTGCCCTAATTCCTATGTTGAAATCCTAACGACCCAGTACTGCAGCATGTGACCTTATTTGGAAATACGGCTGTTACAGATGTCATTAGTTAAGATGAGGTGGTTCTGGGGTACAGTGAACTCCTAATCCAATGTGGCTGGTGTCCTTATAAAAAGGGCAAGTCTGAACACAGAAGTGTATGAGCATGAAGATGGGCATCTACAAGCCAAGGAAAGAGGCCTGAAACAGATCCTTCCTTCAAAAGGAACCAACCCTGCCTACATCTGGATTTTGGATTTCTAGCCTCCAGATTAGTGAGCCAATAAATTTCTGTTCTTTAAGCCAGTTTGTGGTACTCTGTTATAGCAGCCCTAGCAAACGAATACACCCTTCATTAGAACTAAACTCTCTGAGAGCAGTAACCTGGTTTATCTATTTCACAACCGTCCCAGAACGTGCCTGTACTGTTACTTGGAACATGTCAGTACTGCTGTTTATCAGTTTCACTTGTATATATAAACCTGAAATCCTTTCAAGGGAAGAGAGTATTGCGGGTGTTGAAGAAAAACCTGTTGAGTACATTAAACCATTTCACTCATTTCCAGAATTTTTGCGGAGAGCGCTGGCGGTTGTAAAATGTGTGCGGACTGACAGGTCATAACTCTTACGCTCCAGGCTGTATTAATATGCACGACGTGCTTTTAGCTCTTCGGACAAAGAGACCGTTACTTCGCAGGTCCCTCAAGTGGGACTCAGAAGACCGAACCGAGCTCCAGCCTTTTACAAGCGCTGGTCCTTGCCCCTTTTGGCATCTTGGTACTTGTAGTTTTGTCCACTGTATCTTTGCCCGAAAAATGAACGCTGAGACCACAACTCCCATCACCCCGCGAGAACTGGAGCCTTCAGAGCGCATCCTCTGGAGGGGGCACCAGAGCCATTGACCAACCTTCTGGCCCAAGGGCCCGCCTTCCTCAGCCCAGGAGCACCCATGATTAGTCGGCTGCCCAGCCTCTCACCGGAGGGGGCGACAGGTGAATGAAAGGGGGGCGTGCCGGTGCGCGTAGCTCGGCGGCGGCGGGGCTGCAACCCGCTGGAAGGTGAGAGCTGAGAAGAGGGTTTACGCTGCCGCTTTCATCGGCTTGGGGAGGATTCGGGGCGCCGGGGAGGGGCCCGAGGTGGGCAGCGGGCAGGGATGTTCCGCCTCGGTCGGCCTCTCTCGGACCGTCCTGCCCTGGCGAATCCCCGGACCCAGCCGGGCGAACCCTCACTCGATGACCGACCCCCTCCCTCCCCTCCTTCCCTGACATTGGGTTGCCCCCTACCCCGGGCGTCGTCCAGCGGGTGGTATGGGCACGCGCTCATTCTGATGGCGCCAGGTCGCTGGGGCAGTGACCGTCGCAGCGATGGTCACTTTGTCCGGGAGAGGCCATGGGAGGGGCAAGGCCTCGGTTCGCACCCTCGGGGGCCAAAGACCATGTACAGTAACGGGTTCTGGTGATTTCTGCGGGGTCGTCTGGCTCCGGATGGGGAAGGATCCCCTTGTCTTGCGATCAGTTTAGCTGGTGAATCAACGATACAGTTGACCCAGAATTACTTTCTGTGAAAGTGGAAACTCTTCTTCCGAGTAGTTCCCCAGCACTCCGTGCGTTGGGGAAAGGAGTGAGTGAGTTCTCCAGCCCTTCTCGCGGTTTCCTGGAGGGTTTGGGAAATCAATTTGGCATAGTGGTTAAGGATGTCAACTCTGGGATTCAAACGAATCTCTGTCCCAATCCTAGCTTCAGCGTGTTATCTGTAAATCTGAACCTCAATTTCCTTCTCTGAAAAAGAGAATCTAATGATTTTATCTACTGCACTGGGTTATTGTGAGATTAAAATTAATTAATGCTTGTGAAGTATTTCTTACAGTGCTTCATGAGGAGTAGCACTCAGTACGTGCTAACAATTGAGGAGCAGGTTTCCATGATTCTCCTGTTGGTGATACTGGAGGAGTGTTGTCAGAAAGAGTGGGTGGAGTTCAAAGCAGCTTCTGGCACTGGAGTGAAGACAGTCTTGCGATCCCCTCGGGGGTATGTCGGAGTTGGTTGCAGGTACTAGTGTTGGCATCTGCCCTCTCCTGGAGGACATGAGCTGTACTTGGTTCATTTTTCTATTTCTAGCATCTTCCTTGTGTCAGGCATTGCTTGTAGCCAGTAACTGTTGAATTGGAACCGTGGGAAGGTTGGGAGTGTCACTGCCAGAATGTGGATAAATGTGCTTCTGGGAGCAGTGTGCCCTAAGAGCTTCCTTTCCAGGAGAAGTGGTGATCCTCAGCATGTGCCAGGGATGCAGAGCACTGAAGGCAAGTGGGATTGATGTGAATAAATACTTCCACATTGTATGCCAAATGCAGGATTGGAGAAAGGTTTGAAGAAAGTATGTGGATAGAGTTTTGCAAAGTCAGGGGGTATTTATATGACCAGGTAGCATCTAGAATGTTTGCAGAGAGGAAGCCAGAGGAAATGGGTTTTGGGTATTATTGCTGGAAAGGAGCATCTTACAGTGAAAAAACGCAAGTACCTGGGAGGAGGCCCTGTAGATAAGACCATTCTACAAGTTAAGAAGTATTGGGCCTACTTAGGTATTTATCTCCTTATCCCTCTGCGCCTTCTCCTTTTTCTTCTTTGCTAAAAAGGAAAGGAAAAAAAAAGCAATATATGCACACAGTAAAAGATCCTAACAGTATAGAAGGTTTATAAATGAAAAATGAAGGTCCTTCCACACACCTCTTACCCCTAGTCCCTCTCCTCAAGGATATCTGCTGTTAACTCTTGCTCATAAAACCTTCCAGAAAAAAATTCTTACACATACCAGCAAAAACATGTACATAGATCAGATCATACTGTACATTTTGTTTTGCATCTTGCCTTTTTCCTTAATATATCTTGGTGACTTTTTTTATATGAATACAGACAGCTCTAGCTCATTAAATGCATGGTTGCATAGGATTCCACTGTGTGAATGTACCTTGTTGATTTAACTTGTCCCCTATTGGTGGACATTCAGATTTTTTCTACTTTTGCACTTGAACAAAAACCTCGTGCAATGGACATCTCTGTACTTTTGACTTGATGTACTTTTGGGAATACATTCAAAAGGGTAAGTTTTTAGCCATGAAATTTTGGGGACAAAAGGTGTGTACATTTTAAGTTTTGATAAATATTGCCAAATTCCCCTCTAAAATGGTGTTCCAAATGACAGTTCCATCAACAGTGGATATTATTACATTGAAAAATGTGATTTTACCAGTCTGATAGGTTTTCTTTCAGTTCTGAGGAAGAACAGAATGTGGTATTTAAATGTAGCATTCTCTTGTGTCTTGTTTTCCCCTTAATATTTTGATTGCCAAAGCCAGGAAGGTTTGGAGTGGCTGGAAGAGGTGAGAATGACAGTGAAATCTTAGTCCTGTGAAAACTTTCAGAGCTGATTTATTTGGGAAGAGTAGAATTTTTCAGATATCTGACAGTTCTCTTCCTTTCTGAATGAAAATGTTAATTATAACTACTTTGGATGAAAAAAACAATTCCCAAAATTATAACTTCCTTGAGTCTAAAATGAATATAAAAAGAATCATCTTGATGACTTAGTCCCACCTATTATAGCCCTGGGCTATAATTTAGTGATGTCCTCAGGCCATTTTGAATAGTAGGAGCATTAAATACCCTTAGTCAAGTGGCCTCAGGCTGATATTTTGAAAAAATTTCTAGGTCTGTTTTTTATAACTTTTTTACCTTTTCCTAGCTGTCAGTTCTCACTTTTAAGTTTGTCAGTTTACTTGCTTAGAGAGGCTCCTCTACTTCTTTCCCTAACTGGTTCTCTAGCTTCTAAACTTAATGCATCACTTGTTATAAATATGTGTAAAGTAGGTGTAAATTGGCATTTAACGAGGTTGTTGTTGGTCTTTTATGAGTAAAGTCTGTTCGGTTAGCACATAGGCCTTGAGGGATCTATTTGGCCAGTGGAAAGAGTCTTTCTGGGGGGTGGAGGTGCCTCATTTCTGTTGGGTGAGGTAATTGTTGTGTTCCATTTGTAGAAAGAAAGAGTGCTGAAGAGTTGTTAGCTGTGGTTGGCAGCTCTAACTAGGCCTTTTGGGATTCCGATAGAGGGAGAAGATGTAGGAACTTCTCAGAGTTCAGTGGGTCAGTAAATAAAAGGGGTAAGTTGATGGATGGCTGCGTGCTTTGTGTGATGGGAAAAGATGGAGAGGAGAGCTCAGGGTAGGTCAGCTTCTGTCTTCCTCATTAGTAGACGGATTTTAAACTTGATTTATACTTGTTCTACTTAGCAGGTAAGAAAGGAGTATTCCGTTGTATTTAGCAAACCTACTTTGTCCAAAGCACTCTGCCAGGGGCTGTGGGGGAAATCTATGAAGTAAGACACGGCTCATGCCTTCAAAGGGCTTATAGTCCACTGACAGAGAAGGTCCAGGACATAAGAATACAGAGGAGAGAACCAAGGGCTGTGGAGTCAATCAATTAGGAGTGTCTCTGTTGTAAGAGATAGAAAATCCAACTCAGACCAGCTAAAGCAAAAAGGGACTCAATTGGCTTCTGGCACAGCATGAGCTGGGGCTCAGATGGTGTCCCTGGGCTCCATCTGTTGCTCCTGCTTGAGCTGGGCTGTCATCTGTGTTAGTCTGGTTCCCCTTGTGGTGTGGCAGTAGCATCCCTCACATCCCACATGCCCACAGAGTAGAGAGTGCTCTTTTTTGGAGACCCCAGCAAACATTTCATTGCTTTTCATTGGCTCTGACCAAGTCACATGGCCATCTCTGAGCCAGTCACTGTGGTCAGAGGGTAAGATGTGTTGATGGTTTTAGCCTATGTTACCTCTTACACGTCTGGAGCCTGGGGATGGTGCCAGCGTTATGCAAAGCACGTTGGCTGTGGTTGGGGCCAAGGATGATTCCACCAAAGCCAAAAAGGGCACTAAAACCATAAGAATGGAGAATGCATGCTGGCTAGCCCAAGCATCCACTAAATGTTTCCACAAACTTATGGTAATGGGTGTGAGCTGAGACTGTACTTGCCAGTCTCTAAGTTCTGTATTAGGACACTGGAGACTTCCCTGGAGACTGTAATTCTTAGATTCAGGTATTATCTGTATTTTGAGCCTTGAAGAAAGTAGAACGTAATTTATAAGAGCATGAACTCTGGAGGTTTTGAGTCCTGGCTCTGTTGCAGCTGGATCATCTCCTATCCTCTCTGAGTCTCAAAAGTACAGTATTAATAAGTACAATGTTGTAACGTATAATATTAGTACTTACTCGTAGGGTTTTTATAAAAATTCATTGAAAGAATCCATGTAAAATACTAAGTACTGCACCCATGTTCAGTTAGGAATAGTTACTTTTCTTGTTTTCATCAGTTAACCCAGTTAGACAACCTTTGATTTTTGTTAGATCCCAAACAGCCCATATTATAAAGACATTACTCAACCAGGGTTTATGGAAGAATTAAAAGAAAAACAAAACAAAACAAAACAAACAAAAAACGAACATCTTATTTATAAGGTTGGGATTTGTGAATTAACTGAAAAAAAAAAAATCTTGGCAGAGATCCAGGTTGCTCCAAGCGGCAGCAGCTGGTGGAGAAATGGAGATGCAATCCTATTACACCAAGCTCTTGGGGGAGTTGAATGAACAGCGGCAGAGGGACTTTTTCTGTGACTGCAGCATCATTGTGGAAGGGCGGATCTTCAAGGCCCACAGGAACATCTTGTTTGCCAACAGCGGCTATTTCCGAGCCCTGCTCATTCACTACATCCAGGATAGCGGGCGGCACAGCACCGCCTCCTTGGACATCGTCACCTCCGACGCCTTCTCCACCATCTTAGACTTCCTCTATTCTGGGAAGTTGGATTTGTGTGGAGAGAACGTGATTGAAGTTATGTCGGCTGCCAGCTACCTGCAGATGAACGACGTGGTGAACTTCTGCAAGACATACATCAGATCATCCCTAGACATCTGCGGAAAGATGGAGAAGGAGGCCGCTGTGGCTGCAGCGGTGGCAGCAGCGGCAGCGGCAGCGGCAGCGGCAGCAGCGCCTCATCGGGTGGACAGTGGAAGCCCCAGTTCAGGCAGTGAAGGGACCTCCTGTGAGACCAAGAGCTTGGTCTCTCCAGCCGAGGGGGAAGAGAGTGTGGATCAGCCCAGAGAGTCCCCCTGTGGTGACTGCAGAGGCTGCCACCCTCTGGCACTGGTGGGGAAAGACAGCCAGGGCAGTGGCTCAGTGGACAGTGACCGCTCCATTCGACCCAAACAGATGGAGCCCAAGGTGGAGTTCAATGCCGAGGAAGTGGAGGTGGAGGTGGGTGGACAGCTGCAGCAGCGTACTGCCCCGCTGAGCCTGGCCCACGGGCAGGAGGGTTTGCCCAGAGGCCAGGCGGTCGACTTGGCTTACAGTAACTACCACGTGAAGCAATTCCTGGAGGCGCTCCTGCGCCACAGTGCTGTCCAGAGCAAAGAGGACGCGGACCAACACTTTTCTCGGAGTTTGGAGGGAAGACCAGGTGGTGCAGAAGTAGCAGCCATGAGTTCCATGATGGATGTGCAGACTGACTGGTATGGAGAGGACTCAGGTGAGCTCCATGAGCCTCCATCGTCTGCCACTCATTTAGCACGCACTTGTGTGCCCTCTGGTCTCCCACTGTCATCCTCATCACTGGCACTGTCACTCTTGTCATCCTCATCACCACCATCACCACTGCCAGTGTTATCACCATGTTATCACTGCCACCACCGCCAGTAGGTATTAATTGAGCACCTGCTGTGTGCAGGGCATTGCCTCTTCACGTATGTTTGTCTTTTACCTCTGCAACTAGAGTATAAGCATGTTGAGTGCAGTATGGAGACATGGAAAGAACCCATTCTCTTCCACTAACCAGCAGAGAGACTTTGGTTAAATCATGAAATTTCTTTGAACCCTTTTTGTTCAGGAGATAATCACCCCCACCTTGCCTTTCTCACAGGGTTGAGGACCAAATGAAAAGGTTTTCAGAATTTTTTCTCACATATGAGAACATGTTCTATACAGGTAGGAAATGTATCCTTCTTTGTGTCAATCATGGTGCCTGGCCCACGTAGACACTCAGTTAACGTGTTGTAGTTGATGGTGTGATTTACTGGAGAATATTTTAGAGTTGAATTTGGTTTCATGTGAGTAAATTTCTTGTATCCTTTGGGAGACTGTTTAAACAGGAGAAAATCAAACAGAAATTTAATAACATGAACACATAGGACAGACCCAGGAAAACTGAGTCTGTCTGGAGACTTTTAATTTCTTTCTTTTTTTTTTCATGTTTACAGTTTTTAATGAAAGATTACTTCATTCCTGCATCTAAATTTCATTTTTAAAAAAATCAAGAATGCTCTGTATGTCTGATTAAAACTTGACTTGAAAAACTTGAAAGTACGGTTTCTGGTCCTCAGAGACAGTGGCTTAACCAGCATGTAAAAGGTAGTGGTTGTTTTCAGTGACTACACTGTGGGAACTTGTTGAAATCTAATTTCCGTGTATATAGTAGCACTTCACAGACTGTGTCCCCCTTTCCCATCCAGCAGCCCCTTATAATGCCACATGAGTTAGGTAGAAGAAGTGTGGAGAAACTGAGACCCAAGAGGGTTTAGTGAGTTTCTTAAGAATGCAGAGCTGGTAAATGTCACAGCTAATACTAGCAACCCTGGCTGGCTTCGTTTCACTCATAAAACAAACTGTGAAGGCAGTACAAGCGGATAGAGGATTTCAGTGCACTGGTTTAGTCTGTCAACCCCTCTGCCTGTAAGCACAAGTATCAAGAAATAGTAATTCAACTGTACGTCACCCTCATTCAAGTCCATCTGTCCATCTGTAGAGGCAGCTTTCCAGCTACAGGGATCTGTGGCAAGGCAGCCATCCCAGCCACTTGCCATGCCTGTTGTCCGCCAGGTGTTGATTCGGTTCACCTGGCTCTGGGCTACATTTATTCCTAGCGCCAAGGCACAGAGTAGGACTGATTTGTTTGGTTATTCCTTTATTTGCTCAAATATCTGAGCACCTTCCTTGTGAAGATACAAAGATAAGTCAGATATGGCTCCAGCTCTTAAAGAACTGATGGTGTCTTAGAGGAGTTAAGAGGTGTGTAAATGGCACCGTGTGGTCCAGAAGCAGAACTGGCTTCCTACTGGTAGGTCAGAGAGGCTTTATGAGAGTGGCATCTGAGTACTCACTACTATATATAAAAGAGATAAACAGCAAGGACTTACCGTATAGCACAGGGAACTATATTCAGTATCTTGTTATACCTATAATGGAAAAGAATCTGAAAAAAATACATGTATATGTATAACAATCACTTTGCTTTACACCTGAAACTAACATAATATGGCAAATCAAACTATATTTCAATTTAAAAAAAAGTGGCATCTGAAGGTAAGAAGAGAAGACATGGGGAGAAATTGTAGTCAGATCATGGAAAAACTTAAATGCTAAAATGTGGGTTTCTATCTGCAGGCACAGGAGAATTTTTAGTAGTTCCTGAGCTTGGGAGTGGACAGGAGAGATTAATTTGGCCTCAGCACATGATGGTGCAGAGATGGGAGATGAGGGCAGGGAGACGGTCAGGAGGCTGTTACAGTAGTTCTGTGTTCACATTGCTCATCTCTGACACTAGCAGACACTGTCAAAGCACATGGTCCTCCTATAATCTTCTCCCCTGGACCTCCCATCCCCAGCTGCCATTGCTTCTTGAAAAGTTCATCTATATCGGCCACCTCCACTGTTTTACTTCCCAATCTTTTCTCAGCCCACTGTGCTCTGACACTACAACCAACTGCCCCTTCCCTGAAACCACTGTCATGAGGTCAGCTATGTATTTCCAGGGCCGATCCAGGGAGTGATTTTCAGGTGTTATCTTTCTTGACTAGTCTTGGTAGTTAACTCTGATCTTTCCTTCTTGAAATTCTTTCCTCCCCTGGCTTCTGACACTACATGTACCCATTGCTCTTACCTCTGCCCATTCCTTTTTTTTTTTTTTGCGGTACGCAGGCCTCTCACTGTTGTGGCCTCTCCCGTTGCGGAGCACAGGCTCGAGACGCACAGGCTCAGCGGCCATGGCTCACGGGCCCAGCCGCTCCGCGGCATGTGGGATCTTCCCCGACTGGGGCATGAACCCGTGTCCCCTGCATCGGCAGGTGGACTCTCAACCACTGCGCCACCAGGGAAGCCCCTGCCCATTCCTTTTCAGCCTCATCATGGGGTCATTTAATGTCCGTGTGTCAGCATTCCACCATTGCCTTGCTTCTTCAACATCTTATTCCTGTTCATTCATTCATTTAACAGAGATTTACTGAGCACTTCCTATATTCCAGGCACTATTCATCGCAGTGAACAGAAGACAGTCTTTGTCCTCATGGAGCTGATATTCTAGCGTAGGGAGCTGGACAATAAACCAATAAGGACATATATAGTATGAAGAAGAACTAAAGCAGGGACAAAGTTGATAGAAAGTGAAGGGGATGCTGTTTTATTTAGTGTTGACCAGGAAGGCCTTTCTAACAGGTTGCCTTTAAGTGAGCAAACTGTAGAGATATCAGGGAGAACATTCCAGGCAGAGGGAAGAGAAAGGTGCAAAGGCCCAGGTGTAGGATCGCACTCAGCAAGTGAATGAAAGGGACAGCAAGGATGCTGGTGTGGCTGGAGTGGAGTGGGCAAGGCAGAGAGTTGTGGGGGATAAGGTCAGAGAGGTTGAGTGAGGGCGGACTGGGTAGGGTTTTGAAGGCCATGAGAAGGCCTTTGAATATTGCTCTTAGAAGGAAATCTACTAGAGGCTCTTGGCAGAGAGTGACTTGAGATGACATATATTAAAAGGATCCCTCTGGGTACTGTGTGCTGTCACCTCCTAAGTGGCCCTCTTCCTTCCGCTCTTGCTCTCCTGTTGACTAGAGGGGAGCATAGGTGGAAGCAGCAGGACCGTTTAGGAGGTGACTGCAATAACCCAGGTGAGAGCTGTGCTCCTTGAATCAGTGTGGTAGCAGTAGAGAGGTGAGATGTGGTTGGATTAGGACTATACTGTCTCTGAAAGGTAGAGCTGACCAGATTTGCTAATGGCTTATATAAGTGGTATGAGAAAAAAGGGGATTAAAGGTGACCTTAAGGTTTTTAGCTTGAGTGATTGATTTAAATTTTATGTTTGTGGTACCTTTTGGATATCCCATTGAAGACGTGCAGTAAGTAATTACATCTATATGTTCGGAGTTCTGGGGAGAAATCAGAGCTGAGATATAAATTTGGGAGTCATTAATGGGTCCATGGAATTTAAAACCTGTATGTTCCATGAACCTATAGATCTAGAAGGAGAAGACAAGAGATCTAAGGACTGAGTCCTGACCCAACATTTAGAGGTCAGGAAAATAGGGGAACCAGCTAAGGAAACTGAGAAGGGGCAGCCAGTGAGGTAGGAGGGAATCAAAAAGAGTGATAGATGCCAAGAGGAGAAAATGTTTCAAGAAAAAGGAGAAATCAACTATGTCCAGTACTGTGTATAGGCAGATCGAGAACTGATCGTTGGGTTTAGTAATGGAGAGGTCATTGATGTGCAGTATCAATGAAGTGGTGGACAAAAGACCAAACAGAGTAGCCTTAAAAGAGAACTCAGGGGTTCTGAGTTCTGGCTGAAAGGGCATATGAGGTTAAGGTTTTTATTAAGGTGGAGGATCTAAAAGCATTTCTTTACTGATGAGAATGATCCAGGAGAGAGGAAGATAAATGATAATGGAAGAGTGAGAGACAATGGATAGATCGAGGAGAGATGGGGGTCCCATGTATAAGTGGAGGGATGGTCTCGCCTTGGATGGGAGGGAGAACAATTCATTCATAGTAACAGGAGTGAAAGAGGATGAGATGTGTTCATATTGGAGGTTGGGGGGTGGCTGGGACCATGTAGACATTCTCTTCTGCTTGCCCCTCCTTCTCAATGAAATAAGAAGCAAGGACAGCAGCTGACAGTAAGGAAGGGGTAGGAGGGGTGGGAGATTTGAGCAGAGGGAAGGTATGAAATAGTCACTGAGAAGAGTGGGAGAGTGAATGAACCAGGGAAATACTTAGGGTTCTTGGGCAGAACCAAGGGCTCTTTTTTTTTTTTTTTTTTTGCGGTACGCGGGCCTCTCACTGTTGTGGCCTCTCCCGTTGCGGAGCACAGGCTCCGGACGCGCAGGCTCAGCGGCCATGGCTCACGGGTGCAGCCGCTCCGCGGCATGTGGGGTCTTCCCCGACCGGGGCATGAACCCGTGTCCCCTACATCGGCAGGCGGACTCTCAATCACTGCACCACCAGGGAAGACCCCCAAGGGCTCTTTTGATATTATAGTAGTCAAATGGTGATGGTTGGATTGATTTAAAGTGAGACCGGAACAGAGTTGTGCATTTTTTTCCAGTGACGTGAACTTGCCTTGTTTCACCTGCAGAATAGGCAGAGAGTTATATTGAACTAGATGAATACGGATGGAGGGAGACAGTGGACCAAGGCAGCTGAGGGTATATGCAAAGGAGTGATTTCATTGATGGGCTATAGGCACTCAGCTGGGGAAGGAGGGGAGTGAGGACTCGAGGAGGAGAAGGGCAGTAAAATGGAAGTATAGTCCATGGCTTGGACGTCCCGGTAGAGAAGGAACACCTACGGGGTGAGCTGGAAAGACATAAAGCGGTGACTGGAAAGTGGAGCGCCTGAAATGTGGGTTACGGAGTGAGTACAGTTATTGGCAATATCTAGGCCTGGGGCCATGATTCTCATCCCTGTCCGTACATTAGACTGGGAAGGATGCTTTCAAAATATGACGCTTGGGTCCCACCCCACCCATTAGCTTGGGATGGGGATTGGATATCAGTATTTATTTTCATTTTAAGCTTCCCAGATGATTCTAATATGCAGGCAGAGTTGGGAGCTCTTTGTCTAGGATTGGGTGGCTGAGGTGGAGTGGAGGATAAGGACTTTGGAAGAAAGGAGGTCCGGGAACAGAGAGGCCAGGGTATGGCGAGGGTCATTCTCGGTATTCACACCAAGAATTATGCCAGGAGTTGAGCCTGAAGGCAATGTGATCAAATCTCCAAGGAGTGAGGGGATGATCTAGGGGCTCCTGGATGACTGTAACAAGGATGAGTAGCAGTATCATCTGATGGGAGGAACTCCAAAAGATCTTAGGGTTTTTAAGGAAGGAGGGAGGGACAGTGGTCTGGAGATGACAGTGAAGCACAAGGAAGACCACCCTCCCATGATCCAGGGTGTCAAGGCAGTGGGTTAAGGGAAGCAGGGTGCTTAGGGGAGAGCCAGACCTCAGTTAAAGCAACCACTGTAATCCGCTGAGGACTCTCAAAACTGTATGTTTCTCTTCTTTCCCTGAGCTCCAGATTTATGTCTAACCCAGGTATTCCCCCATGGATGCTCTGAGCCTGCCTCAAACATCGTAAAACCCAAACTGACCTCCTCGTCCATCCTGCACCTGCTTTTCCTCCTGTGTTCCCTGCCTTGGTTTATTCCACCGTCACCCACCAAGTCAGCTAACCCAGAATCAGTGTCATTTAGAATCTTCTCTTTCCCTGCTCTCTCCTCCCCAACGTGGTCATCGAGTGCTATTAATTTTACTTCTCAAACCTTTCTCCTTCTCTCCACCTCCACAGCCCTGGCTTTAATTCATGTCATCGCTCATCCCCTCCCACCTGGACTTCCTGCCTTTAATCTTGCCTCTCTTAAATCCTTCCCCTGCATTATCCCCAGAGGGATCCTTTAAAGGTCAAGTCTCACCTTGCACCTTCCCAGCTTAAAACCCCACCTGCTTAGAGAATAAAGTCCAAGTTCCTTAACATATCAGCTTTGCAGAGGCAGGGATTTTTGTCTTTTCTGATCACTGCTGTATCCCCAGGGCTTAGAACACAGCCTGGCACATCATAGGTGCTCAGTATAAATTTGTTGAATAAATGCATGAATTTGACCTTTCCTTGGCTTCATTCCTCATCCCTCTCCACCCCACTTAATATTTTATATTCTCATTTACCTCTGTGCCTAAGCATGTGTTGTTCCCCTCCCTGAGATACCTTTCTCTTTCTCAAACTCCTAGTGAACTCCTATTCATCCTTTAAAACCTTGCTCAAAGGTCATCTCTCCTGTGAAATCTTCTCTGAACTCCAGGAGAGAATTCATTACTTTCTTTTCTACATTTCTTCATCACTTTGAACTTTGCCTGTGTTATATTATATTGTATGAATTTGTTTCCATGTCTTTCTCTCCTGCTAGACTTAACTTCTTGAGGGAAGAAACAGGTGTCTTGGTAAAGATGCACCTTGACACAGTGCCTCGCATGTAATAGGCATTCAGGTGAACTGTTTTTTTTTTTTGGAGCAATCAGATCATAAGAGAGGAAGGAAAGTGTTGTGATAATTCATACTTTTCTGATGGAAAAATAGTTAACAGTTGTTTTTTTCCAAGGATTAACACTGGACCCATTTTACTGAATGTTTTCATAGTCGGGAAGAAGGTGATAGTACAATGCCAGGCTGATGGGGATAAATGATGGGAAGAGTCCACAGTACCAGAGGAGTGAGCAGGAAACTGGCATCTCAGCACCAGTGTGATCAGTGACAAATAAATAATCCAACATATATATGCAGTGTTGAGCCATGAGCTGCTGCTTTTATTCTGGGAAACAGATTTTGGAGTCACTATAGATTACGCAAAATGTTAAGCATTATCAGGATGGGAACTAGAAACTAAAGAGAATAATCTTCATCTGTACATAGAATGATGTTGGGTTCTCACTTGACATTCAGTTTGCCATACTTTTGGCAGCACCTCAGGAAAGGTAAATCCCTATTAGGTGTCCTGAGAAGGTCCCAAAGAAAAGGAGTTACTCCCGTGTTGAGAGAGACCACAAGAGCCTGGCCAGCTTAATCAGAAAAGAAACACCAAGGTGATGATGATGTGACAAAAATGGTTAACATTTATGAGAGCTTACTATATGCCAGCTGCTGTGCTTTAGGCATTACCTCATTTCATTCTTACCACAATCTTATGAGGTGGGAACTATTATCATCCCTATGTTACAGGTGAGTAAAGCACAGAGAAGTTAAGTGAGATGTGCAAGGTCACACAGCTGGTAAGTGGTAGAGCCAGGACTTGAACTCAGGTTTCTGTGCCTGGAAAGCTTGAGTTACTAGTGCCTCCACATATAATATGATGTGATCAAAGTCTGTAAAATTCTGAAGGGCATGGATAGAGGAGACAAATCTTGGAATACTACAATAAGGGTAACTCAGGAAACTTGAAAGGAGCAGTTTTTATACATGTGGGTGATAATCATGTTGTCACCTTAACGGGTGTATGAGCAAGGTGGAAAAAAAAGAGTTCTAAAAAATTTAAGTGAATTTTTAAGATATTTGATGATTTCAGATATATAGAGTTAATATGAACTCCAAACAATGTAGGGTCTGCGTCATAGCAAACCACTTCTACACATGTCTGGAAGCTATTATTAGGAGCTGCTGTCAAAGAAAGCATGAATACTGACCCAGTGGTCTGTTCCATCATAATAGTTTTTTCAAACTTTTGAGGATCATTAAATCAACTCAGGAGGTTTGTATTAGCCAGCTCAGGCAACCATAACAGAATACCACAGACTGAGCAGTTTAAACAACAGAAATTTATTGTCTCACAGTTTTGGAGGTGCAGAATCCAAGATCAAGGTGCCAGCAGGGTTGGTGTCTGGTGAGAGCTCTCTTTCTGGCTTGCAGACGACTGCCTTCTTGCTGGTCCTCACATGACCTTTCCTCTGTACAAGAGTAGGGAGAGAAAGCCATCTCTGGCATAGTTTCCTCTTCTTATAAGGACACCAGTCCTACCAGATTCGAGCTCTACCCTTACGACCTCATTTAACCTTAATTACCTCCTTAAAGGCCCTGTCTTCACATATAGTCACATTGGAGGTTATGGCTTCAATGTATGAATTTGAGGGGGATGAAATTCAGTCTAGAACAGGGTCTCAATCATTATTGTTCTAAAATGAAATCAAAGAGAAGAGACATTATCAGAGTGAGTATTATTTTGGGAAGCTTTTCAAGTTGTCCACATGAAGATATATGTGTTCTAAGGTTGTAATATAAGCTGTGTTTTCTAACTGTGAGCCACAGAGAAGTTTCAAAGCTGAGGCCTTACAGCATTCCTTGCAATCTTATATCAGAAGCCCACCTTCTCCTCTGGCTGACTGGGAGCCAGAGTGGCAATTTGCAGACACTGTTTCGCTGTTAGCTGCTGGTGGAGTTGGGGTCCTTCTTCTCGACCCGGACTGGTCGAACTCCCCTGCTCTGGATCCCATCCATCGGAGGGCGGCCAGTGTTCTTGCTGCTTACAGTACCATTTGGTTCCCCAGGTGGTGTGCTGGTGGTGCCCATCAAGCTACACAAGTGTCCTTTCTGCCCCTACACTGCCAAACAGAAGGGCATCCTTAAGCGGCACATCCGCTCACACACGGGGGAGCGGCCCTACCCCTGTGAGACCTGCGGCAAGAGGTTCACCCGCCAGGAGCATCTGCGGGGCCACGCGCTCAGCGTAAGTGGAGGAGCTGGCGGTTCTCTCGGGACGGTGGGGTGGGAGTGGCGGTGGTTCATGACGTTCGTCTAATGTGAGGGCAAGGCCAGTCTGTATTTCTCTTCTCTGTCCACTGGGGTATTTCCAGAGAATTTTAAACATGTATTTCTGCTACTAAATTACACCTGGGTTGGTGGCACTTAGAGAAAGTTAAAACTTATATGGTAACAGACTAGTTTGCTTAGGAGGAAAGTTAAGAAAGTTTAGACCCTAGTCAGGGACACTGAGGCTTAGACAGGGGATCGTGGGTCTGTTCCCTGTGGTGTGATGCCAGAGGTAAGCTGCATTCTCGGTTTCCCACCCAACCTCAGCACCCCGGGGTGGGGAAGAGATATACTGCCATTTATAGGGCTACCTGTGAGCAGCAAAGATGACCCAGCCCAAGCGGACCTCCCCTCCCACTGGCTGCCACCTAGGATTCTGTCTCCCATGTGAGTGGGTGATTCCTACCTGCTAAAAAGCATTCAGGCCATTTAGAAAGGCATTGCATTTAAGATCGTCTTTGAGCAAGGCAATCAGTCTTTGGAAAATCCAACATAAAAATGGTTTGGATTTCAAAAGACACTATCAAGAATGTGAAAAGACAACCCACAGAATGGGAGAAGAATCTTTGTGAATCATTTATCTGCTAAGGATCTAATAACCAGAATATATAAAGAACTCTTGGGCTTCCCTGGTGGCACAGTGGTTGAGAGTCCGCCTGCCGATGCAGGGCACACGGGTTCGTGCCCCGGTCCGGGAAGATCCCACATGCGGCGGAGCGGCTGGGCCCGTGAGCCTGCGCGTCCGGAGCCTGTGCTCCGCAACGGGAGGGGCCGCAGCAGTGACAGGCCCGCGTACCGTAAAAAAAAAAAAAAAAAAGAATTCTTATAATTCAACAATAAAAAGACAACCCAATTAAACAATGGATGTGAATAGACGTTTCTCCAAAGAAGATAAACAAATGGCCAATAAGCACATGAAAAGATGCTCAACGTGATTAGTCACTAGGAAAATATAAATCACAGCCACGATGAGATGCCACTTCACACAAACTAGGATTGCTATAATAATAATAAAAAAACCAAAAACAGATAGTAACAAAGTGTTGGCAAGGATGTGGAGACACTAGAACCCTCATATACTGCTAGTGGGCATATAAAATGGTGCAGCCACTGTGGAAGAGAGTTTGGCGGTTCCTCAAAAAGTTAAGCATAAAGTTACCATTAGGACCCAGCAATTCTACACAAGAGAACTAAAACAGACATTCACACAAAAACTTGCATACAGATGTTCGTAGCAGCATTATTCATAATAGCTAAAAAGTAGAAACAACCCAAATGTCCATCAACTGATGAATGAATAAACAAAATGTGGCATATCTATACGATGGATACATTTTATTCAGCCGTAAAATGAAATGAGTTCCTGATACATGCTACAACATGGAACAACCTTGAAAGCATTACGCTATGTGAAAGAAGCCAGTCACAAAAGGCCACCTATTATGTGATCTCATTTATATGAAATATAAAAAGTGGGCAGACCCATGGAGATAGAGAGTAGATTAGTGGTTGGGGCATGGGGGATGGAAGAGGCATGATGGTTAATGCGCACAGGCTTTCTTTATGGAGTGATGAAAATTTCTGGAATTAGATGGTGGTGATGGTTGTACAACCTTATGAGTATACTTAAAACCACTGAATTGTACACTTTAAAAGGGTGAATTTTATGGTATGTGAATTATGGTTTTGAAAGAATCCAGATTTAAGATAAGTACAAGGTTACTGACTGCCTCTGCTCTCAGTGCTTGCCCTAGCATACTTGTCTGAGAGGGGCCTTACCCCAAGGCCTTAAGTTTTTGTTTGTCTTTTTTTTTTTCTTCAGATTATATCTCCAGTCCATCTTGACAACAATAGGTCCCTGGGTACCTTTAAGATGTTTCATTGGTTCGAATCCTCATTCCCTCTATTTTTCCACCTCGTATGAGGCCCAGTCTACTGCAGCCCAAAGACGTAGTCTTCAAAGGCTCCATCAGGTTGCAAGAGTCACATACACACTCGGGTTGGCTCAGGCATTGGGGGTTTAGCATAGGAAGCCCAGGAAACCTCAGGGGAAGCAGGGACATAGGTCAGGATGTAACGGCAACTCCAGCAGCCTGGGTATTGTTGTTGACCCTTCTTCTGCATCAGCCTCTCTCTGTCACTGCCTCTTGTGTGTATCCTGCATCCAGAGCTCTCTGAAAGAGAGGCTCTGACTGATTCACAGATCCCCTATTGGCTGGAGTTCCTGAAAAGTGCATGCATTAGAAAGGTAGCTCCTTATACAGAGGGGACCCCTGGGACTGCTGCCCTCATAAGGAGCTGCACGGAGTAGGAGATCAGGTTCTCTTTTCTAGTATGCAAAGCTCTTTTCATAAGTAAGGAATGCATTTACCAGTGAAAAAATCAAGGGTGAAGCATCTGCTGACACTTTTAGAGAATACACTGTCTGGCAAATCTGCCTTCCTAATGGCTAAACAATCCAGGGTACGTAAGAGGCCATGCCTAAAATCCTAGTCGGTTCACTGAGTGCCCTTTATGTGCCAGGCGCTAGGGATATAGTAACAAATGTGACAGAGGACAGAGAACACGAATGAGGATAGTCCGTGACCTCTTGGAGCTTAGAAGCTAGTGAATTTTACCAATGATTTGTTAGAAATAAAACAAAGGGAGAAGTATAGGTGAGACTATATAGCTGGGGGACCTAATCTGGCCTGGAGTATCAGAGAAGACTTCCTTGAAAGTCTTTAGTGGGACTTCCCTGGCGGTCCAGTGATTAGGACTCTGAGCTTTCACTGCCGAGGATGCGGGTTCCATCCCTGGTTGGGGAACTAAGATCCCCGTAAGCTGCGCGGCACAGCTGGGGGGGATAAAAAAGGCATTAGTAAGGAGGGAGGGGTGACCGTGGGGAGGAGGGCACACTCCACGCATGTCCGATGGCCCTGGGGTGGAAAGGACCTTGGTGAGGCTGAGACTGGCAGAGAGAGCAAGAGGGAGAGTGGTGAGAAGTGAGACTGGAGGGTCAGCCAGGGGCCATGTCTCATGGGGCCCTGAAGGCCATGACTCAACCCCTTTTCTGTGACATTTACTGTGCTGGTGATTTTAGGTCCATAGGTCCAACCGGCCAATTATCTGCAAGGGCTGCAGAAGAACCTTCACAAGTCACCTGTCGCAGGGGCTGCGGTGCTTCGGGCTGTGTGACAGCTGCACCTGCGTTACAGACACACATGATGATGATGACGAATTGATGCCCATCAACCTTAGCCTGGTGGAGGCTTCGTCCGAGAGCCAAGAAAAGAGTGACACGGACAATGACTGGCCAATCTACGTGGAGTCTGGTGAGGAAAACGACCCCGGCGGAGAGGATTCGGATGATAGACCCCAAATTCAGCCCAGCTTATCAGATGGAGAGATGCTTACGTAGCAATAAATTAGTGGAGAAGAAGGTTTAGAATTTGTTCTTGCCAGTTCTGTGGTTGAAAGCCACCCTTTTTCCAATTTTGTGCAACCCTGAGAAGAACATTTTTTCACTGTTATTTGCATTTCTATTAGACTACATGGTGGAGGTTGGATTCTGTGACTCAAAGGACTTTTTAGTGCCACCCTTGATTTCTGAAAGCTTTCTGAGTGAATCAAGGTTGGCTCTGAGGCGTCCCGTTTTTCCTGCCGTGCATCCAAACTCTGGTTTGAAGGAAGATAACAAAATCTCCATACTTTTTTCATAGTGTCTCAATCTTTCTGCATTCCTGTGTCGTCATCCTCTTGCTCTGAAAAGGTGGGCAAGAATATATTAAGTTTTGAGATCAGTCTTACTTCTGCCAAGCCTCTTCTAATGAATTCCATACTTTAATTTTCTGGTGATGTATTAAGGAGAAAGTTTCCTTGATATATGGCAGACACGGTCGTCTGGCTATATGACTGTAAAAATTACTTTCTAAATCTAAGATTGCAGTTTTAAAGGCTGGGGGTGTTTATGTGCAGACAAGCATGGAAATGAGCTGAAAGTTTCCTTATGGCACTGTGACTTGCCCCGTTGAATTAAATTTTAAGTTAGCCCCGGGAAGGGAGCCTGAGAGCCCAGGTCTGGGTGGTTTCCCTGTCTGGCTTGGGATTTAACAATTCTGTGCACACAAATAACCTGTTTTATGATCATAAAACAAGGCATTTGGGCAAAACTCAAAATGCTCCTATGCGTTTTCCAGCCATTTCCAAGAAGCCACTGCTGTGTAACCTGGAAATGCAGCCACCACTGTTCGTTTATGAATAGAACTTTAATTGGAGAGAAAGGGTAAGCCAATATAAGCAAGTTATATGTCTAAATTGTTTACCTTTTAAAAGATCCTTTGGAGGGAAAGGGAAGGTTACTAGAAGAACAGGTTTTTAAAACGAGTCTGCTTTTCACCCACTTTGCAGCCATGCAATTATTCTAACAAAAGAGACTGTATTTCTTTAAAAGTCTAAAGAGCAGGGAATATTAGGGATTAAAGATATTTAAGGCACTTTCATAATTTTGTCTTATGTTAAAGTATCTAAAATGAATATTCTTCCTTTAATTTTACTATAGTTGTATTTCAAAAGACGGTAAAAAAAAAAAAAGAAAATAACCACTTTCCTTTCTGCCTCTTGAACAAAAAGAGATAATCAAAAAATTGTAAACTGGCTTGTAAATAAATGTTAGCATTGAAGGGTTCAGAAGGTGTTTAAACTGTACTTCTCAATAGAAGTTAGAACCCTAGGATGGTGCTAGCCCCAGAGAGCAGCTGAATTCTTGGACCCCAGTCCACACAGTAGGACCACACATTGGCCTGAAGTAGACTGGAAGTTTAAAAACCGGTCTATTAACAGAGATAGTCGGAAAATTATTGTTTTAGATCAAGAATTACACATTGAAAAATTTCAAGGACCAGAAACACTTCTTACCAGAAATGAAAATATTAGTGTTGTTTTAAAAGCAGGACCTTAGCAAAAGGGAAACCTAAAAGGAGGTGTAGAAGATATACTTTGCAGGGAGTTATGTTTGATATTTTCGTTCTCTCCGTTCAAAGCATTTCTGATGTTTTCATATGACTTTTCTACCTCACAGTTCAACGCTCTGCCTGCTTTCTCTGGCAGAGCAGTGATCCTCTCTGGTGACCCCATAACCTATTCACATCACTGGGTGCAAAATAAAAAATTTTACATTAGAGATTACACTCTAAGACAGTGATTTTCAACTGGGGGTGATTTTGCCCCCCAGAGTACATATATCTGGCAATGTCTGGAGACATTGGCTGTTTGGAGTTTGCGTGTTGGCATTGGGAATAACTGAATTCGGTCACTGAATTCTATCGCTTTTAAAGGAGATACTTCCTCTGTGTGGACTATCAGATAATAAACTGTCCTCAGTTTTAAATTTATGTTCCCATTTGGTGGTCAGTATTTATAATCTGCACAGTGTTTTTGAGGTTTAATTTGTGGAGTTGGTGATATTTTTATAAGTAAATTCACAGTTGGGCCCAACGCAGACCATTAGTGATTTAGTTTATATTTGGCATCTTTCTGGCATATTCAGTCCAAGTTTGCAAAGGGATTTTTTTTTTCTAATATTACATATACTGCATGGATGGGAACAGGATTTTTACTTGTAATGGGATTGAAAAGTGGCACCCTTGCGAAGTTGTTTCTTTTGGGAGAAGGGAACAGGCTTTCACAGGGGTTGGAAAGGAATATAAATAAGGCCTGGATCTGTAATACCTTTAGAAATGACATAGAGCATCACGGCTTCTGGTCATTTGGCAGAAAGATGCCAGTCTGATGTAAATATTTTGGTGGTCACTATACTTTGAACATTCCTTAAGAAAGCTATTGACCCAGTGGTCTGCAGAATGTTGTGAAATAGAGTATCCTGGAGGTTCAGAATATTATGAAGGGTTTTTTAATTTTGTTGTTGTTGTTAATTGATGTTGTAATAAACCCCACGTAGAGAAAGGCAACAGGCAGGGCTGCATGCACTGATTCTGAGGGCGGTGGGGAGACTGGAGTGGCCTTTGGTCACTTGAATTCTTACTGTTTCATTTGGACATCTAGGTTTTTCTTGTGTGTCCTTTGTGCATTGACAATAGAATTATCTCTGTGAAGTGTAATATAATAGGGTAGAGAGGGGCAAGGGGATGGGGTGGGTGAGAAGTTCCTGTTACGCTCTGTTTTGAGCATTACCACTGTACTTCCTGTCATTGTTGGTCCTTTGTAACTTGCTTTGTGCTTTCATGTGTTCGCGCTGTCTTTTAACCCCAAAAGGGGGGTGCTTTATTCAGTTGCTTATGATAGGCAATGTTTTCATTGATTTTTGCTCAATATTTCCACCAAATATTGCTGTGTTCCTCAAACGTTTCATTAAAGCTATGAAAATTTGAATTCTTTTCTTCAAATAATGCTTCTATAGAGTTAAATGAAAAGTTGTTTGTTTGGCAAGGGTAGTTTGGTTGGTTTCTAATACGTCCTAGAAAGGTGACACTAACTCACACCATTGTGATCAGATGGTATGGAAGCTTCATAACTTGAGGAGGACATTTAGCATCTGTTCTGACTCTCCAGATGGATAATTTTACTACTGCCAATGCTTCATTGACAGCTGTGGTTTGGGGAAACAATTTTTATATCCATCATTTGATATTTTGGCCCTCTGTCAGTAGCATATTAAAAATTATTGGGGGTTAGGATTGGGATTATGTGTTCAGATGAAGAAGGTTTAGCAGTAACAAGCTTGGGGATTTTAAGGGAAGGCATCAGTTTGAGATATATGTCTTGATCGTGTGTAATGGATATGGATTATCTGTCATGCAGACTGTGAAGGGTATGATTGGGATTTTTTTGGAAGCAGAAGAATATGCCAGACAGTTTCACTTCTTTCTATTATCCATAGTCTCTGAGGAGCTTCTCCTGCCACCAGAAAAAGCAAGCAAATAGTAATATAGTGCCCTCCAGGGGTCTACTTAGGCACAACAGAATGTTTAGAAACATTCAAACTCATAAACTACCACAGCAGATTCGCTTAGAAGGACACAGGATGGGAAGCACGGGTCACCAGCAGGGCGGAGCCAGTTGTTGCTCCTCCGTCGGAGTCCCTGCATCTGTCCCTGTGGTTCAGGTGCAAGGAGACAGACCCACATCGGGCAAGTATGGAAGCTATTCTGGCTTAAAAGCCTCTTGTCCCATGGGGGCAAGTATCTTTTATAACAACTCCATAGAAATAACTTCCAGGGTCCCTACAAGAGACATGTCTCTTCCAAGAGTCACTGTGGTTCGGAAGCCCAGAGGTGTGGCTTCCTATCACGCATTTGTAGTTCTCCCAGTCTGGATACAGTTCACCAGTTCGGGGTCATTTCTACCATATGTCATGTTGCCTAGCAACATGGTTGATATACTACTGTTTATTAGGTTGCCAGGGGAACAGAGCTAGAAAGTTAACCCAAGGTTAAATTCTCACACAGAAGGGGAAAAGGTTTTGTTAATCCTTTACCAAACGGTATGCTGAGCGATTACACAAGAGTTACTGCACCTAGTTCCTGTGAAATATAGCCAGAGGAATTTCCTGTTAACATGTAGCCCACACCAACTCACTTTTCCTCGAAGAGTGTTCATTCTCTGTGCTTAGCTACTGCAAATTTTGCTGAGGTATGTGTAAGAGTTGGATAAATGGTCCCGTCAAAATTATCCCATCAAAATGTCTTGTATCCTTTGGTGCTACTCAGAGTAGGCAGGTATAGTATAACATACTATAGGGACATCATTGAATGGAAATTTCTGGGGATCCTATCAATCACACTTTGATAGGAACCTGTGTCCACCTGGCAACCACCAAACACTAGGCTCTTGATAATGGTGCCTCTTATTACTGTATCATGTGATGCTACCCTTGCCTGCTTCTGTTGCTCCTGGAAGAGCAATAAGTGAGGACAGCCAGTTATTTATTCAACAGTTATTCAATAATTATTTATGGAGTCCTTATTATGTGTCAGGCACTGTACCCCTGATGTACTGTCAAGGGTACATCAATGAACAATTCCTGTCCTTGCAGAACTTGCACTGTGTAATCAGGGAGGCCAACAAACAACACAGTTTGGGGTGTGACAATAGGGGCAAGGACAGGGTGCCCTGAAAGTGCTTGGGTAGAGCAACCAGCCCAGTCTTAGAGCCTCAGAGAAGCCTTTCTTGTCTAAGCTACTGTTGTTGTGGTCCTTCCCATCCAGTAAACTTGCTTTGGGATACAATTTATAAGCAACTTAAATAGTTTCTGACATTTCCTGCCTTTTCCAAACATGGTGACTTTGGACATTAACAGTGTTTAAATTACACGCTTCATTCAGGTATATAAAAATATTACAAAAATTCAGAATATCCTAGTCGTTAGAAAATATGCATCAGATGCTGTGGGTTTTTGTGTGTGTGTGTGTGTGTGTGTGTGTGTGTGTGTGTGTGTGGTACGCGGACATCTCACTGTTGTGGCCTCTCCCGTTGCAGAGCACAGGCTCCGGACGCGCAGGCCCAGCGGCCATGACTCACGGACCCAGCCGCTCCGCGGCATGTGGGATCCTCCCAGACCGGGGCACGAACCCGTGTCCCCTGCATCGGCAGGCGGACCCTCAACCACTGCACCACCAGGGAAGTCCAGATGCTGTGGTTTTCTTATTCAAGAAACAACAACAGGGACTTCCCTGGTGATCCAGTGGTTGAGATTTCGCCTTCCAATGCAGGGGGTTCGGGTTCGATATGTGGTCGGGGAGCTAAGATCGCACATGCCTCACATCCAAAAAAACCAAAACATAAAAAAACCCCATAAAACCCCCAAAAAACAGAAGCAATATTGTAACAAATTCAAAAAAGACTTTAAAAACGGTCCACATCAAAAAAAAAAAAAAACCCTTAAAAAAAAGAAAAGAAACAGCAACAAATAATCTACCAACAAATAACTTCTCCACCCCCTGTAATAAGTTAGAAGAAAGGTATTGTTACTGTGACAGATGTGGAGGAGCCCTATTGCATATGAATCGGGTCTTGGTTGACCATGTAAACTAGTTAATTCCCAGACCAGATAGATATGGAACAGAACCATTAAATCAAAGGATTTGAGAAATAGAAAGGACTTTGAGGATAGTCTCCTCCAGAGAGATTTTACAGAGAGATGAAATGACTAGTTTTTAGTTCCCACACAGCTAGTTAGCATCAGAAACCAGATCCTGTCAGGCCAACGCTGATAACAAACAAACATGTTTGGGCAGGCAGCAAAGACCATCTGTAGACAGCATTTGTTTCCTCGGGTACCCAACAAACTAAAACTACAGAAGAGGAAATGGCTATTTTAGCCTCATGTGGCTTTGTGTGATCCTGGCCTGAATTCTTGTAATGCTTAGACAGGGAGGGGGGATATCACATGTTGAACATGAGGGAGTTAATTTAATTTCTTTTCCTATAATACCCACACACATATATATATATTTTTGATTAATTAATTTATTTATTTTTGGCTGTGTAGGGTCTTCGTTTCTGTGCGAGGGCTTTCTCTAGTTGCGACAAGCGGGGGCCACTCTTCATCGCGGTGCGCGGGCCTCTCACTGTTGCGGCCTCTCTTGTTGTGGAGCACAGGCTCCAGACGCGCAGGCTCAGTAGTTGTGACTCACGGGCCTAGTTGCTCTGCGGCATGTGGGATCTTCCCAGACTAGGGCTCGAACCCGTGTTCCCTGCATTGGCAGGCGGATTCTCAACTACTGCGCCACCAGGGAAGCCCCCACACACATATTTGAAACAGCATAACCACCATCAACACACACACACACACACACACACACACACACACAGCAAATCGAAATTTTATTGTCCACTTATCTAATATGTATCAGGTATTTGATATTAATGTACTCACTTTGTAAAAACTTTCAAATTAAAAAATTTACATTATCTTGAAATTACTTTTGCCAACTTCTCTAGCAGATTTTTTGAAATATAAATTGGGTATGATTCCGGGAAGGTGACAAGGACAATCATATTTGAAACAAAAACCCACATATTTTTAAGACAGCAACCCATATAATATTATGGTATTGAGTGAAAATGTATTTTAAGTATTTCTTGACTCAGTGGATTTTTACAAATCTACTGCAAAAGCTATTTTTACTTAAAGTTCTGTGATAATATACAAAAGTTAAAAGTAAAAAGATTAGTGACTTGACAATCTAAAAATATGTAGAAGCAGTGATCCTGGTTGTTAATGATCTCAAGATTGGGATTAAAATTAATGTAAATCATCTTTAATTTGGTTAAATAAACCTGGGGGTAAACAGGGAATAATCTCAAACTAAATTTTTGTTTTGATTTATAAAAAGTCAGATTAAGACACCTAGTGACAAATTTAGAATAGGAACAGCCTCCTCTGGGTTCAAGGAAAAGTCTTTCGTTCCTTTATTGCTCATTTTGTCTTCAGAAACAAATGTAATTTAACTATTTTCTGTACCTCCCAGATTTAAAATTGACCCAAATTAGATAACTGCAAGTTTTACAATGGCTAAGGTCAAAATGGTCAAAACAGTTTCTTTAGAATGAATGAAATATATTGAGGGTTGAGCTTCTCACATGAATGAGTTAATAATCCATCATTTAAACTTAGTTAGCTGGTTTTCTCAGGGCAATTATTTTACATGAAATTTTATGAATATAATATTAGTTAAGAAAAACCTCCCACAAAACAATGAGAGCTATTAAATAGAGCTCTAAACAGAAGCTTCCATCAGCATCCTTTCCCACCTCTGTCCCCTGGTATTGGGACCAATTACTTACTTATATTAAACAGTTTCCGGGCAGCGTATTCCAAGCCAGGACGTTTTAGATTCTGTGAAAGAAGACTGACCACCCCTTGATGAGTGGGTGATGTGGGATGCAATATAAGCAAAAGCAATGTTAGATAACACAAAAATCAGAAAAGGTGCAGCCTTTGTAAGTGCTTAGGTCTACAGGCATACACTTTCCAACAACTCTTAGAAGAAAAATAGAAACTGACTTTATCTCTGGCTGCCAAGTTACCAAGTGGATTAGTTCCTCTAACAAAGGCATTTGTCAAAACTATCAGGAAAAAAAAAAAAAGACAAATTTGGAGGTGATCCTGACCATTAAAACAATAGCAACTGATACCTTTTTTAAGGAGTGGGAAATTTTCTGCTTTTTAGAACCGAATTGGTCTTGATGTTATAGTGGTTATGTACCAGATCTGTTTATATGATTCAATGTTGTCCCCAAGTGTGTTGCTTTGCCATTTTTACTCTTTATATATAAAGAACTACAAATAAGACAGAATGAAGTAATAAATTGGTGGATAGAATCTATATAATTTAGATGTGACTTCTCATTTCTGTTGTTTTGGCATTCCATTTTTAACAAATCTTTAAGTCATGTTTTAAATATTATTTCTGCTTAAACAGTTTCAAATATTTATCTTCTGAAGACAGGAAGTTGGTTCAGTTCTGGCAATGTACTGATATAATTTTGCATTTTAAAAAATGTTGAGGCAGGTTTATTTAAGATTGGCTGGGCTCACTGCCAGCTCTTGAGAAAAGCATTTACAGCCTATAGATTTTAAAAAGATTCCCTCATAACAATGTAGAACTGCTAACACTATATACACTTTCCGTCTGTTTGAAGACTCATTTTCATTTAGTAATAAGCAAAAAAAGTTACTGTCTAGAGCAGAGGTTGGGTCAGATCTGCTTGCTGCCTGTTTTTGGCAAATAAAGTTTTCTTAGAACACAAGCTCACCCATTCCTTTCCGTATTGTATATGCCAGCTTTTGCGCTACAGGGGCAAAGTTGAGTGGTTGCAACAGACACCTTTCATCTACAAAGCTCAAAATATTTACTATCAGAACTTTATAGCTTGCCCACTTGTGATCTAGAATGTTGGATGGGACGTGAGATCTGTTATTCCTTATGTGGAGATGATGGAGATGAGGTAGGTTCCACCAATATGGTGAGCATCACAAGCATTTAAACCAATCTGGGTATGTATGAACCAATCTGTGAACATCACTAGGATTTAAACATGTCTCGTATGTATGAGAGTCAGTGAAAGGGCACAGCTGATGTGTATGAAGTTTTGGGGGGAAGTCGCTGGAAGGATCTGACCAGGAGAAAAGAGAGTCATTTTGTCTCAGCTCCAATGAAGTACGCCTGAGCCTTCAGTGTGAGAGCTACAGGCAGAAACTCAGTGAGTATGGTCCAAGATCTTGGTGAGATGCTGGGAGCTCAAACTTCACTGCTTTGAACATCTGATGCCAAAGCTTGAGATGGAGTGGGAGGGCAAGAGCACTGACTGCTCTGCACTTCTGTAACTCTGCACTTCCTTGATGTATTCTTAGCACAGCTGTGGCTCACAGGCAGTAGCAAGAGAGGTTAAATCCAGATGGACAGGGAATTCCCTGGCAGTCCAGTGGTCAGGACTCCGCGCTTCCACTGCAGGGGGCACGGGCACTAAGATCCTGCAAGCTGCGTGGTGTGGCCAAATAAATAAATTAATAAATAAATAAATCCAGCTGGACAGCCTCTAATGGTGAGCACTGGAGGCAGCTGGGATGTCAGCTTTCCCAGGCACCCCTGAATTCAGCAGCAGCAGACATCCAAGTGCCCCTCTTTGTCAGGGCACTTTTGGTTTCAAGGAACAGGCACTCAAGCAAGCTTAAGACAATGGTCCTCAAAGTATGGTTCTAGGACCAGCATCATCCCTAGAAGCATTCTGCTTCAAGCTAAAGTTTGAGAACAGTTTTAAGAGGATTTATTTCAAGAGTAAAATGAGCGACATTATGAGTGTTCTAGGAGAGGAAGTCAGCAGATCACCCAGAATTAGAAAGTCAGGACTGAGGCTGTTATGGTCCTTGTCCGCCTTGCTGTGCCTGTGTGAGGCTCCCCAGCCATTCTCAGACTAGCTTTTTTTCTGCCCATTTATCAATTCTAAATGACTGCCCCAGCCCCTACCTGTCCTTCAGTTAAAATCCTCCAAAGGAAAACACCTCAGTTTCTGCCCAGCAAAGGATGGGTTCCCTTGGGTCACATGGTAACTTGGGCAGAGGAGGGCTCTGGCTGGAGATGAGGGTTGGGGGTCAAGGGGTCAGGGGATATTATTTGGATGTTACTTGGGTGGGTGATGACAGTATGAGAGGCAGAGCCCCTGAGAAGGGGCCTTAGAGAGGGCAGCTATATTGACATATATGTCTCCTATACCAAGAAAGTTAAGGCAGACAGGAAATTTTTTGGGAGCGTGCCTCATACAGCTCCAAGAATTCCGAGAATCAATGGGAGGAAAGCTGCAGATGGCTGTTGTGTTTTCCATTAGAAGGGGAGCAAAAGTCTATTTAGTTATATAACCAAAAGAATTGAATTTGAAAACAGGTGTTCGAACAAAAACTTGTACGCAAACATTCTTAGCAGTTCTATTCATGATAGCCAAAAGTTGGGAACACCTAAATATCCATCAACTGATGAAAGGATAAAAACAAAATGTGTTGTATGCATACAGCAGAATATTATTCATCCATTAAAAGGAATGAAGTTCTGATACATGCTACAACATGGACAAACCTTGAAAACATTATGCTAAGTGAGAGAAGCCAGTCACAAAGGACATCGTACTGTATTATTCCATTTATAGAAAATACTCAGAATAGGCAAACCCACAGAGACAAAAAGCAGAGTAGTGGTTGCCAGCAGCTGGTTGGGGAGGGATATAACCACTCAGATGTAATGGATGGTTTCCCTTTGAGATGATGAAAAAGTTCCGGGACTAGATAGTGATGATGATTGTACAACACTGTGGATATATTTGATGCCACTGAATTGTACTTTAAAATGATAAATTTTATATGCATTTTACAAAAAAAAAAGTCTATTTAGTAGGACTCCCGTTAGGTATTCCCGGGAGGGCGTCGGGGCAGCCCCGGGACTGGCCCGCGAGCCTCTCTGCTGGCCCAGGCGCGGGCGGAGGCGCCGCGGGCTCTGGCCCCGGGCGGCTGCGGCGGCGGTGGCGGCGGGATTGCGGCCCAGGTGCGGCGCCCCTCAGAAGTCCCCGGGGCCCGAGAGCGGCGGGAGGCGCGCAAAGGCGAGCGGGCACCCTTTGCAGCTTCGGGCGCAGGGGCTGGAGACGGTCAACAAAGGAGACGCGGCCGTCCGGCTCCGAGGACCCGGCCTCGGGGCGGCGGCAGGGCGGGTGGTGGCTGGGCGCACCGGTTCCCGGACTGCGCGGCCGCCACGCCCTCCTGGGCCCGGCCGCGCTTCAGAGGGTGTGCGGGACAATGGCCGCGCCCTCCGGGCCGCCCCCGCCGAGCGCCACGCCCCGCTGGCCGCTCGGCCCAGCTCGGCCGCGGCCTTGGGAAAGGCGGGAAGGTGCGCGGAGCCACCTGGCGGCGGCGGCGGGAAGGCGGCGCGGAGCCTGTGACGAGGACTGTAGCCGTCGGGCGCCGAGGACTCCCGGAGGGTCGGCGTCTGGCCGGGCTCAGGCTGCGTTGCGAGTGACGAGCGGCCCGTCGGATGGAGCAGCGGAGGTGGTGGCGGGTGGGAGGACAGGCCAGCTAATCTGTAGCATCTACCTCTCTTGGTTTTGTGTGTCTCATCTCGACTAGATTCAGGCTATGCGTTTAGGCAGGACTCTCACAGGACTCTCAATGCGTTCTTCTCAAAGCATCACATCAGTGGACCACTGTGTCAATTTGTTTCATTACTGATGACGTTCATTTTGATCCTTAATTAAAATTATGTCTGCTGAGCTTCACTGTAAAGGTGCACTTTTCCCATTTGTAGCGAGATACTTTGAAACTATATACATCACGCATTTCTCATCAAACCGCTAAAATTTTATTCATTAATTTTTCCTTCCAGTTTTTTTTTTTTGTTTTTGCGGTACGCGGGTCTCTCACTGTTGTGGCCTCTCCCGTTGCGGAGCACAGGCTCCGGACGCGCAGGCTCAGCGGCAATGGCTCACGGGCCTAGCCGCTCTGCGGCATGTGGGATCTTCCCGGACCTGGGCACGAACCCGTGTCCCCTGCATCGGCAGGCGGACTCGCAACCACTGCACCACCAGGGAAGCCCTCCTTCCAGTTTTATTCAGATATAATTGACATACAGCACTGCATAAGTTTAAGGTGTACAGCATAATGATTTGAGTAATATACATCATGAAATGGTTATCACAATAAGTTTAATGAACATCCATCACCTCATATAGATATAAAATTAAAGAAATAGAAAAAATATTTTTCTTTGTGATGAGAACTCAGGATTTACTCTCAACAACTTTCATATATAACATACAGCAGTGTTAGTTATATTTATCATGTTGTACATTACATCCCTAGTACTTATAACTGGAAGTTTGTCTGTTTTGACTGCCTTCATCCAATTCCCACCTCCCCCCACCCCCTCAAACTCCCTCTCCCCTTCCGATAACCGCAAATCTGATCACTTTTTCTGTGAGTTTGTTTGTTTGTTTTTGACGTATAATTGACCTACAACACTATGTTAGCTCCTGTTACACAACACAGTGATTAGATATTTCCATACATTTCAAAAATGACCACCAGGATAGGTCTGGTTATGATCTCTCACCACACAAAGGCATTACATAATTATTGACTGTATTCCCCACACTGTACCGTTCATACCCGTGACTCATTTATTTTGCAACTGGAAGTTTGTACTTCTTAATCTCCCTCAACTATTTATTTTATTAAGTCATACGGACTCATGGCTTCCTGCTTATTCACTGGGCTGTAATCTGTTGCAATCATTTATTTTAATACTCAAAGTATCCCAGATTTGGCCAGTGGAAGCCCACTGAAGCCAACTTTTGTGTCCATTTGATGTGTCCCTATAGTTATTTGAACACTTTATTCCTTTCTTACACAAGATGTTCCAGGCTCATCGTGTCCTTTTTTCCTGCCCCAGCCCTAGGATCAGATACTTCTCCAAGGAGCTTTGGTTCTTTTTAGTGGAGAACAGTTATTTAGAAACCAAAATCTGGATGCATGGTGTGCTCCTTGCTTATGAAGAGTTGCTGTTTTCAGGCCCTCTCAGTGGATATTTCCATAGATACACAGATAAACAGAGATAGATTGACATACAGGTAAATCCAATTCCAGCCCGACAGCACAGAATTCATTCTAATTTTCTCCCTCTTACTGATTTTTGGTGTATGTGCTGTTAAGGGGAATACTAGTACATTTGTCCTTTCAAAAACTTTTATTTCCATCATTAAAGTATTCCTATCAATAAAATCTGAAACTACCAAAAACTGCATGGAGGAAAATCAACCATCTTAGCATTAAAATGAAAAACAAAACCCACATTCTGTATATTTACTTTCAGCTTTTTCTTTATGTGTAAGTCTCCTCTTTAAAGTTATAGGAAATCATACCGTGAATACAATTCTGTACCTGCTTTTTCATTTAAGTTTGCAGGGATAGACAAATTACAGCCCACAGGCCAAACCTGACTCACTGCCTGTATTTTTCCATGAACTAAAATTGGTTTTTAAATTTTAAGTGATTGAAACAAAATCAAAAGAGGAATACTATTTTGTGACATGTGAAAATTGGATGAAATTCAAACGTAAGTGTCCATAAATTGTTTCATTGGAGCACAGTCATGCATATTTATTTATAAATTGTCCATCGCTGCTTTTCCCTATGACAGCAGAGCTGAATCATTGTAGAAGAGCTGTGTTGCCCGCAAAGTATAAAATACTATTTGGCCCTTTACAGAAAAGTTTGCTAACCCCTGAAATGTTGTATTTTAATCACATTATTGAATTAGCTGCTAAATCTGTGCTTTGAAGCATTATTTGAGTGACAAAAATAATACTTAGCACATTTTAGGTGCTTAATAAAGGAATTTCTTCCAACTAATTCAGGAAGAGAAGGGAATAGGAGGAAGAAAAGGATGAGGAATAATGGCTGTTAGACTTGTCTCTTTGCAGGTGTTTGCTGAACTTATTATTCCCAACTAGAGGAAAAGATGTCTTTTCACTGGTCATTAAAAGGAAAGATGTCTGTCATCAGTCTTTCATGACTGAAATAAGCTTCTTAAAGTCCTTTGAAAAAATTATTTGGGCCCCAGATAATCTTGTTGTTACCAAGTTAGTAATATGTCTAATTTTAGCTAGCTTTTCCCCTTAGTTTTGCAGCTTTGGTGAGTTGTAAAAATGTCTCTATAAGACTCACAGATGTAGAGACGAAACTAGTGGTTACCAGCGGGGAGAGGGAAGGGAGGAGGGGCAAGATAGGGGTAGGGGGAAAAAAAGGTGATTATGGGATTATATGAAATCATGTGTGTAAAACTTTTGAAAATGGTAAAGCACTGTAGAGTCTTTTGTTTTGGTTTTTGGGGTTTTTTTTGCGGTACGCAGGCCCCTCACTGTTGTGGCCTCTCCTGTTGCGGAGCACAGGCTCCGGACACTCAGGCTCAGCGGCCATGGCTCACGGGCCCAGCCGCTCTGCAGCATGTGGGATCTTCCCGGACCTGGGCACGAACCCGTGTCCCCTGCATCGGCAGGCGGACTCTCAATCACTGTGCTACCAGGGAAGCCCAGCACTGTAGAATTTAAAGAATCTTTCATTCAATAAAAAAAATTAATTAATTCGGGAGATTGGGATTGACATATACACACTACTATATATAAAATAGATAACTAATAAGGACCTACTGTATACCACAGAAACTCTTCTCAATACCCTGTAATGACTTATATGGAAAAAGAATCTAAAAAAGAGTGGATATATGTATATGCATAACTGATTCACTTTGCTGTACAGCAGAAACTAACACAACACTGTAAATCAACTCTACTCCAATAAAAAAAATTTTTTTAAGTCAAAAAAAGAAAATGGCTCTATAACAAACGTGGGAAGATGGTAGGGAGCTGAAGAGGCCTCTCCTACCTTGTATCTCCCCCACCTCTAGCCATGTGGTCTGAGCAGGGATAAATACTGAGATACCTTCTACTTATATCTCTTTAACTGAAGATCAGCCATGAGTTTATTATTTGTATTATTTATGTCTGTAGTTTTGAAAGTGACATTTAATTTTTTCAATACTTATATCATTGAGAGGTGGGGTTTTTATACTCTCCTCTTGAATCTGGGTGGGCTTATGACGGCTCTAGCATGTCATGTATGGCAGAAGTGATGCTCGGAGGCTAGGAAAGGCCATGTGCCTTCCACCTAGCTCTCTTGGAATGCTGGCTCTTGGGACACTCCCTCTGGGTTTGCTGCCCCATGGAAGCCAGCCACCGTGCAGTGAAAAGCCAAGCCATGCGGAGAGGCCATGTACATAGCCTCTCCAGCACAAGGCTCAGCCATGTGAGTGAAGAAGCCGTTTTGGAGTGACTCCTGCAACTAACATTCTAACTCCTAGCTGTCAGCTACCAGTTGAGGCCCGGGATGGGGTGGAGCAGAAAAGAGCAGCCCCCACTGTACCCTTTCAGAATTCATAACCCACAGAATCAATATGCCCAATAAAATGGTTCTTTTGCAATTATTATTATTATTATTAGCCATACCACGTGGCTTTTGGGATCTTAGATCCCAGATCAGGGATTGAACCTGGCCCACAGCAGTGAAAGTGCTGAGTCCTAACACTGGACTGCCAGGGAAGTCCCAAGTGGTTGTTGTTTTATACCACCAAGTTTGGGATGGATGCTGTACGGCAAAAGTTACTGGAACAATACTGTCTCAATACAGGACCAGTGAAAAGCCATGGAGAGCAAAAGGATAATTAAAGCTAAAGGTCGTTAGTATAACTGAATATTAAATATAGTTCTGAGTTTTATAGCAGCCAAAAATATAAGCAGAAAGATGGCTAAATGTAATAGTTCTCGTTGTATAATAATAGGAAAATGGCTATTTGTCAGGAGAAAGGAAGTTTTTCTGTCACTAAACTCTAAAAGGAATTTATTAAACAGTTCCCTCTAAAAGGGATATTGAGGGACTTCCCTGGTGACACAATGGTTAAGAATCCGCCTGCCAATGCAGAGGACACAGGTTTAAGCCCTGGTCTGGGAAGATCCCACCTGCCGTGGAGCAACTAAGTCTGTGCGCCACAACTACTGTGCCTGCGCTCTAGAACCCGCGAGCTACAACTACTGAGCCCGCGCACCTAGAGCTCGTGCTCTGCAGCAAAAGAAGACACCGCAGTGAAAAGCCCGCGCACTGCAACAAAGAGTAGCCCCCCATCACCGCAACTAGAAAAACCCTGCGAGCAGCAATGAAGACCCAATGCAGCCAGAAATAAATAAATAAATAATAAAATAAAAATAAAAGGGATATTGAAAAAATATTATGGGCAAATTCTTTATCAGCAGTTTTATAGAATTCACAAGGGCTATTTCTAATATGGACCATCAATAAACCCCAAGTACACAACACTTAATAATAAACTCATATTGTCTAAGTGTGTAGCTTGATGCAGAGATAGAGCTCATAAAATCTAGAGAAACAAAAAGCACATTCCTTTGACCCTCTGAGCAACCATACACACCAGGCTTTTGGCAAGGGCTTGTCAGCAGCCAATCATTAAAAGATAACTTTTCGGGTGGATGTCTGGATTGCAGGAATTCTGTGATGTTGACTGAAGGTCCCTTACATGCTTTAAAACACAAGAAGACAAAGCGGCAAGGTCTACAACATCTCAACATGAAGGCGGGACTACAGACTGGAGGCAGGGCTGAAGCTTTCTTTAAAAAATAATCTTGAAACACATCGAAACAACTCAATTTTTAAAAAATGAGCAAAAGATTTGAACTACACCAAAGAAGATATATGGATGGCAAATAAGCACATGGAAAGATGGTCAATGGCGTTAGTCATTGGGGAAATACAAATTAAAACCACAATGCGAAGCAAAACCACCACACATCTATTAGAGGCTAAAAACAAAAACAAAACCTGACAATACCAAGCACTGGCGAGGATGTAGAGCACAGGAACTCTCATATGTTGCTGGTGGGAATGAAAAAAGAATACAGCTACTTTGGAAAGCAGTGTGGCAGTTTTTAATCAAGTTAAATGCACACCTAGTGTATGCCCTGTAAACCCTCCTAAGTAGTTACTCCTAAGAAGTAAATACTTTTAAGTATTTACCCAAGAGAAATGAAAACTTAGGTTCACACAAAAAAATCCAATGTGAATGTTTATAGCAGCTTTTTGTTTTTCATAAATGCCTCAAGCTGGAAACAATCCAAAAGTTCTTCAACTAGTGAATAGATAAATGGGTGTTACATCTGTACAATGGAATATTACTTAGCAATAAAGAAGGGAGGAACTAGTGTTACATGCAACAACATGGATGAATCTCAAATAAATTATGTGAACGGGGAGAAATCAGACTCAAAGAACTACCACTTGGGGCTTCCCTGGTGGCGCAGTGGTTGGGGGTCCGCCTGCCAATGCAGGGGACGCGGGTTCATGCCCCGGTCCAGGAGGATCCCGCATGCCGTGGAGCGGCTGGGTCCGTGGGCCATGGCCGCTGGGCCTGCGCATCCGGAGCCTGTGCTCTGCAGCGGGAGAGGCCACGGCAGTGAGAGGTCTGCGTACCGCAAAAAAAAAAACAAACAAAAAACAAACTACCACTTAATGTTTAAAATGGCAAATATTAACCATATATATCTCTATATATGGATATCTATCTATCTATCTATCTATCTAGATAGATAGATAGATATCTATATATCTATCTCACAACTTACAAAAAGACTATATGCTGTAAGATTTCATTTATATGCCATTCTGGAAAATGCAAAGCTATAGGGACAGAGAACAGATCAGTGGTTGCCAGGAGATGGGGGGGATGGAGGGGTGTTAACTACTAAGGTTCAGCATAAGGGAGGTTTATTGGGGGGTGGCAGAGAATTGTTCTGCATCTTGATTATGGTACTAGTTACGTGACTCTATGCCTTTGTCAAAACTCAGAACTGTGCACCAAAAAGGGTGAATTTTACTGTATGTTAATTAAAAAATAAAAAATTTAAATTTCTAGTGGCCACATTTAAAAAGAAAAGAGATTACATAACATTAATGTTAAAATTATTTGTTTAATAATATATTTTGTTTAACTCATACTCAAAATATTATCATTTCAGCATGTAATCAATGTAAGAAATTATTAATGAGATATTTTACATTCTTCATACTAAGTCTCAGGAATTTGTAGCTTCCACTTACGGGACAACTTAATTTGTAAGGGCCACAGTTCTAGCGCTCAGTAGCCACCTGTGGCTAGAGACTACCATATCAGACAGTACAGGCCTAGATCATGATCTGAAAAAAAGGTAAGCATAAGAAAGTAGGATATTTCCACCGAGTAGAATATACTACTTAAAATGATCGGGCTTAGGGACTTCGCTGGACAGCGGTTAAGAATCTGCCTTCCAAGGCAGGGGATGCAGGTTCGATCCCTGGTCAGGGAATTAAGATCCCACAGGCCACAGAGCAACTAAGCCCACGATTACTGAGCACACGGGCCCCAGTGAGGAGCCAGTGCAGCACAGCCCGCATGCCGCAGCAAAGATCCCACCTACGGAAACTAAGACCCGACGCGGCCGAAAATAAATAAATAAATAAGTATTTTAAAAAACTGATCAGACTTGAAAAAAACCTTAAAACAATCATAGTGAAAAATTATAAAAATATGAACTCAAGGGAGTCATATTTTTGCTAATGCAGCCAAACTGGCACCATCTTCAAAGATGACATCACTCTCCCGCTTACGTCATCTGCAGTACTCCTTGAAAACATCACTCCCTTTCATGCTGCTTTTGCTCTTGTTTTCTTCTGCTCTCTTATCTCTTCCTCACTCCACACACCCATATACACTTCACCCTGGTGAAAACTTACTTCTCCTTTTGGACCTAGCCCCAGTGGGCTTCCTTTTCTCCCAAATTCCTGCTATGGGTGGGCAGGAACCATGCCTTGTTCTTTGCAATTCTGATACCAATTCAGATGTGTGGGGTTTCCAGCCCCATCAAGCAATTCTCCACCACCAGCTGGGTGTCCTACAATTCAACTCAATTCTGACACTACCTGGAGATAGAATCAGATCAGTCCTCCGAGATTAAGTTTTTCTTGTCTTGTCATAAAATATGAATTTTATTTCACAATTTCTCCCTGTTGATCATTAATATTTTGATAGAAAGCATTAGGTGATCAAATATTAGGTCCCTTGAAGCTAGGGGGGCTGCTTGCCTGCCCCAGTGTCCATCATGTCCCTCGATGCTGGGTCCTAATAGCCCGGTTTCTCTCTTTTGGTGGTTGTACTAGCAGAATGTCTGGCAAGGGCTGACAGCCAATTTTAGGTTGTCTGATAAGGGACTTAAGCCATTAAGCCAATTTTCCTTACATGTGCATTGTGTATGCCCATTATTTTACAGAGGACGATAGAGGTGATCTGTAGTTTCAAGTTTAGACATCATTATCCTAGTACCAGCTGATGACACACAGCGTGAAAAGCAAGAAACTATCACCTTATAAGTTCCACAAACTGTAATTTAAATTGGTAGTAGGAGCAACAATGTCATTAGCACGGATTTAAACCAAAATCCTCCTGAATCAAATCATTTCCCTAGATTTCCCCTAAACTGGGAAGAGGATTGTTCAGAGCAGAAATTTGACACCTTACGGGTCATAAGATGAATTAACAAATATTGTGACCAAATGGGCATACCATTGGAAAACTGATAGAAACCAGCATGCCTGCACTAAAGACAGATTGACAGATTGGCAGGGGCTGTTTCCAAAGCTGCTTGTAAGTGAGTGACTTTGAGTGCAAGGGAAACCAACTGTGCCTCTCCCTAACCAACCTGGGGAGAGCCAAGGTCATAAACTTGTTCCATAAATAATTGGGTCCTGTTAGGAGCTACCCAACATTCAATATCTTATAAAAAGGACTATTTATGGCCAGAACCAACATCATTAACTGGCCGGGTAAAGGGGTCTCACTTAGTAATATTGGCAGTAACATTATCTTGCAGGGTGCTAGACTTTCATTCCCTTAAAATAAAATTTCTCAAGACCATTCAGTTAGAGTCTTGGAGAGGTGAAATCCACCAAGGCAACCTGGGTGTACTGGACATAGGTAATTGGCCATAAACCCAGCAATTGGATTGATTTTTTTTAAGACTTTATTATTTTATTTAATTTATTATTATTATTTTGGCTGCATCAGGTCTTAGTTGTGGCACGCGGGATCTTCGTTGAGGCGTGCAGGATTGTTCTCATTGTGGTGCATGGGCTCTTCCTTGCGGCACGCAGGCTTCTCTCTAGTTGTGGCACGCGGGCTCCAGGGTGCATGGGCTATGTGGATGTGGCACGTGGGTTCCAGAGCGCGTGGGCTCTGTAGTTTGCAGCATGTGGGCTCTCTAATTGAGGCGCGGGAGCTCAGTAGTTGTGGTGTATGGGCTTAGTTGCTCCGCGGCATGTGGGATCTTAGTTCCCCAACCAGGGAAGTTTTTAGGATCATCACCCAAACAATGAGATCTGAATATCAGAACTCACTGGCACACCTGAGGAGTACCGAGAAGCCGGTGGGACACAATGCACCCATGCTGGTACCAAGCACCAGTTCTGGGTAGACTCCAGGTGTCCTCTGGTGGGTGTCTCTGATATCCTGCCTTGACTATGCCAAGTACATATCAATGAAAAATTAATCAGTCGATCTAAGAAAGAATTGGGAAATTTTATTCAAGCCAAATTTGAGGATTATAACACAGGAAGAGCATCTCAGGAAGCTCTGAGAACTGTTCAACCCATTAGAAGTCAAGACATAGTTTATATAAGTGTTTTGAGACAGAGGGCTATATATTAAATGACGTATTATTGACAGTTTACATAATACAGATTTAAGCACCATGTGGGTCCTGGTGGGTCATGTGTCCCTTTATAAGATCAAGAAGGAATGGTATCTTTTAAGGAGCTGTCTTGTTGATCCTGGAAGAATGTTGCTATTTATAGTTGAACAGGTATTCCTGCTGATGGAGGAGGTTTGGTCAATGCATTATGCAGATACACAATGCACAGTGAGGGGAGAGGGGAGGCCAAAGGGCAAACAAGAATTTTTATGTTTAAATTTTTCTTGTCTTGCCATAAATTTGAATTTTATTTCACACCTGGAAGGTCTCCAAACCCCGTTCTTTTGGGTTTTTATGGAGGCTTCATCATATAGGTATGATCGATTAGATCGTTGGTCTTTGTCAAATGAGTCAACCTCCAGCCTCTCTTCCCTCTCCTGAGGTCAGGGTGGGGTGGGACTAAAAGTTCCAACCCTCTAATCACATGGTTATTTCCTCTGGTAACCAGCCCCCACCTTTAGATGCTTTCCAACAGTCACCTCATTAAGATAAACTCAGGTGCAGTTGAAAAGGTTTGTTATAAATATCAAGACACTTTTTAGGTCTTATCACTTAGGAAATTCCAATGGTTTTAGGGGCTCTGTGCCAGAAAGAATCACAATATAGCACACACAATATAATGGCCCTCACCATTGTCCTTTCTTCTAATGTTTATTGAGTACCTCTAGGTGCTGGGGATACTGAAGCTGAATCTGGCCTCTGTACCGTGAAACTGTATTAAATCTCAGAGACAGAGTTTTGGGTGAAGTAGAAAAGAATAGCTTTATTGCTTTGCCGGGCAAAGGGGGGCACAGCCAGCTAATGCCTTCAAAACTGTGTGTCCCAACCCCAGGTTGGGGGGTGGGAGGGTGTTATGAGGGGTTTTATAGTCAAGGGCTGCTGATAAGGATCAGGGTGCGTGCAGGGCCCACAGTCCTTCAATTCAGAGATCATCTGGCGCAGGTGATAATGGGTGAACTGTGACCTTCTCTGGAATGAAAAGTGCTTCATCAAATAGTTAACATCTTCCATTTGGTGGGGGTTTTAGTTCTGCAGAAGAGCTCAAAGATATTATTATGTGTATCCTTTGAGGTGGAACCAGGACCCTGCCCCCAAGTCTGCACTATTGTTTCTTGACTGCTCCTCCCTTGTCTCTGCATCCCCTCCCTTCCCTAATTAGCAACTGTTCTAATCTGCCCTTTGGAACTCAGGGAAGGGGACACAAAAAGGCTTTTGTGCCCTGGAGCCCCACAGGGTCCTGCTTGGTTTCAATACCTGGGTGAATGAGACACAGCCCTGTCCCCAAATATCTTGTGGTTGGTGGGGATGACCAACAAATTAAAGAAGCACTTTTGGATAGCCTCACCCACCAGAGGGCAGACAGCAAGAACTGTAATCCTGCAGCCTGTGGAATGAAAACCACATTCACAGAAAGACAGACAAAATGAAAAGGCAGAGGACTATGTACCAGATGAAGGAACAAGATAAAACCCCAGGAAAACAATTAAATGAAGTGGAGATAAGCAACCTTCCAGAAAAAGAATTCAGAATAATGATAGTGAAGATGTCCAGGACCAGGACCTCGGAAAAAGAATGGAAGCAAAGACTGAGAAGATGCAAGAAATGTTTAACAAAGACCTAGAAGAAAGAAAGAAGAAACACCTAGAAGAATTAAAGAACAAATAAACAGAGATGAACAATACAATAACTGAAATGAAAAATGCACTAGAAGGAATCAGTAGCAGAACGACTGAGGCAGAAAAATGGATAAGCGACCTGGAAGACAGAATGGTGGAATTCACTGCCACAGAACAGAATAAAGAAAAAAGAATGAAAAGAAATGAAGACAGCCTAAGAGACCTCTGGGACAACATTAAATGCACCAACATTCACATTATAAGGGGCCCCAGAAGGAGAAGAGAGATAAAGGACCCAAGAAAATATTTGAAGAGATTATAGCTCAAAACTTCCCTAACATGAGAAAGGAAATAGCCACCCAAGTCCAGGAAGCACAGAGAGTCCCAGGCAGGATAAACCCAAGGAGAAACATGCCGAGACACATAGTAATCAAATTGACAGAGATTAAAGACAAAGAAAAATTATTAAAAGCAACAAGGGAAAAACAACAAATAACATACAAGGGAACTCCCATAAGGCTAACAGCTGATTTCTCAGCAGAAATTCTACAAGCCAGAAGGGAGTGGCACGATATGTTTAAAGTGATGAAAGGGAAGAACCTACAACCAAGATTACTCTACCCAGCAAGGATCTCATTCAGATTCGATGGAGAAATCAAAAGCTTTACAGACAAGCAAAAGCTACGAGAATTCAGCACCACCAGACCAGCTCTACAACAAATGCCAAAGGAACTTCTCTAAGTGGGAAACACAAGAGAAGAAAAGGACCTACATAAACAAACCCATAACAATTAAGAAAATGGTAATAGGAACATACATGTCGATAATTACCTTAAATGTGAATGGATTAAATGCTCCAACCAAAAGACACAGGCTTGCCGAATGGATACAAAAACAAGATCCATATATATGCTGTCTACAAAAGACCCATTTCAGACCTAGGGACACATACAGACTGAAAGTGAGGGGATGGAAAAAGAATTGCATGCAAATGGAAATCAAAAGAAAGCTGGAGTAGCAATACTCATATCAGGTAAAATAGACTTTAAAATAAAAAATGTGGGCTTCCCTTGTGGTGCAGTGGTTGAGAGTCCGCCTGCTGAGGCAGGGGATGCGGGTTCGTGCCCTGGTCCGGGAGGATCCCATATGCCGTGGAGCGGCTGGGCCCGTGGGCCATGGCCGCTGAGCCTGCACATCCGGAGCCTGTGCTCTGCAGTGGGAGAGGCCACAGCAGTGAGAGGCCCGCGTACAGCAAAAAAATAAAATAAAATAAAATAAAGAATGTGGGCTTCCCTGGTGGCGCAGTGGTTGAGAGTCTGCCTGCCGATGCAGGGGACACGGGTTCGTGCCCCAGTCCCGGAAGATCCCACATGCCGTGGAGCGGCTGGGCCCGTGAGCCATGGCTGCTGGGCCTGCGCATCCAGAGCCTGTGCTCCGCAACGGGAGAGGCCACAACAGTGAGAGGCCCGCGTACCGCCAAAAAAAAAAAATAAAGAATGTTACAAGAGACAAAGAAGGACACTACATAATGATCAAGGGATCAATCCAAGAAGAAGATATAACAATTATAAATATATATGCACCCGGACTTCCCTGGTGGCACAGTGGTTAAGAATCTGCCTGCCAATGCAGGGGACACGGGTTCGAGCCCTGGTCCGGGAAGAACCCACATGCCACAGGGCAACTCAGCCCATGCGCCACAACTACCGAGACTGCGCTCTAGAGCCCGCGAGCCACAACCACTAAGCCCGCGTGCCACAACTACTGAAGCCCGCACGCCTAGAGCCCGTGCTCTGCAACAAGAGAAGCCACCGCAATGAGAAGCACGTGCATCGCAACTAAGAGTAGCCCCTGCTCGCAGCAACTAGAGAAAGCCCGCACACAGCAATGAAGACCCAAGGCAGCCAAAAATAAATAAATAAATTAATTAATTAAAAAAAAAAAATATATATATGCACCCAACATAGGAGCGCTTCAATACATAAGGCAACTGCTAACAGCTATAAAAGAAGAAATTGATAGTAACACAATAATAGTGGGGGACTTTAACACCTCACTTACACCAATGGACAGGTCATCCAAACAGAAAATTAATATGGAAACACAAGCTTTAAATGACACAGTAGACCAGATAGATTTAATTGACATTCATAGGACATCCCATCCAAAAACAGCAGATTACACTTTCTTCTCAAGTGTACACAGAACATTCTCCAGGATAGATCACATCTTGGGTCACAAATCAAGCCTCGGTAAATTTAAGAAAACTGAAATCATACCAAGCATCTTTTCTGACCACAATGTTATGAAATCAGAAATAAATTACAGGGAGAAAAACGTAAAAAACACAAACACATGGAGGCTTAACAATATGTTACTAAATAACCAAGAGATCACTGAAGAAATCAGAGAGGAAATCAAAAAATACCTACAGATAAATAACAATGAAAACACAACGATCCAAAACCTATGGGATGCAGCAGAAGCAGTTCTAAGAGGGAAGTTTATAGCAATATAAACCTACCTCAAGAAACAAGAAAAATCTTAAATAAATAATCTAACCTTACACCTAAAAGAACTAGAAGGAAAGAAATCATAAAGATCAGAGCAGAAATAAATGAAATAGAAACAAAGAAAACAATAATAAAGATCAATAAAACTGAAAGCTGGTTCTTTGAGAAGATAAACAAAATTGATAAACCTTTAGCCAGAACTCATCAAGGAAAAAAAAAAACACTTTTTTTTTTTGGCTGCACTGCACAGCTTGTGGGATCTCAGTTCCCTGACTGGGGACAGAACCTCCATCCCCTGCATTGGAAGCCTGGAGTCCCTGTATCCACTCAACCTCAGCCAGCCATTGGCCGAGCTGTATTTGGGTGGGGGACACTTAAGTGGAGGTCCCTGGGAGAGTGACCACAGATGTTAGACACCCTTCTCTATTTTCCCCTATACCAATATTATAATGTGAGTGCCTCCACAGCAGGGAAAACTCCCCAGTAGTCTCCTCCCCTGGAAACCCCTGCCTGCACCAATCTAAAGAAACAATTCTCCCACAGTAGCAATCCTGGGGCCAGGTCCAAGGGCGAACAGCCTCCTCTTGAGGCCTGAGCCATCAAATGACAATGACATACACCGAAGTCAGCTGTCACAAACCCCAGGGAGCCCCAGATTTGTCACTTATAATATCTTCTGAATTTTGCTTTCAAAGTGGGGAGGAGCAAAGAGGTGAGGCTTCAAGGCTAACTGCCCATACTTTATTTCTAACATCTAAGGAAGAAAGGATGGTTCTAAAGAAGGGAGGAAGTGGTGTTGGTGACAGCACTGGTGGTTGGAAACAGTTTTGATCCCACTTCTCTGCCACAGAATGATTGTGTCTAAACACCTCCTCTTTCTAAATGCAAGTATATTTGTGAAATTTAAACATCATTCTTAAATTGTCGTGAGGCATGATAGTAAAATAACCAAATTGACACACAACAGAGTTAGGGGATGAAAGTTTTAATTATGATTGGGAGGAAGAAAAGACAATTATGGTTGGGAGAAGGGCTCGAAGGAGGCAGGAGGATGGGAGAACTATAAAGACAAACTTTGTCTACTTTGTGAGTTTTGTTTGAAGTCTGCATCAGCTGAATAGATTGTAACTGATTTTTAAAAAAAATTTTACTGTTGACTGATTAGTAGGTGACAAATCTTCTCCTCAGAACAAAATAGTTCTCTCCTCCAATTCTCATAGCCTCTCAGTCAACAATGCTTATTCAATGCCTACTATTTGCCAAATCCTGCGCTAGGTTCTAGAGCTTTTGAATCTTTTGCATTTAGCATATTTCATCTTGTATTATGGATAAGGAAAAGTTCATGCATTTAAAAACTACCCCGCAAATAGTGCTGGCTTTTCTCCCCCTGGGTGGTGAGTTCCTATCCTACCTCTGCAAGGACTGAGACTTCTTTGAGAAAAGGAGCTTGCTGAAAATATTCCAGTCATCTTTGTAGCACTAGTATCTAGCTCAATAACTGATATATAAGAACTGCTTAATAAGTGTTTGTTGAATGACTAAAAGACCTCCCTGTGCTCACCAGCACAGAGCTAAGAAGAGTGATGTGGCAGACCTGGAGAGATGTGCCTCTGAGACCTCCCTTAATGAAAGAACTTGCTGAAAGCCTCCAGCTGTTAGTGCCTTTGACTGTTTCAGCTTTCCAGAAGCCCAGCCAAAATTTTGGAGTCTTCCATCCAGCAAAGTTCGCTCTGGAGATTCCCAATGGGCTGGCAGAGACTGTCACTACTGAAGTCTTTTTTCAATCCTGCTTCTGCTCCCTTTCCTTCACAGGTGTTACTCCCCATTAATCCTTTTATACTCCCAACTCTAACTCAACATCTACTTCCCAGAAAACCCAACCTGTGACAAGGGACTTTGGTCTTAAACCCACTCACTCTAGACTAGTATGAAAAGCCCACACAATTGTAGCAATAAGCCAAAGTTGATTGACTGCATAGGAGGTAATGACAATAGTAAACATTTTCTTAGTGCTTTTGTACAAGGTTACTTGCTGAAATTATACACTTTAAAATGTTCTAATTTTATATTGGAGTATAGTTGATTTACAATGTTGTATTAGTTTTAGGTGTACAGCAAAGTGATTTAGTTATACGTATACAAATATCTATTCTTATTCAGATTCTTTTCCCAATAGGTTATTACAGAGTATTGAGTAGAGTTCCCTGTGCTATACAGTAGGTCCTTATTGATTATCTATTATATATAGTTGTGTGTAGATGTTAATTTTATTTTTAATGTAAAAATGAATACTAAAATGGTCAGAAAAGTAAATTTACCTTATTAAGCCTTAATAAAAAAGTTATTCCACTTAAAATTAGTGTTGTAAAATATAATACAAAGCTACAGTAATCAAACCAGTATGGTATTAGTACATCAAGGATAATAGATGAATGGAACAGAATAACACATCCAGAAAAAGACTCTTGAATATATGTAAACTTAATATCTGATAAAAGTGACTTTTTAAACCCATAAGAAAAGGATGACTTATTATATAAATACCATTGGGACAATTGGATAAGTATATTGGGAAAAAAATTAGATCCTATACATCAAAATAAAATTTAGATGGATCAGAGTTCTAAACATAAAAAGACAAAGTTATAAAAGTATTAAAGGAAAGTAAAGGACAATATTTTATAATCTTTATGTGAGAAAATTGTTCCTAAGGAAGACTAGAAAACCCAAAGACAATAAAAGAAAAGGATGAACAGGTTTTACTACATCAAAATATTTTGTAGAGTGAAAGATATTACAAGCAAGATTAAAAGATAAGAAAGACTGGAGTCATATATTTGCCAAACATGTAACAGAAAAAGGATTAATAACAATAATACATAAAGAGCTCCTTAAGAAAAAGCCCAAATATCTCAATAGGAAAAAAGACAAGAATTTACAGAAGAAGAAAGACAATACCCAATATCATATGAAAAGATGTTCAGCCTCACTGATCAGCAGGGATGAAAATTAAAACAGTAGTTATTCTTAAATTTATTTATTTATTTATTTATTGGCTGCACTGCGTGGCTTGTGGGATCTTAGTTCCCCAATCAGGGATTGAACCCGGGCCCTCGGCAGTGAAACCTGTAGTCCTAACCACTGGACCACTAGGGAATTTTCCATAGTTATTATTTTTAACCAATCAAATTGTCAACAATTAAAGTGATTCGTAATAATCCAGTTTGATGAAGTTGCAGGAGAATGAGCACCCTGATACACCATTTGTGAGAGTGCAAATTGGTAGCATCTTTTGAAGGGCAATTTGTCAGTATGTCAAAATTTTAAATAGGCATACCCTTTGACCTAGCGATTCTAATTCTAGGGAAACTCTTTTGCAGAAACTCAGGCAGGAAATGTGTAAGGGAAGATGGAGGTAAATGGGGAGATCAGAAGCAGACTGGACCCACAAGCAAGAGCTAGCACACCACAGGGATGGAATGGAACCCATGTTAGTTTTCACTGCTTCCATTCTTGCTGATGTGGGCATCCTGCAGAAGCCAGAGCCCTTTGTCACAGAGCAAAATATGTGCAACTGGCCCAGGAGTTGGAGAAGCTGAAGGAGGATCCAGGGGAAGGTAGAGAAGTTGCAGGTCCATCTGTTGCTTTACCTCTAAGGAGGTTAGTCAGCAGATCACCAACAAGGTGATGAACTATACAATGCCTGCTGCTTTCCTTCTGTCCTCCAAATCTCCCTTGTGGCCCACACTAAATGAAATATACAAGAGAGGAAATTCTGGGAAATGTAGTTTAGCCCAACCAAGTTGACACATTACAAATCAGACACATGAGTGGATACATGTCTGTGCATCATTGTTTGTAAGGCATATCTCATTTTATTGCACTTGGCTTTATTGTGCTTCACAGATATTGAGTTTTTAACAAATTGAAGGTCCGTGGCAACCCTGTGTCGAACAAGTCTATTGGTACCATTTTTCCAACAGCATTTGCTCACTTCATGTCTCTGTGTCACATTTTGGCGATTCTCCTAATATTTCAAACTTTTCAATATTACTATATTTGTTAGGGGGATCTTTGATCAGTGATCTTCGATGTTACTACTATGACTTGTTGAAGGCTCAGATGATCGTTAGCAATTTTTAGCAATAAAGTATTTTTAAATTAAAGTATTTCAATTAAGGTATGTACATTTTTTAGACATAATGCCATCACACACTTAGTAAACTATAGTGTAGTGTAAATATAACTTTTATATGCACTGGGAAACTTCAAAAATGCATGTGACTCACTTTATTGCAATATTTGCTTTATTGTGGTGGTCTAGAACTGAACCCAAAATATCTCCAAGGTATGCCTGTAGTAGGAAAAGTTGAAAATAACTCTAATGTCCATTGATAGGGAATAGTCAAGAAAGTTATGATATATATATACCATGCAATACTATGCAGCCCTTAAAGATAATATCATCACAATGCTATTTCACTACACACCCACCAGAATGTCTAACATGAATAAAACTGACACCACCAAATGTTGGCATGGGTGTGCAGTAACTGGTTCTCACATACTTTGTTTTTGGAGGTGTAAAATGCTATAGCCACTTTGGAAAAAAGATGGCAGTTTTTTATAAAACTAAACAAATACCTACCCTATAAATCAGCAATTCCACTCCTCGTTTTTTTCTCAAGAGAAATGAAAACTTTTGTGCATAGAAAGACTTGTACAAGAATGTGCATAGCAGCTCTATTCATAATGGCCCAAAACCTGGAAACAGACCGGGATCCATAAGTAGGGGAATAGATACATAAACACTTATAAGTTCATATAGTGGAGTACTACTCAATTATGCAAGGAACAACAGTGAATCTCAAAAACATTATGCTGAGTGACATAACTCTTACACAAAAGAACACATATTTTGTAATTCCATTTATATGAAGTTCTAGAACAGTTAAAACTAAACTTTGATGAAATAAAATTGGAACAATTGTTGACAATGGGGGATTAAGGGCAGAAATTGACCTAAGGGAATTTACTGGGGTGATGATAATGTTCTATGTATTCATATGGGTTTTGATTACACAGGTGTATGAATTTTTTATAACTCAGCAAAAGCAGCCTTAAGTTTGTGCATTCCATTGTATATACATTTTACCTGGAACAAAAAATATATATAAACATTATACTCTAATTAATGATATTCATACTGATTTTTTAAGGGGGAGGTGTACTGATGCCTGCAATTTACTTAGGAATGCATCAAAAGGGAAAATGAATGGATGAATGGAGGGATGGATAGATACAAGTCTAGTAAAATGTTAATGGAAGGGTCTAGGTGGTGAGTATATGGGTATTCATTGTAAAATTCTTTCAACTTTGCTGTATGATTGAAATTTTTCAAAACAAAATATTGGGAAAAAAGAATGAGATCAATTTTGTGTGTACTGACATGGGAAGATATCCAAAACATATTGTTAAAAACAAACCTCAGGGGAAAAGTATAGTTTGATATCATGGACATAAAACAACTACACAATACTTAATACAAGTAAACCTCATTTATGTGAGTCAATTAATAGAGGATCCATATTAAACTGTTAATAATGGTAACCTTTGGGGGAACAAAGTAGAATGAGAACACTGGTGTCTTAGCCTAGTTCCCTAGAAAGCAAAGCCTGAGGCAAAAGCTTACGTGCTAACACTCTGGGGAATAGTGCAGTCCCAGGGAAGCAGGAGTGAGGGAGAAAGGGGAGTAAAGCAGGGAAGGAATTCAATAAAAATATACATGCCTTACTGAGCGGGCCACAGCTTCATAACAGGTACAGGTGATTGGTCTCCGGGGGTGTCATCAGCAAGGCTGTATGAAATTACTGCACCCCCTAACGTCCATGGTGGGGAAGAAGGGAGAAGAAGGTATCTGCTGCTTCCTGTATCTCACCAAAGTGTACGCCAAAAGGCATCAACTCCCTCACACTTCTGGAACCAGCCTAGCCAGCCAGTCTGGAAGCCTGCGTGCTGAGTGGGTCTTGCAGAACATTTTGTCTCAGCAGCAACAGATAAGCCCCAGAGGTAGTTCTGAGGCTTAAGAGTGGGTTGTGCCTGTGAGCAACTTGGGGGGCCAAGAGTAGTCCCCACAATAGGTCCTCCTGGACAAGGTTGGGGAGCACCAAGACAGTATCACTTCTGCCTTAGGAACTTGGCAAGCCTCCCTCTTGCCGCCTAGAGGAATGTGCTTACTACCAGGCAATCCTTCTGGGGGAGTCTTCAACAGCAGTGAGAGAAAAGGGGACTGAGCAAATCTGGGTCCAGCACAATTGATCTTGATAAACAAGGACTTTCCCTTTTTGGGGTAACATTTTGTAGCCAACAGAGTAGGGAGATAAACAGAATGAATTATGGAAATGCTAGCCTAATAGTACGTTAACGAATAACTTTAAATAAGATATTATTTTGGATAAAGCAATACATTTTTTTGTTTGTTTTCGGCTACACTGCGCCGCTTATGGGATCTTAGTTCCCCGACCAAGGATTGAACCCGGGCCCTAGGCATTGAGAGCACAGAGTCCTAACCACTGGACTTAAAGGAAAACATTAAATGAAATGAAGTGAGATTTAATTTTTATTCCCTTTGTAAATGTTTTCATGAAAATAAATTCAAAAATTGGAAAATAGTTTATTCTGATAATGTGTTTTGAACTGTGGCATGGGAATGAATTTATGGTCACTGGAATAACAAGCATACAAAGTACAAAGGTTTCTAATTCTGGGATAAGGGTAAGATAATTACATTTGTTAAAGAGCTGGTACAGCTTCACAGGTATCTGGCCCACCTTGTTGTCCTCATAGTGCTTTATTATTCTCTGTCTCCCTGGTCACCATGATCCTGTCTTATAGCCTATTTCCCCCTTTCCTTCCTATGAAGAGCCCCACTCCCTTCATTAAATTTAAAAATTTTCTCATTTGAATATCTCAGACAACACATGACCTTCCTAATTAGTTACAGTTTTTGGTGATGAAGACATTTACTTATTTATTTATTGTTTATTATTTATTTATTCCTCAACTGTAGCAAGTTACCAATTTATTGTCACTTAGCTCTAAATCTACCCTTCTTTTTTTTAATTAATTAATTTATTTTTTATTTTTGGCTGCGTTGGTTTTATTTTTGGCTGCGTTGGTTTTTTATTTTTGGCTGCGTTGGTTCTTTGTTGCTGCACGCAGGCTTTTCTGTAGTTGCTGCGAGCAGGGGTTACTCTTCATTGCAGTGTGCGGGCTTCTCATTGGGTGGCTTCTCTTGTTGCAGAGCATGGGCTCTAGGCACACGGGCTTCAGTAGTTGTGGCACTCAGGCTCAGTAGTTGTGGCTCGCAGGCTCTAGAGCGCAGGCTCAGTAATTGTGGTGCATGGGCTTAGTTTCTCTGTGGCATGAGGGATCTGCCTGGAGCAGGGCTCGAACCCATGTCCCCTGCATTGGCAGGTAGATTCTTAACCACTGCACCACTAGGGAAGCCCAATCTATCCTTCTTTGCCCTGCTTCATGAAATGAGCTGGACCCTATAGACAAGTCTTCTTTGTCAGCTGGGGCAATCCTAAGCCTAGTTAATAGAGGACACTGGAGGGATATTACAAAAGCAGAGGCAGGGGTTTCTTGTCCTGGACCTAGTGGGCCTGTCTTCTTGATCCTTCATGGCAGCTACCAATGTAGTAGTGTTCACTTTCTAGCAAGATATACTGGCATCCTTGTGGTTGTCCTCTGATCCTCCAGTCCAGGCCTGTGGCACTTCAGTGAACTTTACCATCCAGTGGGCTGCAAGTACATTCTCCACAGTTGTCTGCATCTCAGTCTTGTCAAGAGCTGAAGAAGGTTGGGGAGTCTTGCAAATCTGTTCCCTCCTTCAGTACTTTCCTTCAACCCTAGAGGTGTTAGCTTCTCCTGTTTTCTTTGCTATTTGCTACATTTGCTATTCCTGTTTTCTTTTACCCTTTTAGTAGATAACCACCTGTGATGATCAATTTTATGTGTCAACTTAGAGGGTGTTTTTGGATGAGATTAACATTTAAATTGATGAACTTTGGGTAAAGCAGATTGCCCTCCATAATGTGGGTGGGCCTTGTCCAATCAGTTGAAGGACTGAATAGAACAAAAAGACTGGCCTCCATGAGAAACAGGGAACTCACCAGCAGACTGCCTTTGGACTGAACTGGAACATTGGCTCTTCTAGGTCTTGAGCCCTCTGGCCCACACTGCAGCTTTGGACTTGCCTGGCTCCATAACTGTATAATCTTTATAATCTATCTATCTATCTGTCTATCTCATTTACTAGTTAATAATTTTTTATACTAAATTCGTGGTGTGGTTTCTGTCTCCTGACCAGGCACTGATTGATATCAGCAGTATATCTGATACAGGGCACATACATGGAGATTACACAGTGAAGTAAGATAAAATGCCTGCCCTCAGTAGTTGAAAGAAATGGGCCAAGGAAAAGTTATGAAAACTTTTCATAAGGACAGTAATGGAGATGTTTGTTTAGGGCCACAGGGAAGCAGAGAAGAGGGAGCACTTACCTCTAGGGATTTCACAGGGTGATGTCTGAACTGAATCTTGAAGGAAATTAAGAGTTTTAAAGGCAAGTGGGGGTGGAGCGTAATAAAATCCAGATGGAGGGAAGAAAGTATATGCAGAGGCAAGAGGAAGCACATTACATTTTGGGGATTGTAAGTGAGGTTGCTCCACAGGCTGGGTGAGAGGAGGCTGGAGGGGATGGTAAGGAATGTGAAAGATCCTGTGAACCACTGTAAGTAGTTTGGATTTGGGGCTCTAGGACAGGACAGCTAACGTTCATATTCATAACAGTTCCATACCTGTGCCAGGTTTTTGCTGAAACAACCCTCCATTAATTTGAGAGTGTAACACAACGTCTATAATTCAAAGTTGCTTCAACTATCAGTGGAACATCAGTAATGGTTGCTCATTACCATCTGTAGCATAGATAAGATAGGCTGTGTGCTACACAAAATTGCTGCCTCTAACTATCTCCTTCTCTTCCATTTAAGAAAACAAATCAGAATGCGTACATTCTCATCCACCTTCTCCAACTCTCTGCTGGGACAGCTGAACCACTCGATAACTGACCCTGTTGGAGTCTGGGGGAGATCTCAGGTACATCCAAGACCCTGAGTTCTTGCGAAGAAGGCATAGACCATCAGCATTTGCAAAATGGAGCACAGCTTGGGGAGAGGTCAAAGGATGCAATGTTGGAAGACAGTGTTTCCTCCCAGGAGGTAGCCAGGGCAAAGATACTGATGCTTGCTTTCTGCATGCAACTCTGGGAGAAGCTTGTATTTCTCAGATGCAGGTGGCATGGAGGAAGCTGCCATGCTGGGCTGAACTCAATGCTCCTGCTGGCCTCCAGCAAACAGAAAGGACACTTCCACGTACCTCAACACAAAGATCCCAGCTTGCGAACTGTTTGCTCTAAGCCCACGGGAGAAAAAAACACTTCTTATATTCCACTGTCACTCATTCATTCAACAAACACTTCCTAAGACTTGTCCTGAATGCTAAGGACACAGCAGTAATCAAGATAGACAAGGCATGAATCATATATTTTAGTTGGGGAGGATAGACAATAGCAAAACATACGCAACATAATTTTCAGATGGTGATAAGGTTATAGAGTATTGGAATAGAGACTTACTGGATTGGGGAGTGCTGCTTTGGTGAGGTGATCAAGGAAGGCTTCTCTTGAGGTGGTGACAATGGAACTGAGATCTGAAAATGAAGAAACCAGTCAGAGGGAATAGGAATAAAAGGTCCTGATGAGGTACCTAGAATAGGCAAATTCATAGATTAGAGAGAACTAGGGGCTGGGGGCAGGGGAAATGGGGAGTTACTGTTTGTTTTTTTTTGTTTTGTTTTGTTTTTGCGGTATACGGGCCTCTCACTGTTGTGGCCTCTCCCATTGCGGAGCACAGGCTCCAGACGCGCAGGCTCAGCGGCCATGGCTCACAGGCCTAGCCGCTCCGCGGCATGTGGGATCTTCCCGGACCGGGGCACGAACCCGTGTCCCCTGTATCGGCAGGCGGACTCTCAACCACTGCGCCACCAGGGAAGCCCGGGAGTTACTGTTTAATTGCTACAGAATGTCTGTTTGGGATGATGAAAATGTTCTGGAAATGAATACCGGTGATGGTTGTACAAACACTGTGGATGTTCTTAGTGCCACTGAATTGTATACTAAAAAAATGGTTAAAATGGTAAATTTTATGTTATGTATATTTCACCACAATTTTAAAAAGAGACAGTAAAAGGCCCTGAGGCAGGAACTGGCTTGTCAGACTGAGGTGGTTGTAGTCAAATGAATAAGGGAGAGGGTAGAAAGAGGCAAATGAAAAAGGACACACACCTAGACTAGTCCTGGTGAAATTTCAGAAGTCCAAGGGTCACAGAAAATTTTTACAAGCTTCCAGATAGAGAAAATAGTTTTCTTATCAAGGAAAGGGAATTGAACTGGCATCAGACAACTCATTAGCAAAACTGGAATCTAGAAGACAATGGAACATTCCAGGCCTTGGAGAAAAGAGGACTGATCCGAGAATCCTACAGTCAACGAAGATACTATTCATATGTGAGGGCTCATGCCTTACCTTGCTCCTACTCTGTTCCGACAGCCGTATTTATCCCATTTCCACAATTTGAACTTGGTTTCCCTGGCTTAACCTTGGGTTTCCTCCAAGGATTTGGTTCAGAAGTCATCTTTGACTCTCTGCAGCTCCCTTGGCTGGAATGAGCTATCACAGCTCTGGGTCCTGGAGCCCAACCACAGGCATCACCATTCCTGGCTGGTGGTCTGGCTAGCCCTCCACTGAGATTTCCATACAACTTGTTATACTGGGTAACGTGGTCATATAAGATGCCTGCCATGTCAGTGATGACATTGTAGCAATAGGACCTGGTGAAGAGAACAAGTATCTAGATGCATTGGTCGGACACGTACAGGCCAGAGGATGCAAGGGAAGCTCCATGATAATTCAAGGGGTTCCCACCTCGGTGAACTTTCTAGGTTCCAGTGGCCTAAGGCATGTAAGGATAATTCCTTTAAGTAAAAAGCAAGTTGCCGCACTTTCCAATACCTACCATTATGAAGCACACTTGTAATATTGTATGTCATGTCTACTTCAATGAAGAAGAAGGAGAAGAAGTAAAAGAAGAAGGAGAAGGTGAAGGAGAAGGAGAAGCGGCGCACTTGTATGAATATGAATTTTGGAGGCCACATATAGCACATCTGGGTGTTGCTCTGATCCATTTGCCAAGTAACCCAAAGGACTACCAATTTTGAGTGGGGCCCAGAGAAATAAAGATATTTTCAACAGGTTCAGGTTGCAGTGCAAAGAGCAAAACCCCAGGCTACCAGTATGGACAGACTAATATCGAGTCAGTGCCAAGTCCTGCTGGGGGATTAGAGATGGGAGTGGACTGACTACAGCATGTGGCCATTCTCTCTGCCAGCCTCTCTTCCAAATACACAAAGCTAAGGAATTATACGCTAAGAGACCACCTCATCCCAATGCTACTTCTCTGGAAGAGCTTCAAGGTAAGAGTTCAGAAGGGCTGCGTGTCCACAGTGAGAGCAAATGGGAATGATCCAGAATAGTTCTGTGGTGCCTGGCACTCCCTTCTCTGGGGCTACTCCCCTATCTCTCCTTAAACTCATCTTGACTATATTAGTCATTTTTGCTGAGGTACCAACCAACCTCATAATCTCTGTAGCTTACAACAGAGGCTGGCAAACTTCTGTGAAGGGCTGGATAGTAAATATTTTGGGCTTTGTGGGATATAGGGTCCCTGCTGCTGCCCTTCAGCTCTGCCCTTGTGGCATGAAAGCAGCCAGAGACATACATAAAGGAATGAGTATGACTGTGTTCTGACAAAATTTTATGAACACTAAAGTTTGAACTTCATGTAGCTTTCACATGTCACAAAATATTATTCTTCTTTTGATTATCTTTTTTTGAGATATAATTGACATATAACATTATATTAGTTGCAGGTGTACAACACATGATTCAGTATTTATATATATTGTGAAATGATCACCACAAAAAGTCTAGTTAATATCCGGCACCACACATAGTTACAAATTTTTTTCCTGCTGATGAGAATGTTTGAGATCTACTCTCTTAGCAACTTTCAAATGTACAATATTGTTAACTATAGTCACCATGCTGTACATTACATTCTCATGACTTATTTATTTTACAACTGGAAGTTTGTACCTTTGGGGGTCACCTATTTTGCCCATCCCCCACCTCCCTGCCTCTGGCAACCACCAATCTCTTCTCTGTATCTATGAGCTCATTTGTTTTGTTTTGTTTAGATTTCACATATAAGTGAGATCATATGGTATTTATCTTTCTCTGACTTATTTCACTTAGCATGATGCCCTCACGGTCATCCATATTGTCACAAATGGCAAGATTTCATGCTTTTTTTGGGCCAAATAATATTCCATTGTATATATACATTACATTTTCTTTATACATTCATCCATTGATGGACATTTAGGCTGCTTCCATGTCTTGACTATTGTAAATAATGCAGCAAATGAACATGGGGGGTGCATGTGTCTTTTTGAGTTAGTGTTTTTATTTCCTTCAGGTAAATACCCAGAGGTGGAATTACTGGATCATATGGTAGTTCTATTTTTAATTTTTTGAGGAACTGCCATACTGTTTTCCATAGTGGCTGGACCAATTTACATTCCCACTAACAGTGCACTATGGCTCCCTTTTCTCTACATCCTCACCAATACTTATAGCTTGCCTTTTTGATAACGGCTATTCTAACAGGTGTGAGGCTTTTTTTTTTAATAAATGTATTTAGTTATTTTTGGCTGCATTGGGTCTTCTTTGCTGTGTGTGGGCTTTCTCTAGTGGTGAGCAGGGGCTACTCTTTGTTGTGGTGCGCGGGCTTCTCATCGTGGTGGCTTCTCTTGCTGCAGAGCATGGCTCTAGGCACGCAGGCTTCAGTAGTTGTGGTGTGTGGGCTCAGTAGTTGTGGTGTGTGGGCTCAGTAGTTGTGGCTCGCAGGCTCTAGAACGCAGGCTCAGTAGTTGTGGCGCATGGGCTTAGCTGCTCCATGGCATGTGGGATCTTCCCAGACCAGGGCTCGAACCTGTGTCCCCTGCATTGGCAGGCGGATTCTTAACCACTGTACCACCAGGGAAGTCCCCAGGTGTGAGTTCTGATTTGCATTTCCCTGATGATAGTGATGCTGAGCCCCTTTTCATGTACCTGTTGCCCATTTGTATGTCTTCTTTTTAAAAATGTATATTCAGATCCTCTGCTCATTTTAAAATCAGATTGTTTGGTTTTTTGCTGTTGAGTTGTATGTGTTCTTTATGTATTTTGGATATTAACCTCAGCAGATAAATAATATGCAAATATTTTCTCCCATTCAATATGTTGCCTTTTTATTTTGTTGATTGTTTCCTTTGCTATGCAAAAACTTTTTAGTTTGATGTAGTCCCACTTCTTTTTTGTTATATTTATTTATTTATTTATTTATTTTTGGCTGAGTTGGGTCTTTGTTGCTGTGCGTGTGCTTTCTCTAGTTGTGGTGAGCGGGGGCTACTCTTTGTTGTGGTGCATGGGCTTCTCATTGTGGTGGCTTCTCTTGTTGCAGAGCATGGGCTCTAGGTGTGTGGGCTTCAGTAGTTGAGCCTCACGGGTTCTAGAGCGCAGGCTCAGTAGTTGTGGCACACGGGCTTAGTTGCTCCATGGCATGTGGGATCTTCCTGGACCAGGGCTCAAACCCGTGTCCCCTGCATTGGCAGGCGGAGTCTTAACCACTGCGCCACCAGGGAAGCCCGTCCCACTTGTTTATTTTTGCTTTTGTTCCCTTTGCTTTTGATGTCAAATTCAAAAAGTCATCACCAAGATCTATGTCAAGGAGCTTACTGCCTGTGAGTTTTCTTCTAGGAATTTTAAGGTTTTGGGCCTTACATTCAAGGCTTTAATCCATTTTGAGTTGATTTTTGTGTATGGTATAAGATAGTGGTCCAGTTTCATTCTTTTGCATGTGGCTGTCCAATTTCCCAACACCATTTACTAAAGGGACAGTCCTTTCCCCAGTACATATTCTTGGCTCCTTTGTCATAAATTAATTTACATATATGCATGTTTTGATTACTTTTCAACCTTTCAAAAATGAAAAAAAAAAATCTTAGCCTTACAAAGATAATAGATTGGATTTGGCCCATGGACTGTAGTTTGCCAACCTTTGGTTTACAACAACCAACAAATATTTATTGCTTATTACATGCTGGCGATTGCAGGTCAGCTTCTGTGGCTCCATGTGCTTCACTCTAGGGCATAGGCTGGGCTGTAAGAGCAGCCCCTATTTGGGTCACACTATTCTTGCAGCAGAATGGAAGAACAAGAAAGCTGGTGGAGACACAGGATGCCTCTTAAAGCTCCTGCTTAGACCAGGTATGCTGTCACTGCTCATATTCCACTGGTCCAAGCCAGTCACAAAACCAAACCAGATGATGAAGCAAGGAAGAACACTCTGTCTCCAGAGAGGCACTGAAAGTCACATAGCAATGGGTGATGATATATAATCCTCTCAGAGTAAAAGAAGGGAATAGTTGGAAAGTTTAATACAATATACCACCCTGAACCAATACCATTTCCCAATATGCATTACGACAATACTAGTCAAAGTATAGTTCAAGGACTGATGTCCCTGGCTTATAATAAGTACAGAAAATGAAAGTAGGCATGTAAAAAGTTTTATATAATAAATAGGCCTGCAACAGATTGGGAAAAAAGCAATCTGGTTCTTCACCACAGTTTGAGAAGCATTAGCAGACAGACTAGCTAATACTCCCAGGGTAACATGAGTTCACAGGCCAAAATACAACCATCATAAAAAAACAACAAAGTAAATCACACACACACACACACAATTACATACATATAATCTAAGAAATATTATTGGAATAAACGGATCAAAGTTTTAAGATAGGAATGATAAATATACTTAGATAACAGATTACATTAACAATATGAGGCAATAATGAGAAATCATAAAAAAGAGCCATGAAGAAATATTAGCATTTAAATGTAATACTTGAGGGCTTCCCTGGTGGCACAGTGGTTGAGAGTCCGCCTGCCGATGCAGGGGACACGGGTTCGTGGCCTGGTCCAGGAAGATCCCACATGCCGCGGAGCGGCTAGGCCCATAAGCCATGGCCGCTGAGCCTGCGCGTCCGGAGCCTGTGCTCCGCAACGGGAGAGGCCACAACAGTGAGAGGCCCACATACCACACACACACACAAAAAAGTAATACTTGAAAGAAAGAACACAAGAGATAGAATAAATGGAAGGATAGATATGGGTGAAGAAAAATAGTAAATTTCAAGACCATATTGAAGAAATTTCCCATAAAGTAGCAAGAAAGAACAAAGAGAATATAAAAAGAAAAGTCAAGAGACATGGAGGATAGGGTAGAAATGTCAACATCTAGAAAATTAGGGGTCCCAGCAGGAAGGGGGAAAATGGAGAGGAGTAAATAAAATTTTAAATAATGAAGGTAACCTTCACAGAATTAAAGAAGGATCAAAGGTGTTAGACTAACAGAGCCCATGGAGTGCCAAACAGGAGCATTAAGGGAAAATCTAGACACATTATAACAAAATCTAAGAGTATCAAATGTAAAATGTAAGAATATCAAAGACAAAGAGAAAATTGTAAAGGTCCCCGTAGAAAAAGCAAATTGATATACTACTCAGCAGCAACACTGGATGCAAGGTAAGAATAGAGCCGCATGCTTTAAAGTATCAGAGGAAGAGAACTCAGATTCTAGAATTTTATATCCAGTCAAATCGTCATTCAAATATTAGAGCATAATAAACATATTCTCCATCACACGAAGCCTTAGATGCTTTGCTGCACAAAGACAAACATCTAAAAACAATCTTGGGACTTTCCTGGTGGTCCAGTGGCTAAGACTCTGTGCTCCCAATGCAGGGGCCCTGTGTTCAATCCCTGGTCAGGGAACTACATCCCACATGCCACAATAAAGATCCTGTGCAGCCAAATAAATAAATTTAAAAAAAAGGATCTTGAAGAAAGTAGGATGAGAAACAAATCTGGGGGATGCTCCAAGAGATGGAAGAAATAAGAGTGTTCAAATACTTTGGTAAAGTTTATCTTTGTCTTTAAAGAAAAAAGGTTTATGTCAAATAAGATAAAAAGAGAAAAAAAATCCATTATATCAAAAAAATCCAAAATATCAATATTGGAGGAGGGTGGAGAAAAAGAGACATGAGGGTGTGCTTAAGTATTTGCTTGTTAAGGGGAAGAAATATATATTTATACATTTAATTATCCAAAAGGGTAAAACAAACAAACAAACATGAATATAGGTAATAAATTAAGGGCAACCACAATTCAAACAAAATATAAATATATAACTTTTAAATCAGCAGAAGAAAACTCAATATAGCCAATGGACTATATGGAACAACAACAATAGCATAAAATAAATAAAACATGAAGCAAATGTAAAATATAAAATAATATGACAGTAAACAAGGTCCTATTTTATAGCACAGGGAACAATATTCAATATCATGTAATGAACTCTAATGGAAAAGAATTAAAAAAATGACGGAAGTAAATCCGAATTTAACTGTAAATACAATAAATGTAATTGCATTAAATTCAAAACTAAAAGGCCAAGACTCTCAGACCAGCTTTAAAAATCCAACAATATGATTTACCAAAGCATATATTTCTTTTGAAAAAGGAAAGGTTAAAAATAGGATAGAAAAAGCCATGACAGGCATATATGAATCAAAAGAATCCAGAAGAGAGTAATCCACAATCTAATAAAATAGATTTGAGGTAAAAAAGACCATAGGAGACAAAAGATATTATGGAATATGGAACATAGACTAGGGAGTAGAGGAAGGAAATTATAAATACCAACTATTGTTTTGTGACCAGTTTCAGAAATAGGACTGTAGTAGCTACACCCATTTTCTTTCTTGATTACAGAATATCATATTGTGGGACTTCCCTGGTGGCGCAGTGGTTAAGAACCCACCTGGCAATGCAGGTGACATGGGTTCAATCCCTTGTCCAGGAAGATCCCACATGCCACGGAGCAACTGAGCCTCTGTGCTACAACTACTGAGCCTGTGCTCTAGAGCCCATGAGCCACAACTACTGAGCCCATATGCCACAACTACTGAAGCCCATGTGCCTAGAGCCCATGCTCTGCAACAAGAGAAGCCACAACAATGAGAGGCCCGCGCACCTCAACAAAGAGTAGCCCCTGCTCGCCACAGCTAGAGAAAACCTGCGCGCGGCAACGAAGACCCAATGCAGACAAAGAAAAAGAAAAAAAGGAATATTATATTATGACTGAACAGATAAGATATGAACATTTCCCAGAAATTGATGCAGTTCCTGATGAGACATTGGGTATTCCCTTTCACAGACAGGGCGAGAATTTTTTTTTTTCTAAAATGACGGTTGAATTATATTAAGTGGGACTATTTTATTGCTACTGCTGTTTTTTGAAATTTAATTATAAGAAGGTTGTATGAATAACTAGTATACAAAATGATGGACTGTTGCATATACTGTGTATTGGCTTACTAAACATACTTTCCAATCCCCTTATAGTGTGCCTTTTTTTTTTAAATTGAAGTATAGTTGCTTTACAATGTTGTGTTAGTTTCTGCTGTACAATGAAGTGAATCAGCTATATGTATACATATATCCCCTCACTCTTGGACCTCCCTCCCACCCCCCACCCCCAATCCCACTCATCTAGGTCATCACAGAGCACCGAGCTGAGCTCCCTGTGCTATACAGCAGGTTCCCAGTAGTTACCTATTTTACACATGGTAGTGTATATATGTCAATCCTAATCTCCCAATTCATCCCACCCTCCCCTTCTCACCCTGTGACCATGTTCTCTACATCTGCGTCTCTATTCCTGCCCTACAAATAGGTTCATCTGTACCATTTTTTCTAGATTCCACATATATGCATTAATATACGATATTTTTCTCCTTCTGACTTACTTCACTCTGTATGACAGATTCTAGATCCATCCACATCTCTACAAATGACCCAATTTCTAGTATGCATTCTTATATTGCATAGGCTGGAAAGCTAGAAACTGTATTTCTTAGACTCCCCTGAAGCTATATAGTTCATCACTAAATAGATGCATCGACTTGAGGCTGGAAAGGACGAAATAAGAAATGTGAGGCAGAAGCCATACTCATGGGTAGATCAGCTCTTCTTGCAAGCAGAGTCTGAAGGCACTTGGTTCTTCTGGGGTAGCTCTGGCAGGGACTGCCCTGTCTATTCCTAACATCATAGTATCAAGAAGAGGCAGCATTGGGAGTTCTATAACTATAGCCATGTGGTACAGTTGGCAGTTTCTCTTGGTTGCTAATGTCCTGAACTTTCAGCAATTAAACATGATTCCCTGGACCACCCAGAGATTCATAAGCCATCTAATATTGCCTAATAAATCCCCTTCTGTTTAAACTACCTAGAGTGGATTCTATTATCTACAATTAACAATATTGACTATAGAAGGCTATTAGCTGTCCCTCAGTATCTTTTCTCTCTTTCTTCTTTGGTAATAGAACATGTAGCTATATACATTACTACCTTGTTTAAAGGTTATATTTACTAGATTCTCTTGCAGCTAGATATGACTATGAGACTAAGTTTTAGCCAATGGGATGTAAATAAAAGTGTGATATGGCAGTTCCATAATCTTCCTTAAGAGACAACAAGTACATGCCCTTTATTCCTCTTCTCCCGTTCCTCTATCCTTCTGCTTGGAATGTGGAGTTGGAGGTCCATTTTAGAATAGGAGCATGAGGGCCACACTTTAGAAATGGTAGAACAGAGAGTTGGTAACAGTCTGGTTCCCTTAGGGCTTCACAGAATGGAGCTTCTATACTAGCCTTGCATAATCTACCTCCAGATTCTTTTGTGAGGGAAAAATAAACTTCCATCTTGTTTAAGCCATTGTTACTTTGGGTTTTCTGTCACTCTCAGCCAAACAGAATTCAAATGAAGCAATGATCAATAAACCATTGCCCCAATTCACAAAATATACTCCCTTCCTTTCTGTCCATTAATTTCCAGTTCGTATTTCAGGGACTGGTTAAAAATTCCATTTCATTGAGTCTCTGACCACTCTAATCCACATCTGCCTAAGGGTGTAATTCCTTAGGTACAGCTCCTCAAGTACAGCTTCTTTTGATCTGAAGACCCATGAACTAAAAAGACAAGTTATCTACCTCATACACACCAAACAGGCAATGGGGGTACATATAAGATAACCACTATAGACATTCCTATTCAAAAAAGGCAGAAATACAGGAACAAATGAATCATTGGTCCATAGCAATTCTGAAATACAGCTGAGCAAATGTTGGAAATTCCTTGATTAGGACTCAAGGCCTAGTGATAATCCTCCATGGCTTTTGGTTCTACCTTCTGGGCTCTTGGTTCTTCCCTCTGAGTCACTCTTCCTTTTGCATGAAAGACAGCCCATGTTTGCAACTGCATAGTTTGCACAGATTGCATCCTACTAGTTGAATTTTGGGGGTCAGAAGATATTTTTTCATTTTGTATTGCCTTTGATTCTTTCAGTCTAAGCAGTGTTCCTCAGAACAGTCTTTTAAAAATGTGTATCTCCTGTGAATCTTCTTAGGGTTCACTCTGTTAAACAAAAGCCACCCTCACAAAGCTCTTCAAGATAAGTTCTTCTCTATCCTGGCCCTCTGCTGAGGAACAATGCCCTTAAACTTCTTAGAATTCTATTGTTTGATTGAGAGGATCCATGAGTCACATTCTTAAATCTTTAGAGGACTTTTAAAATCAACTGAAGAGTGCTCTGAGGTACCACCTTAGATCTTTCTTCATCTTAACAAAGGATTTTACAGCTACTCCCTTGACTTCATCTTTAGACTGTGTTTTCTGGCATTTAATCTGTTCTCAGAAGCCATTTCTTAATTTTAGCATCATTTACCACTTGGTGAGGCTAGGACTTTTCAAAACCAGCAAGCTCTGGTTTCCTTTTGTTTAACAGTCCTTACTTTGGTTTAGCTCTCTCTTTCATATTTTACAAGTGGCAAGAAGATACCAGGTGACCTCTTCAACACTCTGCTTGGAAATCTCCTTAGCTAGAGTACCCAATTTACTAGGTACATTTTCTACTTTTTGCCTTACAGTAGGCAACAGTGTTGCTAAATTTCTGCCAGTACATAACAAGGACACCATCTCCTTCAATGTCCAGTAAGATTTTTATGACTTTCCTTTAAGTCCTCATTTACAGCTTCCTCAAAGGCAATCAGGACTCTACTATTTTTTTTAATTAATTAATTAATTTATTTATTTATTTATTTATTTTTGGCTGTGTTGGGTCTTTGTTTCTATACAAGGGCTTTCTCCAGTTGCGGCAAGAGGGGGCCACTCTTCAGCACGGTGCGCAGGCCTCTCACTATCGCAGCCTCTCTTGTTGTGGAGCACAGGCTCCAGACGTGCAGGCTCAGTAATTGTGGCTCACGGGCCCAGTCGCTCTGCGGCATGTGGGATCTTCCCAGACCAGGGCTCGAGCCCATGTCCCCCGCATTGGCAGGCAGATTCTCAACCACTGCGCCAACAGGGAAGCCCAGGACTCTACTATTTTTTGAAAGGCTCAAGATTTCACTAACACTTACATACAAGTCCTTCCAGCTTCGACCCACTGTTCAGTTCCAAAGTCACATTTTTAGGTTTTTGTTATGGTAGCACTTTAAAAAAAAAAATTATTTATTTATTTTTGGCTGCGCTAAGTCTTTCCTGCTGCGCAGGGGCTTTCTCTAGTTGTGGTAAGTGGGGGACTACTCTTCATTGTGGTGCGCAGGCTTCTCATTGCAGTGGTTTCTCTTGTCGCAGAGCACGGACTCTAGGTACACGGGCTTCAGTAGTCGTGGCTCACAGGCTCTAGAGCACAGGCTCAGTAGTTGTGGCGTAGGGGCTTAGTTGCTCTGTGACATGCCGGGTCTTCCTGGACCAGGGCTCAAACCCGTGTCCCCTGCATTGGCAGGCGGATTCTTAACCACTGCACCACCAGGGAAGCCCAATGGTAGTACTTTTAAAAAAATATTTATTTTATTTACTTTTATTTTTGGCTGTGTCAGGTCTTCTTTGTGGCATGCGGGATCTTTTTGTTGCAGCACGCGGGCTCTTCATTGCAGCATGTGAGCTTCTCTCTAGTTGTGGTGTGTGGGTTTTCTCTCTCTAGTTGAGGTGTGCAGGCTCAGTAGTTGTGGCGCGCGGGCTTAGTTGCCCCGTGGCATGTGGGCTCTTAGTTCCCAACCAGGGATCAAACCCATGTCCCTTGCATTGGAAGGTGGATTCTTTACCACTGGACCACCACGGAAGTCCCTGTTATGGTAGCACTTTTAATCACCACAATCTGTATAAGTTGTCTGTTGTTTCATAAAAAATTACCCCCACAACTTAATGGCTTAAAACAACAAACATTGAGTACTTTACAAGGTTTATCAGGTTCAGGAATTCAGGAGCAGCTTAGCTGGTTGGTTCTGGCTCAGGGTCTCTCCTGAGGGAAAGTCAAGCTGTTAGCTGGGGCTGCAGTCAGCTGAAGGCTTGTCTAGGGTGGGAGGATGCACTCCAAGATGGATCACTCACATGGCTGTTGGCAGGAAGCCTCTGTTCATCTCCACATGGCTGCCTGAGAATCCTCAGGCAGTTGGCTTCTCCCAGAGCAACTGATCCGAGACAGAAAGAAAAAGCAGGACGCTGCTTTCACCTGTATCACCAAGACTCTGAAATCCAACACTATCACTTCTGCTTTATTGTATTATTTAGAAGCAAGTCACTAAGTCCAGCTCACACTCATGCAGAGGGGAATTAGGATCTACCTCTTGAAGGGAGCAGTGTCAAAGAATATGTGGGCATTTTTAAACCAACACACCTATCCATACTCTTCTCTTTGCCCCCCCAATTTCAATGGGGATAGCAGTGTTATCACTTTTCTGATCTAGGGGCTCTTCCTCTATTTAAGATTTTGATCTTCTTCTCCCTGAATTTGTAGAGATTCAGCCACTATTAATTGTTCCTCCTGAATATTCAGTATCTCCCTCTCATCTTCATGCTTTCCATCATCATTAAACATTTTAAAGTCATTTATGTGTATCCCCTTCTAGCTAATATCCTGTCTCTTTGCCTGGAAGAGCTTTAAAACATAGCCCCAAATTTTCTGACATTCTTCCCCTTAAGAGATCGCAGCTATATCCCCTTCTTGAATCTTGGTAGGCTTGTGACTACTTTAACCAATGGAATATGGCAAGTGAGGCAATGCAACTTCTGTAGCTGGGTATAAAAGATTGCACAGTTCCTTCCTAGTTTTCTTGAAATACCCCCTCTTGGTATGCTCTCTCTTGGAGACACTCCATTTCGGAACCCAGCCAGCATGCTGCAAGCTCAAGTCACATGAAGAGGCCATGTTTAGGGCTCCAGATGACAGTCACAGCTGCGCCTAGTTTTCAAGTAGTCCCAGTGAAACAGAGCAGACCCTGTGGGGCTCTTGGACACAAAAGTCTTTCTGTGTCCCCCATTTCTTGATTACAGGAAATAGGCTTCATTCAGCCTCCATGATCTTCCCTGAGTTCCAATGGGCAGGTTCAAACAGTTGCTAATCAGGGAAGGGAGGGGATGCGGAGACAAGGGAGGAGCATCAAGAAACAATAGTACAGCCTTGGGGCAGGGTCCTGGTTCCTCCTCAAGGGCTATACATAACAATGTCTTTTGAGTTGTTTTGAAGATACTAAAACCCCAGGAGGTGAAAAAAGTTAACAGTATGCTGTCCACAAGCACACAGACCTCTTCTGGTTGGAACCAGAAGGCTGATGGTGCTGACTCCCAGTTGCCTCACCACCAACCAATCAGAAGAATGTCCACAAGCTGATCATACCCTCCTCTTTGAGCCGTTACTGTGAAACTCCTCACTATCCCCTCCAGTTCGGGACACACAGTTTTGAGGGCATTATCCCTCTGAGGCCCCCTTTGCTTGGCAAAGCAATAAACCTATTCTTTTCTACTTCACCCAAAATTCTGTCTCCAAGATTCAATTCGGTACCAGGGTACAGAGGCTGAATTTCGGCCACACCAGCCTTGGTACTAGATCTGTCAGTGAAGAAACCTCCAGGTGATTCCAGTTCCCAGCAGTTCAAGTCACCCTCAGCCATTTGAGTCTTCCCAGCTGAGACTCCAGACATTGTGGAACAGAGACAAGCCATCTCTGCTGTGACTTGTCAAATTCTTGACCCATGTGTTAGGGGAACCACTGACTGAAACCGCCCTCTCTGGCCAGACAAGGTAGTAACCACTTGCTTGAGTTATCTTACAACAGGAGGTCCTGGTAAGGAATGTGGAACTAACAAGCTACCACCAACCAGAAGAATTCGGGAAAGGTCAAAAGGAGAGAGGAGATGCCAGTCCATATCTCCTACCAACCTCCCAGAATCCTTCTCATTGGAATCCATCTTGGGTGAGTGATGCGTGCCACCAGGAAGGACTCTGAGTCAGAATGACTGCCCAGACACAACCCGGAAACTAACCCCATTACCATAAAACCTGAGACTGGGAGCCACGTGGTAGGGCCATTCTCCTGGGTTCCCTTACCCTGCTGCTCTCCACCTGGACACCCCTTCCCAGTAAAGTCTCTTGCTTTGTCAGCACTTGTGTCTCCTCAGACAATTGATTTCCGAGTGTTAGACAAGAGCCCACTCTTGGGCCCTAAAAGGGGTCCACCTTCCTGCAACACATGGAATCCATGAGCATAATAAAATAATCTTTGATTTATGCCACTATGTTTGGGTTGGCTTTTTACACAGCAATAGTAATTGGAATATCACCTTTATAACCAAATCTCTCAAGAGTTGTCTATTCTCACCATCTCTATTTCTTCATCCCCACGTAGTCCGATAATCTGGATTTTGCTCCCTTCTTTCAAGCTTAATAATGTTCTCTGACGTCAATGATTTCCAAGTTGTTAGATCTAATAGACTTTTTCTCTTAGACTGCTAAGAGAAGTATTTAACACTATTGTCCAATTCTCCCTTCCTGAATTACTCTCTTCTAGTTTCTGTAACACCACACTATCCCACATCTCTTCCTTCTACTCTAGTCACTTTTTAGACTCATTTGCAATTTCACCTTCCTCTAGCCAGCCACTAGATGATGAAGCTGGTGATGCTTGGTTCTTAGTTTCTTCTCTTACTTCATATTCTCTTTTCTATCTATATTCATGGTTTTAATTCCCATCTATACAACATTGATGATAACATTTTACCTCCAACAATTTTATCTATTAAGCTTCAGGCCATATGTCCAAATGCCTTTTAACATTTTGTACTAGTTAGAGTTCTTAGTTGCACAGAGACTGGCCTTGGCTGATCTAAACAGAAATGAATGTATTAAAAGTTCACAGAATCACAGGAAGAGTAAAGCACAGGGATTGGAGCCTATGCTAACCAGGCAGAAACAATAGCCAAGTCATACCACAGAACTGGTCTGGTAAGGATACCAACACTGCTCTCAGCAGAGCCATGGCATCTGGTACCACTGATAGCACTGGAACTGGACAGTGGATACTGCCACTAGCGGCACTGCCCCTGTGGCACCTGGAGATACTATCTTGCTGCAACTATCACCACTGTCAGAAAAGATTCTTTGAGTTTCCTGTTTCTTACAGCTCCCTCTTCAAAGTCCCTGGTGGGTGCATCCGATTATCAAAGTATAGATCCTGGCCATTGTCTTAGCCACAAGGGATTCTGGGAAAGCAAGTCACTGGCATTTCCAGATTCTGTTGCAGAAGGCAGATTCCACCTCCTACCACTTACTCATAATGTAAGGAATTCTCCAAATATATAAATGAGTTTCAGAAGCTAGAGGGGGAAGTTGAGGGAAAAAAATTCCCATTACTTCTTCCTTGAAGCAAAGAGTTTATCACCCATCTGATGTGCTCTCTTGAGGAACAAGTTTGTAGACTTCTTTTGCATGTTTTAGTTAATTAGGGCTAAAAAACCAAACCAAAACAAAAAAACCCTTTTGCTATAACAATGCCCAGGTCTTTCTGGGAGAATTCTCAATGCGGATGCTAGCAAAAGAGTTTGAGTACATCCAACACTCCTGATACCAAGTGGCTTTCAAACACGTTTTCAATTACCTGTTCAGAATGTGAGGACATGCAACTAAATAGGAAAACAATTCAAGAGTAATACAGAAGTGACATTAAGAGATAGTTGTGAATATTTTGTATCCTTCTAGTAGAGAGTATGATCCTCAAAACGCATAGCTAATTATGATCAAACCAAAGTAATAAACTTTGTCCAGTATAACTGAGTATGACATAAGAGAGAAATCCATCAAAAACTAAATGTTTTAACAATGTGAGTCTTTTTTTCAGTTTTACTATATCACAGTACGTTTCAGTACCTGACCCCAACATAAGGAACTTGAAAACTAATTTAGTTTATAGAATTGTTTCCATAGTAACAATGAAAATTCAGTGACTTAAGATTTTAGCAAATATATAACCTGACGTCAGAACTCTAAATATTAGGGACATAAATATATCAGAAGAAAGGCTTGATATACAATGAATTTTTGTATTTGAAAACACAAAACCTGCTATTCTTACTAGTTTTATATTTTCTCTGAACTTAACCAAGAGTTATTTTCTCTTAGCTCCTTGGGTTATCCTCTTCAAAGAAAATGCTTGTGACCTGTAGAGATTTAGAAAAGGTTATCCCCGACTAAAACGAGTGCTTCAATAAAGGGAAAAATTCTGTGCAGATCTCTTCCATTTGACGTTGCTAAACTTAAGTACAATAATGTCACATGTACTTACACAGTAATTGTGGGCACGCCTAAGTCCCTCCCTCTTTCCTAAACCAAATTCCCCAGATCCTAGAAATCCAGCCCTTCTGCCCTCCGGAGGCGCCTTTCCCAACGTAAAGTACAATTTAAAATTTAAGCTCCTGACTAAATAATGACTCTGTAGTCAACTGCTAGGGGATCCGGGCACCCCAGTGCCTCTGGAGGGTGCAGCGGGGTGTAGCCAAGGGCAGGGGAGTGGGCGAAGCTGCTGGTTGGTGCCTGAAATCTGTGCGTTGCCCCTTTAATTGTGTCCCCAGCCCTCGGGCGTTTCTGTCCAACGCCCACGTCAGCAAATACCTTTTGTTTCTCTCACGTTGGGGCTACTTGTTTTAGGGCGCAAAGGAACGGCTTCGAAAGGGGGTATTTCCCCTGCCGAGAACCGGGAATCTTACCCCGGCCCGCGCACGCGACCCGCCGGTGCGCCTCGGCCCGCGGTAAGTGGCTGCGCGCGGCGCGAGCGGAGGGCGGGCGGGGCGTCGGGGCAGCCCGGGACGGGCCCGCGAGCTTCGCTGCGGGCGGGGGCGCGGGCTAAGGCGCCGCGGGCTCTGGCACCGGGCGGCGGCAGCGGCGGGATGCGGCCCGGGTGCGGCGCCCCCCAGACGTCCCCGGGCCGGGAGAGCGGCGGGAGGCGCAGAGGCGAGCGGGCGCCATTTGCAGCCCCGGGCGCAGTGGCGGCGGTGCGCCGGCTCCGAGGGTCTGGAGACGGTCACAAAGGAGGCGCGGCCGGCCGGCGCAAAGGACCCGGCCTCGGGACGGCGGCCGGCGGCGGGGCGCACCGGTTCCCGGACTGCGCGGTCGCCCCGCCTGCCCAGCCGCCCGGCCCTGCCCGCCTGCGCGCCCGGG
>NW_021703774.1:155318436-155444988 GCF_005190385.1 Monodon monoceros | reverse complement strand
CCGGCTCGGCCGCGGCGCGGGGAAAGGCGGGAAGGCGCGCGGAGCCTCCTGGCGGCGGCGGCTGGAAGGCGGCGCGGGGCCGGTGCCGGGCGTGTCTGGAGCCGTCGGGCGCCGCGGACTCCCAGAGGGTCGGCGGCCGGCCGGGCTCGGGCTGAGCGGCGAGTGATGGATGGCCCGCGGGATGGGGCGGCCGAGGTCTGGGGCTTCACCCCTTCGGCCCCGGGCGCTTCCTCGGGAAGGTGGCTGCCTGGGCAGTGGTCCGAGATTCTCCGTACATCCTTCATCCTTTGGTTTTATATCGTGATGCGACAGATCCGAGCTTAGAATCCAAGGCAGACTTACTATACCTAACAAATATTGTGCTATAATTATTGTTTTATGACGGAACCACACAGACGCACCTCCTACCTATGCAGACGGCATCTTTTTTAAGTTAATAGCGGTTTGGCCCCTTCCCCTTCAGGTGCGCTTATTTATTATTGATTGTGTCAGTAGCCAGGCTCTGTATCGTTCAAAGGCGTGTTTTTTTTTCCCCTCCCCATTTTCTTTTTAACCTTTTAAATTGACATATCGTAGACATATAACATCGTGTTAGGTTTAGTCCGAGACGTGTTTGGAAGCGGTAGATTCTCGCCTATTGGGCTTTTAAACTACACACGTCAGTATTACTTCTGTTCTTAATAAACGTTTATATTTGCAGAACTTTAGTCAATGGAGTGCTTTCGCCTATATGAATTACTTCACATAAAACAACCACCCAGTCAGGCTGATGCTTTTTCCACTTTCTAGGTGAGGAAACGCATTAAGCATTTAAGCATTAAGCCAGGTGACCGGTGGCAGCCTTCCAGCGCCCTTGCCTCCTGTTCTTGCTCTTTATTTCCTCCTAAAGTCACCTCCAGAGTCTTCCAGTAAGCAAGTCATATCGCTACCGTGCTCTAAAGACCTTAACTGATCTTTATCAGAAACAAGTCTAAAATCCTCAGCAGAAGAACCAAGGCTCAAACTTCTGTAATCTTCCCCAAGCCTCAGGTATGGTTGGGTTTGTGACACCCCTGGAGCAAGAAGAGCCCTTCACTGATAACCGGGGATGAGATATCTTTATTCCTGGGAGCCCCTCTGGCCACACAAGCAGTAAATGGGAAGTGAGAATCTAACCTGCCACCCTTGGCCAAATGGGCATGTTTGGGTTTGGCTGTAAAAGGTCAGAAGGAGGCATCATGAGGACCTAGGCTTCTTCCAAGTCATGTAAATTTCCAACCCCATGAAAGACGGCCCTCTGCCAGACTTTATCTCATGGCCTTGAAATCACCAGCTCTGCTGTTGATGATTTGAGCCCAAAGTTTGTAAGATAGGGTAATACTTGATTCATCCTATATCATTTAAATCTTATTTTCTAGATAAAACGGAATTTACATCTAAGAGGCTCAACCTCTTCAGTGACCTAACTATATGTTTATAATATTTAAAGGATTTGGTGCAAGCTTTTTGATCCCCTTGAGGAAAGTTTTTGTCACTTCTTTGCTCAGAATTAGTCAGTGGCTCCCCATCTTACTCAGACCAAAAGCCAAAGACCCCTAAGTAGTCTACAAAGTCCTACAGGAACTGGTCCCATGATGTCCTACCTGCCTCACAATCTGTCCTTCCTTTCTGACTCCATCTCTCATTGCTCTCCCCAGCCCTCCTTGATGTTCCTACAATCCTCCTTGCCTGCTTCACATCAGAGCCTTTGCACTTGCCGTCCAATCTGCCTGGAACACCCTTCCTCCAGGTGCCCAAATGACTCTGTCTCACCTCCTCTGGTCTTTACTTTAAATACCATCTTCTCATTGAGGCTTTCCCAAATATGGTTTTGATTTTCTTAAACACATTTATACTTAATTCTGAATCTCTCCAGTGTTAAAAGATATTTATCCATACAGTTACCATGCCAGTTTGCTGAAGTTCCTTATGGCCCAGAGATTTATGCTGAGAAGGCTAATGAGATTTGTGTTGGTGACCCTGATGGGACACACTAAATTCTTAGTTAAAAACTATGTGCCTTGGGCTTCCCTGGTGGCGCAGTGGTTGAGAATCTGCCTGCCAATGCAGGGGACATGGGTTCAAGCCCTGGTCTGGGAAGATCCCACATGCCGTGGAGCAACTAGCTCCGTGAGCCACAATTACTGAGCCTGCGCGTCTGGAGCCTGTGCTCTGCAGCAAGAGAGGCCGCAATAGTGAGAGGCCCGCGCACCGCGATGAGGAGTGGCCCCCACTTGCTGCAACTAGAGAAAGCCCTCGCACAGAAACGAAGACCCAACACAGCCATAAATAAATAAATAAATAAATAATTTTTTAAAAAGGCAAAATTCCTTTAAAAAAAAAAAAACAAAAACTATGTGCCTTTATAAAGGTGGTCTTCTATCCCACAACCTTAATTGGAGTTACACTCGTTACCTAAATCTTTCATCTGCTTGTGGAAATTCATGTCTTTCCTTCTGTTCCAAAGACCTTTGCACTTAATGGTTTCTAAAATATGTATTGTCTTTTTCACCCACCTTTAAAGATCTTTGAACTTGATGGGAATCATTAATTCTTTAATATTCTTAGAACTATTATAGATATTAAACTCTTATAGATATTTTAAATGTTTCAAATTGAATTTGGACTGTCTACATGAACTAATACAACTAGCTGTTTCAACTTATAAGGTCAATCTACTGAAAAGAAAATTTGAAACATATTACCCATTTCCATGACTTAATCACTTTTGTGTGTGTGTGTGTGTGTGTGTGTGTGTGGTACGCGGGCCTCTCACTGTTGTGGCCTCTCCCGTTGCGGAGCACAGGCTCCAGACGCGCAGGCTCAGCGGCCATGGCTCACGGGCCTAGCCGCTCCGTGGCATGTGGGATCTTCCCAGACCGGGGCACGAACCCGTGTCCCCTGCATCGGCAGGCGGACTCTCAACCACTGCGCCATTAGGGAAGCCCCTTAACCACATATTTTGAGAATAACTTAAACCTTTCCTGGTAACTCAAGAGTACAATTATGAATGCAGGTTATGTTAATGCTTTGTAGTATTATGAAGTTGTAACTGATCCCAATTTATAGGACAGTTCCTATTTTCTTGCAAAGGTTCCTGTTATCACTTGTTATTCACTGTCCTCTGCCTTAATTTAGTTCCTCTCCATTTCTTGCTTTGACAACTGCATCAAGCCTTTAAAATGATCTCGCTGGCCCTGCCTCTCCCACTGTTTCTCTTCCTCCATGCTGTCTCAGGTTTTCTTCTGGGTATACAAATTGGATCATCATAACAATAATACCTTATATTTATTGAGCCCTAACTGCATGCTAGGTATTGTGCTAGGCATTTTGCATACATTATGGTCAGAAGAAAAGTGCGAGACTTACGAGTGCTTTGGTTTGGGGTCAGTCAGCCTGAATTCCAATCTCTGTTCAGCTGCTCATTGCGCAGTCTTGGAGAAGATTTTCTTTTCATTTCTCTGTGCCTCCAATTCTTGATCTATGCAATGTGAATCACAGCAGCAGTTACCTCATGAGGCTATTGTGAGGACTGAAATAAGATAACGAGTGTAAAATGCTTAGTACTGTGCCTAGTAAACATTCAAATATTAGCTATTTAGTTTTATTAAGATATAACTTATATACCATAAAATTCATCCTTTGAAAGTGTACAATTCAGTGTTTTTTTAGTGTATTCACAAAGTTGTGCAACCATCACTACCCTCTAATTATAGAACACTTTCACCACTGCATAAAGAAACCCCATATCCATTAATAGTCATTCCCCATTCCTGCATCTCCCTAGCCCCCGACAACCACTAACCTACTGTCTGTCTGTTTCATCTGCCGATTCTGGATATTTCCTATAAATGAAATCATAAAATATATGGTCTTCAGTGACTTGCTTCTTTCACTTAGCTTGAGGTTTTTAAGGTTCATCCATGTTGTAGCAGGTAATCAGTTCTTCTTTCCTTTTTGTGGCTGAATAACATTCCATTGTATAGATCTACCACATTTTGTTTATCCATTTTCCCAAATGTTGATGGACATTTGGGTTGTTTCCACTCTTTCACTATTATGAATAATGCTGCTATAAACATTTGTATACAAGTTTCTATGGAGACATATTTTCATTTCTCTTGGACATATACCTAGGAGTGGAATTGCAGAGTCCTTTGGTAACTCTGTGTTTAATCATTTAGGAACTGCCAGACTGTTTTCCAAAATGGGTGTACCATTGTACATTCCAACCAGCAGTACATGAAGGTTCTGATTTCTCGACATCGTGGCCAACACTTGTTATTTTCGTGTGTGTGTGTGTTGTAGTCATCCTAGCGGGTGCGAAGTCGTATCTCATTATGATTTTTACTTGCATTTCCCTAATGACTACTGAGGCTAAACATATTTTCATGTGCTTATTGCTGTTTGTCTTAATTTATTTCTTATTGCTGTTAATCTTATTTATCTTAGCTATTATCTCATGTAATCCTCTTAACAGACTTCCTTAGAGCCTCTTGACAGTCAATATCCCCACTTTACAAAAAGGAAACTGATGCTTAGAATTAAGCAACTTGACTAAGTCACATAGCTAGTCATCGGTGGACCTATAACCATGTCACTCTTCTTAAAATCCTTCAAAAGTGCCCCAAACCTACAAAAGTGGAGGGGCTTCAGGATCTGGCACCTACATACTGTTCTCCGTTCATCTTCCACTGCCCCTCCACAGACCCTGAGTCTCTAGTCATAGCACACTTTTTTTGAAGAGGTCATGCTGTTTAACACCTGTCTGTGCCTTTGCCCTTGGTGTTTCTGTTGAGAATGCCCTTTGTCCTCTTTTTAATGTATGAACTTTTACTCATCCTTCAAGACTCGACGGTTCTGCCTTTTGGAAACTTTTGTGGACACTCCCAGGCAAAGTCATTTGCTTCCTTGGTTTTATAGTTTACTTCTACTAGGAGTATTTTCTTTCTCTGTCTTTCTCTGACTCTCTCTCTCTGCTGATAGACACTGAGTTGTTCTAGAGCACTGATCTTCGACATGTCATCATCTTTGTGTTCCCAGGGCCAGGGATAGCCTGGCATAGAGCAGATGCTCAATAAATAGGTATTGAATGAATACATTTCACATTTCAGTTTGAATATCTGACCTCATGAAAATAGAATTAAAAGATTTTTTCTTAAAAAAAAGGAAGAGCGGGGCTTCCCTGGTGGCGCAGTGGTTGCGAGTCCGCCTGCCGATGCACAGGGGACGCGGGTTCGTGCCCCAGTCCGGGAAGATCCCACATGCCGCGGAGCGTCTGGGCCCGTGAGCCATGGCCGCTGAGCCTGCGCGTCCGGAGCCTGTGCTCCGCAACGGGAGAGGCCACAACAGTGAGAGGCCCTTGTACCGCAAAAACAAACAAACAAAAAAAAAAACGGAAGAGAAAATATGTATAGCTGTATGAAGTTCAGAACAGTGTAAACCTAACTACCGAATCAAGGATGAACTTGCTTTCTTTCAATTGTTTTTCTAACCCTTCAGGAAATCTGCACTGCTTTGAGTCCTGGACTCTCAGCAGCATCTGAACCGTCGAGGGTATAACAAACACCTTTGTTTAGGCTTCAGGTCCCTCTATCTCACTGGCATTGTTGGATAAGGCACAACACAAGGTTCTTACAATTTCAGGATATTTGGGGGAAGCTTTATTCCAAAATCTACAATATATTTTTTATCATCAGAGGGCACTTCTGCAAACCAAACCAGGCCATCATTTTATCTAAGACCTTCTTAATATGTAAATTAGAATAGTATTCTAAGCCTAAACATTAAATTTTAAACTTTGAGATTGCAAATCTTATACACATCTCATTCTTATGAAACCTCCTCTGTGATAACATTTTAAAAACAACCTAAGTTTTGAATAACACAACCACCTAATTGTCTGTTAATGGATGAATGGATGAATAAGATGTGATATATATATTATTATATATATATATATAATATGATTGTATATATACTGGAATAATATTCAGCCATGAGAAAAAAGAAACCCTGTCATTTGTGACAACATGGATGGACCTGAAGGGTTTATTATGCTAAGTGAATTAAGCCAGACAGAGAAACACAGATACTGCATGTTATCACTTATATGTGAAATCTGAAAAATGAAAGTCCAATTCATAGAAGAGAGAGTAGGAAAGTAGTTGTCAGGGACTGGAGGGTAGGGGGTGTTGGGTGAGGTTGGTAAAAAGGCACAAACTTTCAGCTATAAGATGAACAAGGTCTGAGAATCTAATGTATAACATGGTGACTATAGTTGATAACACTGTATTGTATAATTGAAATTTGCTGAGGGAGTAGAACTTAAATGTTCTCACCAAACAACAACAACAAAAAAAGATAAATATCTCAGGTGGTGGATGTATTAATTAACTAGATGGGAGGAATCCTTTCACAATATATATGCATACCACAATGTACACTTTAAATATCTTACAATTTTATTTGTCAGTTATATCTAAATGAAGCTGAAAAAAAACCAAAGTAACAAACACCCTGGTTCATAGAGCATAATTAATGAGGTAACATTTGAAATGGGAAAATGACAAAAATTGTTTCTAAAGAATAACTCTTCCACACTGTTGGTGAGAATGTAAATTGGTACAACTACTATGAAGAACAGTATGGAGGTTCCTTAAAAAACTAAAAATAGAACTACCATATGATCCAGCAGTCCCACTCCCAGAGAAAAACATGATCCGAAAGGATACATGCACCCCAATGTTCATTGCAGCACTAATTACAGTAGCCAAGACATGGAAGCAACCTAAATGTCCATCGACAGATGAATGGATAAAGAAGATGTGGTACATATATACAATGGAATATTACTCAGCCATAAAAAAGAATGAAATAATGCCATTTTCAGCAATACGGATGGACCTAGAGATTGTCATACTGAGTGAAGTAAGTCAGACAGACAGAGAAAGACAAATATCATATGATATCACTCATATGTGGAATCTAATTTTTTTTAAAAAGAAACATGAATTTATTTATAAAACAGAAACAGACTTAAAGATATCCAAAACAAACTTACGGTTACCAAAGGGGCAATGTGGAGCAGGGGAGGGATAAATCAGAAGCTTGGGATAAACACACACACACTACTATATATAAGATAGATAACCAACAAGGACCTAGTGTATAGCACAGGGAACTCTACTCAATATTCTGTGATAACCTATATGAGAAAAGAATCTAAAAAAGAATGAATATATGTGTATGTATAACTGAATCATTTTGCTGTACAGCAGAAACTAACACAACATTGTAAATCAACTATACTTCAGTTGAAAAAAAAGAATAACTCTTCCTTAGGATGAGGTCTCCAATAACTAGTTAGAGTAACTAATTAATTGACTAGTTAGAGTAGAGGTTTGCTATCCTCAGGTACACTGTGGTTTTGAAATGATCACTCTCTCTGAGTATACAAATATGGGAACCAGTCAAATTTTTTCTGTGTCCACTTTTGTATAAGTAAGCATTCTTTAGGCTACAAGAAAATGTGTGGTAATAAAATTCTAAAATGTTTACATTTCCTACTCAGTTAAAGTAGTGTTTTAAAGTGGCCTGCATAATTAATAATAGTGATTACTATTATTACTCTGATAATAGCTAACATCTCTCAGGGGCTTGTTATAAGACAGCCACTGTTGTAAGCACTTTACTTAGATTATCTTTTCATTTACTGTGTCGCCTAACTCTAGAAGGTATAGGTATTATTACTAGTCCCATTTTACAGATGAAGAAACTAAGGCACAGGGAGGTTAACTTCCCAGGAAGGTTAATGTGTGGCAGAGCCAGAATTTGCACCCAGGCAGTCTGATTCCAGAGCCTGTACCGGCAAGTGCACTGCCTGGTACTGCTGCCCACAGACTAATCACCCTTCTGCTTACATTTTGAGGCAACTGATGTGCTAATATGTCATCTGGGCCTAGTTGCAGGAAAGAGCAACAGCTCTGGCATTCTAATTCGTTTGCAGAATCATTGGAAGGGCTGAGAGGAGTGGGCTCTGTGCTGGGCCTTCAGAAATTATTCCCAGGACCAGACTGCCAAACAGGGCCTCCAAGGGAGGGAATCGGGAGGCCACCACTGGCACTTCTGAGTTCCAGATGACACTGCTCACTGCAATTCAAGGGTCAAGAAATTGCTATTCTGAAACTGCCCCTTAACACCCACCAGCTAGTCACGGCTGTCTCCACCAAACTTGTCTCTTGACAACCATGAGGCTCTGGGCACTGGAATGCTGCAGAAAAACCCAATGTTTCCATAAATGTGCTTGCCAGCATTAACAGCCAGAGCAGCAGAAAGGTGGCTCCCACCTCATTTCTGCCTCCAAATCTCACAGAAAAACATTGATAGATGGGCCCCATTTCATGTGGGGAAACGTAACTGTAAAGGAGTCTGGGAAATGGTCTTTTTAATTTTCCACAAGGAAGTTAGAAAGGATGCTGGAGGGTAATACACAAATCTACTCTTAACTAATTTCTGCCAGGGTAGAACTTGGTTATCGCTAAAACTGACATTTCATCAAGTATGTATAAACTGTTTTGGGTACAGACTATGTTCAGAAGTCAGTTCTCTTAAAAAGCCTCGGAATTAATTTTGCTTGCCACTGTACAGACCCAGTACACTGCACAGTGCTAGTTAGTGCTCTTAAGTAGCATTGTTGAAATACTGACGTTAAAGCTATCAAAGTGAATACCCTTTACTAAGTGCCCTCCTCGGGTAGATGAGCTTTTAGGGTCGGGAGGAGTTGTTCTCAAAAGTTATTTGTTTTTTATAAAGCAGAAACTAACACACCATTGTAAAGCAATTATACTCCAATAAAGATGTAAAAAAAAAAAAGTTATTTGTTTTGTTCCTCCAAGTACAGAATCCTAGTTTACCCCTAAATTAGATCCTGCTGTTTTAATTATGGGTATTTCTTAAAATCCTTTTCATAGCCAATTCTATTCTTTGCTGTACTTTAAATGTAAACACATAAAAAGTGTTGATAAACCACTGTAAGAAGTTTGCTGCTTCCCAACTCCATCACCTTTTGCTCTTAGTTTGTTTTTTGTCCCTTTGTTTAAAAAACAAAATTTAGGGGCCTCCCTGGTGGCGCAGTGGTTGAGAATCTGCCTGCTAATGCAGGGGACACGGGTTCGAGCCCTGGTCTGGGAGGATCCCACATGCCGCGGAGCAACTAGGCCCATGAGCCACAACTACTGAGCCTGCGCGTCTGGAGCCTGTGCTCCACAACAAGAGAGGCCGCAATAGTGAGAGGCCTGCGCACCGCGATGAAGAGTGGCCCCCGCTTGCCACAACTAGAGAAAGCCCTCTCATAGAAACGAAGACCCAACACAGCAAAAATTAATTAATAAACTCCTACCTCCAACATCAAAAAAAAAAAAAAAATTAAAAGAAAAAATTTTTTTAAATCTCCCGTTCTTCCCACATATAAAGACTGTGGGACTTGTTTCTTCTTAAATAAACTTTGCCAATCATAAGAGGAAATCACATGACACTTTATGGAATACTCAGATCATCTTGGCTATTTTCTCTTTTGGTTGCTGTTCAAAAAAAATTTTTTGTAAACTTCTAGGTCAGTGTTTTAAATAGCAGTGTTTTGCATGGTTTAAGTTGCCAGAATTTAGACCTCCTCATGAGTGGATAGCTGGTGCATTTGTTTTACTAACTAAAGTATATTTGAGTAGTTCTCTTTTCTCTGGTGGTGTTTTCAGGATGCTCATTTAAAAGTTATTTCATTTTGTTTTCTTCTTTATACCTCCCTGTATTTTTAAAATTTTCTGTAAGTATATAATACTTTTATAATCAGAAAAAAACATATATTTTAAAAAGTGATTTCATTAATTTAGTCAAAATTATTTTGACAGGAATTCTTAGCTTAATTCATTGATTTAAAAAGCATTAAATTCATTTTTCCACTGCTTATGGACATAAAGCTTTAACAGTCACTACATTAACCAAACTTCATGGTCAATGTACAAAATAGTTGAACAGATTTTTTTTTTTTTGGTAATGAAAAAGGTTTGGAATATAGTAGAAACTGAAACATTTTTAATACACATTGTTGCAGGTCCTCTCGCAAATTGTGGTACACTGTAGTGCAATCTGGCAAATTGAATGATAGATCTGGATGACTGCAGTGTGGCTTTCTGAACATATGTAGTAGGACTTTTTCCCCCCACTTCCCTCTTAACCATAGAGTTTTAAAGAAATGTTTAACTTTTCAAGTTGAATCTTTAAAGCTATTCTGTTTGGTTTTCTTGCAAATCATATTGATGCCACTTGCAGGAAAAGAGTAATAGAACATATGTTGCTGTCTTGGTATTTCATCTATTGGCCTGCCTTTGAATAGCTATTGTCTTAAGAAGTTTATTTTATTCTCAAAGTTAAAAAGTATGTTTGCTTTCAGTTTGCCATAATATATTTTAATTTTGGAAATCTTTTCTTGCAGATTTTATTTTAAGGTTTGGGTTATAAATAGGTAGATAGATAGGTGGATAAGATTCCCGTCAGCTAATATTCTGTGCCAGGTGATGTATTTTTGTATGCTAAAAAATGATACCTGATAAATGCTCCCATATAATTTATTTGAATATTTATTATGTACCTTAGCAGATGTTTCTGTCTCTTATTACAAAAGTTCATTGTAAATAGCTCTTTTCTGTCTTTACAGGACAATCCTTCATATACAGACTTGGAATCTTCCCTTTTTTTACTCCATTCAATCAACTTAGCAGGGTTTCAAGAGCAGCATTTATAAATTTCCAGGTATGAAAAATTTTAATTCTTGATGTTATACCTGACTTAAATATATAGATAAAAAGTAGAGTTTTGCAATTATCGATTTTATGTATCAGAGTATGGGTTTATTGCTTGAAAAGTCACTGTATAAAACATTCAACATTCTGATTTTCTTGGCCAGGTCTCCCTGTTCACTTATGGCTAAGTTTTTAATTCATTGCCTATCTTGTGTATGTATTTCTTCCATTCTGCTTTAATCAAAGACTCAAATTTACATACGAGCTGGAGTTTATCTAGACCAATACCCTCAATTTGCAGAGAAGGAAATGAAACTTAGAAAGGGAGAGTTACTTGTCCATGGACATATAGCTAATTTAGTGGTAGAACTAGTGTCAGAACTCTGATCTCCCAGCTCTCCCCGAGACAGTGTTCAAGGAGTATAGCTCATCAGTTACATCCTGCAGCTTTGGAGTCACTGTCTGGGTTAATATCTGCCCACCCCCTCTTTTTTTTTGGCCTTTCTGCGGCTTATGGGATTTTAGTTCCCCAGCCAGGGATTGAACCTTGGCTCTCAGCACTGAGAGCACAGAGTCCTAGGGAGTCCTAACCATTGGACCTCCAGGGGATTCCCTGGGTTAATACCCTTTTCTGTAAAATGGGGCTAGCAATACCATCTACCTGGTAGGTTGCTGTGTGTTGGGATTCAGGAGACAGTGCACATTGCTACTATTATTATTGCTGTGGCCCTTTCATTTCTCACCGTGTTGACCCCTTCACGGCTTCTTAAAGCTCCGCACCCTCCGTGTACATGTCACATGCTCTCCTGATTCTCCCTGTAATTCTCTGTCTGTAACTCTGGATTCTCTTCCCCATTCTGCTCCACGGTCGGCACAGTCCTCCTGGTTCTTTCCTCAGCCCGGATTTCCTCTGAGCCCCTTCATCTCTATTTGCAAATATCTCCCACGTCTCCACCTTCAAGTCTGACTTCCCCTCTTAAACTTCAGACTAGCATTTCCAGTGGCCCTCTGGCCACGGCTACCTGATTTCCCACTCACATCAAACACCATGTACTTAAAACCTAAGTCATTGTTTTTTCTCTAACCTGGCTTTCTTCCTCCTGGCTTCCTAATTTCTGTTAGTGATACTACTAAACACCTATGTTTTTGAAATCGCTGTGTTCTCTTTATGTCTCTGTAGCCTTCCACAGCCAATTACAAATCGTGGTACACTTTGGTACAATTAGGCAAATCGAATAAGAATTATAAGAGCTCTGGGGACTACTGTGGGGCTTTCTGAAAATATGTAGTAAGATTTTTCAATCAGCCATCAAGACCCATGGATTTATTTCCCATTCAAGACTTTTGTATCTTTTCCTTCCTTCCCATTCCTGTCATCATCACTGTGTTCAGACCAGTAAGCAGATTGACAATTGCAATAGTGTAGCTGTTCATCTGGCAGTAGCTTGGTTGTTCTCTCTGTCTCTCTCTTTCTCTTTCTCTCTCTCTTTTTCTCCCAAGAAATACAACCTCTTAACATTTCATAATGGAATGTCATCTTGTCACTTGTTCATGTAGCACATGAATCTTGACTTAAGTAGGCACAGAATATCATTACTCTGAGAGCTCCCAAGATATCTTAATCTTGAATTGCAACCTAGATCTGGCTAAATATGAGACTGATAGTTAATATTTCACCCACTTGTTTGACACACTTTAAAATTTTTATTTTTGAGTATATATTCATATGATTCAAACTCAGAATATTGGGACTTCCCTGGTGGCGCAGTGGTTAAGAATCTGCCTGCCAATGCAGGGGACACGGGTTCGAGCCCTGGTCCGGGAAGATTCCCACATGCCGCAGAGCAACTAAGCCCATGTGCCACAACTACTGAGCCTGCGCTCTAAAGCCTGTGAGCCACAACTACTGAGCCCACGTGCCACAACTACTGAGCCTGCGTGCCGCAACTACTGAAGCCCACGCGCCTAGAGCCTGTGCTCTGAAACAAGAGAAGCCACCACAATGAGAAGCCTGTGCACCAAAACGAAGAGTAGCCCCCACTTGCTGCAACTAAAGAAAGCCTGCATGCGGCAACAAAGACCCAACGTAGCCAAAAATAAATAAATAAATAATTTTTAAAAATTAAAAAAAAACTCAAAATATTAAAAAATTATACCATATAAAGTCTCCCTTCCATCTTTGCCTCTGTCTCCCAGGTCCCACCTTGCCTCCAACTGGCAACCATCATCCTGGGTTTCTTGTTAATCCTTCCAGAGTTTCTGCTTTTTTCCCTTGTATTTTGTGTGTGTATACACATACACACACATATACTCTGTTCCTTGCTTTTTAAAATTTTTTTATTATTTTTAAAATTTATTTTTTTGGCTGCGTTGGGTCTTAGTTGTGGCACGTGGGGTCTTCGTTGAGGTGTGCGGGATCTTTCGTTGCGGTGTGGGCTCTTCGTTGTGGCATGCGGGTTTTCTCTCTCTAGTTGTGGCGCATGGGCTCCGGGGTGCGTGGGCTCTGTAGTTTGCAGCAGGCCGGCTCTCTCGTTGAGGTGTGCGAGCTCAGTTGTTGCAGCACACGGGCTTAGTTGCCCCTCGGCATGTGGGATTTTAGTTCCCCGACCAGGGATCGAACCCGCATCCCCTGCATTGGAAGGCGGATTCTTTACCACTGGACCACCAGGGAAGTCCCTGTTCCTTCCCTTTTTTAAAAAAACTTAACTATGTGTATCATGTATCATATGTGTCATGTATGTATCATAGCCATCTTTCCATCTGACTGTCCTCCCCTACTGACGGACATTTTTCTAGTCTTTTGCTATTCCAAACAGTGCTGCAGTGAATAACTATGTACATGTGTCACTTTGATCATGTACCAATATACCTGTAGGATAAATTCCCAGAAGTGAAATTGCTTGGTCAGAGAATATATGCATTAATAATTTTGAGAACTGTTGCCAAATTGCCTGCCATGGGGTCATACCAATTTATATTCTTGCCAGTAAAGATTGAAAGTACCTGCTTTCCCACAGTCTTATCAATATTATCAAATGTTTGGATTTTTTTGCTCATTTGAGAGAGGAAAAATGAAACATCAGTGTAGTTTTATTTTTTTTTTCACATCTTTACTGGAGTATAATTGCTTTACAATGTTGTGTTAGAGTATAGTTTTAATTTGCATTTATATTTTTATGGCTGAGGTTGAACATCCTTTCATATGATAAGGGACATTTGTATTTCTTTTTCTATGAACTATCCTTTGTCTTATTTTATCTTAGGTTACTGTGCCAATTTCTTAGAAGCTTGGTGTATATTATGGAGATTGCCCTTTCTCTAATAGACATTTTTGCCATGTTGTTATTTGTCTTTTGCCTTTTTGTGATTTTTTCTGCCATACAGAATTTTGTTTTATCTTTATGTAATTAAATGTATCAATCTTTTCTTTTATGGCTTTTGTATTTTGAGTCATGGTTATAAAGGCCTTTCCCACTTTGAGTTTATAAATCTTCCAAATGTTCTCTTAGCACTTTTATGGCCTTATTTTCACACTTAAGTCTTTGATCCATATGTAATTTATCCTGATATGCGATGGGAGGTGAAAATCCAGCTTAATTTCTTTTTCCAGAAGGCTAAAAATTGTCCCAGTGCCACATAGTAAGTTGCTTATCTTTTTATTGTTCATCATATATTAAATTCCCACATATACTGGGGTACATTTCTGGATTTCCTAGTATACTCCACTGGTCTGTCCTTCTCTCTCTTTCTTTTTAAATACATTTATTTATTTATTTATTTTTGGCTGTGTTGGGTCTTCATTGTGGTGCGCAGGCTTCTCATTGTTGTGGCTTCTCTTGTGGAGCACGGGCTCTAGGCATGCAGCCTTCAGTAGTTGTGGCATGTGGGCTCAGTAGTTGTGGCTTGCAGGCTCTAGAGCTCAGGCTCAGTAGTTGTGGCACACGGACAGACCTAGTTGCTCCATGGCATGTGGGATCTTCCCGGACCAGGGCTCGAACCCATGTTCCCTGCATTGGCAGGCGGATTCTCAACCACCGTCCCACCAGGGAAGCCCTGAATGAATACTCTTTTTGTTTGTGGTAATTTTACAGTTGATTCTGTTGCATTTTCCAGGTATACAATCATCTTATCTGAAAACAATGGTAATTTTACCTCCTACACTCCAGTGTTCCTTTCTGTAGTTTCTTTCTCTAGTCTAATTGCATTGGCTAATGTCTCCAGAACAGTGTTAAATAATATGTAGTGGTAATAGAGGGCATCCTTGTTCTGTTGCTGACTTTATTGGGATGCTTCTATTAAGATGCTGGGTTTGGGGCTAAAATAGATATATTTTATCACCAACAAACTTTTAATAGATTGTAGACCAGACTCTGTGCCATAAAATGGGGATTAAAAAAAGATGAGTATGACTCCACCTGCCTTCAAAGAGTTTACAGGAAAAGACAGACACAAAAATTAGTGTGATATATGTCACAGTAAAGTTATGTATAGTACACAGTGAGGACACAAAGGTGATAGCTAATCAGCTTGAACCCCATGTCAAGATAAAATTCCAAAGGACAGTGTACTCAAAGCATATTAGCTTAGCTTGCCTTTGAAATGTTTTTGTTGAATTAATTATAGTATATCCTTGACTTTATTTTATTTTTAGTTTTTAAATATTTATTTATTTATTTAGGCCGCACTGGGTCTTAGTTGCAGCACACGGGATCTTCACTGGGGCATGCAGAATCTTCAGTTGCGGCACATGAGCTCTTAGTTGCGGCATGCAGACTTCTTAGTTGTGGCATACATGCGGGATCTAGCTCCCGACCAGGGCTCGAACCCAGGCCCCCTGCATCGGGAACGCGAGTCTTACTCACTGGACCACCAGGGAAGTCCCAGGACGTCCTTGACTTTAGAGGCAACATATAGGGAAAGCCATGTAAAGAACCTTTGTTAGTTCAGGACTTCCCTGGTGGCGCAGTGGTTAAGAACCCGCATGCCACTGCAGGGGACGCGGCTTCGAGCCCTGGTACGGGAAATCCCACATGCTGCGGAGCAGCTAAGCCCGTGTGCCACAACTACTGAGCCTGCGCTCTAGAGCCTGCGAGCCACAGCTACTAAGCCCGCCTGCCACAACTACTGAAGCCCGTGTGCCTAGAGCCCGTGCCCCACAACAAGAGAAGCCACCGCAATGAGAAGCCCACACACTGCAATGAAGAGTTGCCCCCGCTCATCACAGGTAGAGGAAACCCACACACAGCAACGAAGACCCAATGCAACCAAAAATAAATAAATAAATAAATTTATTTATTTAAAAAAAAAAAAAGAACCTTAGTTAGTGTAAGGACACTGGTGAAGATATTTATTGAATGTCTACCACATCCCAAACATTAAACTAAAGTTGGGCATACACATAGACATGGTCTCTCCTCATATGGATATTATTCAATACAATGTAGCAGGGAAACATACATCAGAATAGGCAAATAAAATGCATTCTAGCACTTGCCATGGCATACATGTATACAGTACAATGGGGCATGGAGGGAATAGCAATTAACATGAGCCCAGAGGGGACTTCCCTGGTGGTCCAATGGTTAAGACTCCACGGTTCCAAGGCAGGAGTCACGGGTTTGATCCCTGGTCAGGGAACTAAGATCCCATATGCCACGTGGCATGGCCAAAAAACAAACAAACAAAAACATGAGCCCAGGGAAGTCAAGGAAAGCTTCCCAAAGGATCCTCTGTTTGAGCTGACTCTGAACGAAGAGTGAGAGTTTCTCAGACTGAGAAGAGTGGTTTTATTGTAGCACAGGAACAATATGTACAAAAGCTTGGCGGCATGAAAGGTATAGCGTGCCTGGGAATGGCATATGGCTTAAGAGTGGGAGGTGAGGTAGCTGGTAGGAGATGAGAGTGCAGAGATTGGCAGAAGCTGGGTCGTAAAGGGTACTAAATCCATTCATAGAAATATGGACTTTATCTAGTAGGCAGGAAGGGGCCACTAAAGAATTCTAAACAGGAGAATCTGGAAAGAAAACATACTTCAGGGTGGATTGAAGAGGGAAAGATAAAAGGCAAGGAGACCAATTAGGAAGTTTATTGTATTAGTCCAAATATTCTCTATAATGAAATTTTATATCCTCATAATAATTCACATACAAATTCCTCCTAAAAGGTAGTGCCAGAACAGTGCTCATTTCTACTGGGCAAATGATGTGAGCACTATATAAATTGTTGGTATTTCTCTGTTTTTGCTTTTGCCTTGGATTCCAGGACAAATGGTGCTAAATGTCAACCTACAGAAACCATCTCATCTCCATTTAAAATGTCTAATTTCTACTGTAAAATGTGTTTCATATATATGTATTTAAAACTACTTTAAAAAGGATGTATGATCCTTTTGGAAAATATAGACAAATATAAAGAAAAAATATAAATTCCTGAAGTCATCTAGCCCCACCTCTCCCCAAGTGCATTCACCCTAAGTCAATGACATTCTGCCTCTACCTCAGCTGCAAATAAAACTCGTTACTTTGCAAGGGGGCAAATTCTGTTGTTGAACAGCTTAACCCAGTATTTCTCAAAAAAAAATTTTTTTTTACCAAAACCCGCAGTAAGAAATACTACATTTTACATCTTGACCCAATACACACATACCTGGGATTCTGCTTATTAATCTCTGTCTCTATCTGAAACAAAAAATTCATATAAGAATTCTTACTATTTGCAATAAGCTCTACTATTTTAAATTCTATTTTGTGTTCTTTAAAATCCTAACTAAATTGATTTCAAAACCCACTAATGGACTGAGACAAGCAGTATAATAACCATCGACTTAAAACTTTCCAAACCTTAGTTTGCTTGCATATAAATATGAAGGCACTAGATCAAGACACCTGAGTTCAAAAAAAATCCCATCAAGTTCTCATTTTTAAGAAACTGTTCTTTATACTGAGTTAACATCTGTCCTCCTTTAGTCCTATCCATCCGTCCTTCTTGCTTTTCAGAACTACACTGAACATTTATTCAGCAAATATGACTGAGCATCTGTGTGCCAGACATGCTCTGTGCAAGGGATGCTGAGGTGAACAAAACAGTCAGCTCTTTTGGAACTTACGTTCTAGTGATCAGTCCAGAGGACTAGTCTACTGCTGAAGAATAATTCTACTTCCTCTTCCACATAATTGTCCTTCAATATTGGAAGACAGCTATCATGTTTCCTTTTAATCCTTTCCCCTGGTTTCTAAACTGTGCCACATATGACATAGTTTCTATGACAACAGCTATTGAGCCCTAGTGATCAACTGAAACTTCCCACACTAAAGATGGATTTGTCAAGATAACCTCTGATAGTGATACTGAAGCAAAGATTTGTATAAAGTTGGGGAACAAGTTATGTGAAGATCTGGGTGAAGAGTGTTCCCGACACAAGGGCCATCAGGAGTGCATTGGCACATTGGGAAACATCAAAACCAATGAGGTTAGAGCTAGGGGCAGGTAGAGGGAGGAAGGGAAATCTTGCAGCCCTTTTAGACGAGGGTGAAGATTTTGGCATTCTTTCTGAGAGGGAAACCATTGGAAGTTTTGAGTAGAGGAATGATATGACCTGACTTACATTTTAGCAGATCCCTCTGGTAAAAGCAGAGAACAGAAAGGAAGCTAAGGTAGTAGTCTCTTTATTCAAGTGTTCTTTTATGATCCTCATTACAGAGCTTTATCATATTCTTCATAAAGTTTCTGCATATTTCTTGTTAAAATATTTAATTTTCACTATTTTGCAAGAAGAACCTTCCATTGCATCTGATAACTAGCTACTCATTTTTTGTGTATTCACTTTGTGTATTTTGTAACTGGGATATCTTCCCAAATTCTCTTGTTTCTAAGGAGTTTTTAAAAATTGACTTTATTAAGGTATAATTTACATACAATAAGATGTACCGGTTTTAAGTGTACAAGTTCAGTGGGTTTTGATATGTATTCATGTGTAACAATCAGCATAAATAAGATACAGAACATTTCTATCACCCAGAACTTCCGTCCTATCTTTTTTTTTTCCTCATGCCTTTTTTTTTTTTAATATTTTTAAATTAATTAATTAATTTATTTTTGGCTGTGTTGGGTCTTCGTTTCTGTGCGAGGGCTTTCTCTAGTTGTGGCAAGCGGGGGCCACTCTTCATCGCGGTGCGCGGGCCTCTCGCTGTTGCGGCCTCTCTTGTTGCAGAGCACAGGCTCCAGACACGCAGGCTCAGTAGTTGTGGCTCACGGGCCTAGTTGCTCCGTGGCATGTGGGATCTTCCCAGACCAGGGCTCGAACCCGTGTCCCCTGCATTAGCAGGCAGATTCTCAACCACTGCACCACCAGGGAAGCCCTCCTCATGCCTTTTTGAAGTGAACGCCCCTGTCTCACTCTCAGCCCCTGGCAATCATCAATCTCCTTTCTGTCACTCTAGATTAATTTTGCCTGTTTCTAGAATTTCATGTGACTGGAATCACACAGTTTGTACTGTTTTGTGTCTGGCTTCTTTTGTTGAGGCTAATGCTTTTGAGATTCATTCATGTCATTGTGTGTATCAGAGGTTTGTTCCTTCCTGTTGCTCACTACTATTCCATGGTATGGATGTACCACAATTTATCTATTCACCAGTTGATGGACATTTCTTTCTAGATTAGCGCTAGTATGAATGAAGCTGCTATGAAGATTCTTGTATTGATACAAGTCTCTTTGTGGACATGTTTTCATTTCTCTTGGGTAAATACTTAGGAATGGAATTCTTGGGTCCTAGAGTAGGTTTAACTTTATTGGAACTGCTAAACAGTTTTCCAAAGTGATTGATTGTACCATTTTACATTCCCATCAGCAGTGTATGAGATGCACTTTCTCCACATCCTTGTCAACACTTGGTACTGTCAGTCTTTTTAGTTTTAGCCATTACAGTGGGTGTGTAATGACCTTTCATTGTTCATTGTGTAAAACCACAATTTGTATTTCCCTAATGATTAATGATGTTGAAATTTTTTCATGTGCTAATTTGTATATCTTTAGTGAAATATCTGTTCAAATCATTTGCCAATGAGTTGTTTGTCCTATTATTGAGTTTTTTGAAGTCTTTATATATTCTAGATACAAGTCTTTTGTCAGATATATGTATTGCAAATATTTTATCCTAGTTCATGGCTGGGCTTTTCATTTCCTTAATGGTATCTTTCAAAGAGCACAGTTTGTCAAATTTTTCTTTACGGTCCGTGCTTTTTGTGTCCTAAGAAATCTTTGCCTACCCCAAGGTCCTAAAGATTTTTCTCCTATGTTTTCTTCTAGAAATTTAACTTTTACATTGAGTTCTATGATCCATTTTGAGTGAAAATTTGTATCAATATGTGGTGTAAAGTAAGGGTCAAGGTTTATTTTTTTCCTGTAATGGATATACAGTCATTCTGGCACCATTTGTTTGAAAATATTACTCCCCCCATTGAATTACTGTGTCACCTTTATAAAAACAATTGATGAAATGAGCCTTACTTAAAAAAATTGATTGATAAAATATTTGCATGTCTTTTTCTGACTCTATTCTATTCCATTAATCTGTTGTATAGAGTGTTCTATAAATGTCAATTTGGCCAAGTTGGTTGATAGTGTTGATCAGGTGTTTTATATCCATATTGATTTTTCTATCTATTCCTTCTACCAATTACTGAGGAGTGTTGAAATATACAATAATAATTATGAATTTCAGTATTTCTTTTTTCACTTCTGCCAGTTTTTGCTTTATGTATTTTAAAGCTGTGTTATTATGTACACATTTATCGTTGTTATATTTTCTTAATGAATTAATCCTTTTATCATTATAAAATATCTTTTTAGCTCTGGTATTGTCTTGAGCCTGATTTGTCTGATATTAATATAACCACTCCAGCTCTCTTACAGTTAATCATATGCTTTTTTACCTTTATTTACTTTAACATTTGTATCTTTAAGTTTAAAGTGTGTTTCTTGTAGACAGCATATATTTGAGTCATCAGTTTTATCCAGTCTGACAATCTCCTTTTTAAATGCAGTTCAGAATATTTTCATTGATATAATTATCAATATAGTTGGATTTAAGTGTACCGTCTTGCTATTTGTTTTCTATTTATGCCATCTCTGTTGTTCCTCTTCCCCTTTTTTCCTGCCTCAATAAAAGAATATTAAGTAATTTTCAGTATTCTATTTTATCCCCACTGTTGGCTTATTAGCTTAATTTCTTTGTTTTATATTTAACGGTTGCTCCAAGTCTTGTAGTATGCATTTTCCCTTATTATTATCACATATTGTACCACTTCATATATAGCACAGGTTAGCAGACTACAGACTTCAGGCCAAATGGGGATTACTCCCTGCTTTTGTAAGTAAAGTTTTATTGGAACACAATCACAGCCATTCACTTACGTATTGTTTATGGCATATTTTTATGCTACAGTGGCAGAGTTGAGTAGTTGCAACAAAGACTACCAGCCTGCAAAGCCTAAAATATTTACTATCTGACCTTTTACAGAAAAGGTTTGTCAACCTCTGATGTATAGTGTAAGGACCTTATAACTGTATATTTATGTTTCTCCTCTTTGCTTCAAATATTTTTTCTGTCCCCACCTTTTCTGGAACGTCAATTACAAATATATTAGACCAATTTGATATTGTTTAACATGTCACAAAGGCTCTGTTTATTTTTTGTCAGTTTTTTTTTTTTTTTGCGGTATGCGGGCCTCTCACTGTTGTGGCCTCTCCCGTTGCAGAGCACAGGCTCCGGACGTGCAGGCTCAGTGGCCATGGCTCACGGGCCTAGCCGCTCTGCGGCATGTGGGATCTTTCCGGACCGGGGCACGAACCCATGTCCCCTGCATCGGCGGGCGGACTCGCAACCACTGCGCCACCAGGGAAGCCCGAGTTCTTTTAAAAAACTTTAGTTGGGATAATTTCCATTGCTGTGTCTTCACATTCATGGATTATTCTTGTGCAGTTTATAATATCTGCCACTAAGCCCATCTCCCGAATTTTTAATTTCAGATATTGTATTTGTTTCTAGAGTTTTTTGATTATTTTTATATCTTGTCTTTCTCTCAATATAGTCATGTTTTTCTTCAAATTTTAAATTAAACTTAAATATAAAATTTTTAAATATAAAATTTTATTAAGTATATTAACTCTTTTTTACATCCTTGTTTACTAAGTCTAGTATCTCTTTCATTCCTGGATCTGTTTCCATTGACCAGTTTTTCTTCTGATTTTAAGGTGACTTTTTTTGCTTTTTCACATGTCTAGTGATTTTTGATGGAATGGGGAACATTGTAATTATATGTTTTTGAGTATCTGAATTTTGTTGTTTTCCTTCAAAGACTTTTGAATTTTGGTTTATATATTAGTTAAGTTGCAGATGAATCAGCTTGATGATTTTGAAGCTTGTTTTTGAACTTTGGGGCAGTTCTAGAGTCATCTTTACTGTTGAGTTAGGTTAGTCCTTCTACTAAGGTGTTTCTCTTCTGGGGTCTCTAGTAAATGCCCTAGGTGTTCAGTGAAGAATCTTTATCCTGACTGTCAAAACTTAATTGTCTCTTAACCCTGGGTGAGCTCTGGGAATTTTTCTGCTCACAGTTCCCCAATTGTTTTTCAGCTGAACTCTTGTAGTTTAACCTTACACATTTGTAGATTAGTGTTCAGCACAGACTCTAGAATACTCCTGTGCAGATTTATTGATCTCTTTGCCTGTGTAGTTGCCTCTCTCTGGTACTTTGCCCCACAACTGCCAGGCGCCTCGGCCTTCTTGAACACCACCTCTGTCTATTCAATCCAGTTTGATTTCCCCTCCCTGTATCAAAATCCAGAAAGCCAAAGTGATAATAGGCTGCCTCATTTGTTTCCTTTTCTTGGAGATCACAGTCTCACTTGCCCTGTTTTCATTGTCCGAAGACAATTTTTTCATGTATTTTGTCCAGTTTTCTAATTGTTTATAGCAGAAGGCAAAGTCTAGTACCAGTTACTTCAACATGACAAAAGCCCAAGAATTTTACTTTATTTTATTTTATTTTTTTAATTTTTATTTATTTATTTTTGGCTGCATTGGGTCTTCGTTGCTGTGCATGGGCTTTCTCTAGTTGCGGAGAGCGGGGGCTACTCTTCATTGTGGTGCACGGGCTTCTCATCGTGGGGGCTTCTCTTGTTGCAGAGCACAAGCTCTTGGCACGGGGGCTTCAGTAGTTGTGGCTCGTGGGCTCAGTAGTTGTGGCTCACGGGCTCTAGAGCACAGGCTCAGTAGTTGTGGCGCAAGGGCTTAGTTTCTCCACAGCATGTGGGATCTTCCCGGACCAGGGCTTGAACCCATATCCCCTGCACTGGCAGGCGATTCTTAACCACTGTGCCACCAGGGAAGCCCAGAATTTTACTTTAGAAAATAGTTTTCTAATTTTACTTTTGCATTTAAAGATATATAATATCTGCAATAACAATAACCATTTCATCTTTTCCAATATTCATATTTTAATTATATTGCCTAATTCATTGGCTCGTAATTCCAGGACAATGTTAAATAATAGTATTGATATTTCCCTGGTATTTTTCCTTAAGGGTAGAAGAGAAGCATTTTAAAGAGATAATATCCACAGTTAATGAAAGTGTTGGGGGAAAAGGGCACTGTCATTTCATGTTGGTAAAGATTTAAATTGATATAGTGTTTTGGGAAGGTAATCTGTCTGTACTCTTCTAGGAATCAAATTATTTCACAAGTGCTCAAGGATCTGTGTGCAAAGGTACTCATTGCAGCATTATTTATAATAGCAAAAAATTGTAAAGTCATGACCTACTACTGTGCTTCAGATTAGAATAGAGGAATTATTAGATTTTAACTGATAGGATATGATAGTAAAAGATTGGGTATTGATTTCATGCTTCTTTAGCAATATTCCCAGATGTCCTGTTTCGGCAATTGTATGATATAACCTTGAGTATATTCTACCTCTGTTAGCATAGTATCCCTGGTTTGTCTGTATTCCAGAGACTTGGGCATATAAGGATTCAGCAAAAGCTGGATCTTTGGGCCTATAATGAGAATGTGAAGGCCCCAGTCTCTAGCCAACTGCTTTTTTAGTCTTTTTTATGAAATAATTTCTAGGAAGTTTGGGATTTCAAAGCCTACTATTAGCTAGAACCTAGATTATTTTAAACACGAAAGAAATTTCATTATAGACGTAACTTCTTGAGCACTAATTTATTATAGTGCTTTTCATCTCTGTATATGTTCATATTTATAAATTTGATACAGTACTGAATTGTGGTTAATGCATTTAAAAAATAACCGCTCAGCCAGTGAATACAGTTAGCACTAAAGAGAGCTGATTTAGCAGATGGTATGTTCCTGAGTTTGAGAGCCCTCACTAATCTATTTGTGTTTCTATGCCACAGTCTCACTTTCTGTCATTATTTCATGTTCTGCCGAATGATTTTGACCCGTAATAACTTATCACAAGTGTTAAAGCTAAAGTTACCGTAAGAGTACTAAACAAAAATACTACTTTGGATGTTAAAATTGATACTTTACAGTGGTTCAAACCAGGGAAACACTTTTAAAAAACTGATCAGCTGTTAATTAGAGATTGGTGGAAGACTTCTGACATCATGAAAGCTATCATAGGAATTACTGTAGCCTGAGAAGAAATGACTCACAACTATCTGAATGAACAAAGTTGGAAGAAACTTTGCCTGGAGGCATACCAGGATTTCAGGGAATATGAAGGGAAAAAATAACTGCAAAATAGCAACACCAGAAACTATGCTTTAGTGATATGATGACCTTAATGGCACTGATTCTATTAACGTTCCCATTTATAGAAATATGTTCTCCCTGCTAAATAGAGTATTCTTGAATGGGCTATCGCTGCAGGCTTGGAGAGTGTTACAAATTAGTAATAAATGACTCTTGGTCACACATGATAGAAATCCAACTTAAATTTAAGCAGAAAAGGAAATTTATTGGCTCACATAACTAAAAATCCAGAAGGAGCATTGGTTTTACGCACAGCTGGATTCAGGTATTAAAATAATATCATCAGGACTCTCTCTGAAACAGTTCTATCTAGTTTTCTTCTGTGTTAGCATAGTTCTTAGGTGGGCTTTCCCAGTTGTTGAGGGTAACTTTTTGCAGTTCTAGGTTCATGCGATCCTTAAGGCCCATGCCCTTGCGTAGTGAGACCTTTATTCTCTAGCTTCCATAACACACTCAGACTGACAAGTGTAGTTCATATGTCTATGGAGTCAGGGAGGCAAAGGGATGAACAGCATCACCAAATTTTGGAAGGCAGTTCCCAAAAGAAAAAGAAGAATCCTATGCTGAGGAAGAGAAAGGGGTCCTGTGCAGGCAAAGGATAACAGAGGTCCAACTGTAATTACAGAAATGGAAGGAGGCTCGTGTAAAAAGTACACAGGAAATATTGTGGGTGAAATGGTTTGATGCCTGTGATTTTATTTTAAAATATTCTGGGTGGAAAATGGAGGCAGATACAAGACACAAAATTAGCAAAATCGATCAGTGTTTAAGCTGGGTAATAAATACACAAGTATTCTCTATATTATCTTCTTTACTTTGGTGAGTGCTTAAAATTTTGCTTAAATAAGTTAATGACAAAAAACAATGCACCAACAATAACAACAACAAAATAAATGCAGTTTCTATTGACTATGGTTGTTTGTAAGAAGTACAAGTTAAGAGAGAAGCTGAGAAGGAAGATTATATCATTTGTCCAGAAGGGCAAGTCTCAGGATAGATCTTTTTTTAGATTTATCTCTTTCAGGGACTAGAAATGTTATCAGTCAGGGTCTCCTCAGGGAAACAGAAACCACTCTGGGTATTTCAAAGAGAAGAAATTTAATATATGAAATTGCTTCCAAAAGTTTAAAAAGGGCTGGAATAGCAAAAGGAAAAAAAAAGGGGCCAGGGGAGCTAGAAGAACTTCAGTCATGGGGACTTCCCTGGTGGTCCAGTGGGTGAGACTCTACGCTCCCAATGCAGGGGGCCCAGGTTCGATCGCTGGTCAGGGAACTAGATCCCGCATGCATGCTGCAACTAAGAGTCCGCATGCTGCAACTAAGAAGTCTGCGTACCGCAGCTAAGACCTGGAGCAGCCAAAATAAATTAAATAAATAAATATTTAAAAACAACAGCAAAAAAGAATTCCAATCATAGATCAGAAGCTGCTGTGCCCCTGAGCTGGAGCTCTCAAGTCTGTGCTGGCTGCTGTGCAGTTGGAGTTGCTGTCACAGTCGTTCTAGATCTGCCGGAGAGGTACCACTTCTATCAGAGAGGGGAAGTCCAAAGGCTGGAAAGTCTACTGGAGTCCAGAATCACCTGCTCCTGCTGCCGCTATGCCAACAGCCAGCAGCCACCAGAAATTGCTGCGTTTTCACTGCCCAAAGCAGGAAACATTTTTCCTTTTACTGATCTCCTGTTGGCGCCTCCTACTGATAGACTCTAACAGGAAGCCAGCTGCAAGGATGGAAGCCTGGGAAATGTCATTTGCAGAATTCCAGTTACATCAGTAGAGAGTAGAGTAGAGCATGGCAGGTGTTGAACTGAGAGACAACAGGTAAATGACCAATATAGTCCACCCTCTTTGGCTACATGGCATCCACATATACCACTCTTCCCATATTTAAAATTCTGAACAAGTTCACGAGTCTGCTTTCCAGTATGCAACTATCCTTCATACAAACAATGACACCATCATCGTTTCCCCAAAATGGGTGACGTTCATTCTTCTTTTAGGTCAGTCATGATCAAATTTAGTGGAAGCGTGCACTGTTTCCCTGGTGGCAACATTCCTATTTTGAGAGATAAGATCTCTGTAGGGACAGAAAGCAAGAATTCTGTAAGTGGGCTGTTAGAGGTAAAAGTGAAAGGAGGCACTGCCACTTTCATCCCTTGATTTCTAGAAGTGAGTATTCTAGTTATGGAAATAATAGCATCTATATTGGTCAGTGGCAAAAATTATATACCACATCCATTTGGATAGCACCCCGATCTCTCAGGGTATCATCTCTCTTATGGGGCCATAATGGAATATTCAGTTGGTTATTCCACCATTTTATCAGGCAAGCTGCTTCTGGGTGGTGGAGTATACAGCAAGCTTCATGGTGGCTAGGGAAGGAGGCTGCCTGACATCCACAGAACAGATCATCTTGTCTACCTGATTTCTGAGAGCCTCCTCTGCAATGGGTACCCTTTATTAAGCATTCACGTGAGACACTAACGTCTCTTACCCTGTGGCCATTCCAAGAGGTATTTCCACCTGCCTCTTCGCCCCATGCCTTTTGCTCACCAGTTCTTCTGTCTGGTTCTTTCTAAATCCTTAACTCTTTGGCCAACTTGTTAGCTACTGTCCATGAATCAGGGTAAAATCTATACCTGTGTCTATCTCTTTCTCTATGCAGAGTGGACAACCAGATGCTCACTGGGGAGATTTTCTTTCCCAGAATCTTTCAGGGACACTCCTGATGGGATTTGTGATGTTTCAACTATCCACTTCCAGCTGATGCCGGCATATTGTGCCAAACCATCTCTAAATCGGCCTTAACTTTTTCTTCCTCAGTCAACTTGTTGTAGGGACTTTGGAACCATATGTATGAGCTGAGGAAAGGCAGCAATTACACTTCGTCTCCCAAAGCACTGCCTTCAATAGGACTTTATCCTAAGCAAACACAGGTGATAAGGTAGGTAGGTAATCATAGTGCTACTACATCTCCATTTTCCATTGGCAGTAAGGCCATCACTCTGTTCAAGCTTAGAGGGTCTATTTCCTGGAACCTTTTCTGTCGCCAAGATTATATAGTCCTATCCAGAAAATGGGAGTCATTCTAGATATTCCAGACAGAGATAATATAATACACGAAATTATTTTCCATAACATGTTACGGAAAAACCCAAATGAACTTTTTGGCCAACCCAATACAAGGGTGTGGGAAGGCCTAGAAGAGCACAAATGAGGATGGGGTCTAGAGGAACAAAAAGAAAGAAGGAAATGATACTCAGAGGCGACAAGCTGCTAATCACAAGGGCTTAGAGTTCACCAGCCCTTAAAGCTGAGCCCACAAGCATATACTGCTTGCTGGACCTTTGGGGACACAGTGTTAGATCTGCTGAAGAGTTGCCACCTCGATCAGAATTGGAACCACCAAAAAGATTCTGCATCTGCCTGAGCTGCTGTCCAGAATCCTCCCATCCTGCTACTATTACAGCAAACACCAGCCACTGTGAGAGCTAGAAGCTGGAAATTTCTCTCTTCCCCTGGTCTTCTGATATCCATTATGACCCATTTAGCATATCCTATAGAAAGTTAACTGATGAAAGATCCTGGGTCATGAAGTTGCAGACTCTCAGCCCCAGACGCTACCCATCAGAACAGAGCAGAATACAAAAGGACAGTTGTTTGGCTTAAATAGGTAAGGAAGAGGTAAAAATGATCAGTACGGAAACCAAAATCCGTTGCCTTAGTTATGAAAGCCCTGCTTCCTGACAAGAGCAAAAAACAAACTTATTCATCCATAGATGGGTAGGTTAAGGAAAAATGGCAACTTCTCCTGCCTGTCAATTGCTATAGTCTAGCAATGAAACAGTTTCACCAGTACAAATCCACTGAATATTTATTGAGTATCTACTATGGTTTAAGCTCAGCTTATGTTATGATACTTTAATCTTGTGATTTGAGTGAAAAGTATAAATCAGAGTAGATTAAAAATCAGCTATACATTTTTACATTTAACTACTGTAATTCTACCACATTTCCCCCATCCTCATCATTTTCGTAAATAGTGATACTTTAGGGATCAACGGCATCTGTAATGAGCTCCCTTGTCACCTCCTTCTCTTAGATATCTGTACATTTTTTCACTCTCTCTTCCTGTTGCAGAGAGGGTACCCTCTTCTCCCACCCCTCACTAATCCTTTCTAATAGTAACCATTTTAATGTGTTCTCAACCCCTTCCTGCTTCATCTGGAAGTTTATTTCTTCAGTTATTTTTTTTTCTTTCTAAAATATTCAGATTCTTCTTCAGCCTTGACCCCAGTTTCCTCCCTTATTCTCTTTCCCTTAAAGCAAAACTCTTTGAAAAGAGTTGTGTGTGCTTGTTTCTCTCATTCCATTCTCCCTTAAACCCACCCTAACACACACACACACACCACTGATAAATCCCAGTGGTCAACTCTCAGTCCTCATCTTACCCAAACTAACAGAGTTGATCGCCCCTTCTTCCCTGAAACACTTTCTTCACCTCCAGGATGTTTCTTTCTATCTTTCTGGCTTTCGTCTCAGGTATCTTTTCTTGGTCCTCTTCATCTCTCTGTTCTCTAAATGTTGGAGTGCCAAGGACTTGCCTCTGTTCTATGTAGCCTCCTTCTTTGGTAATCACATCTAATCTCATGACTGTAAATACCGTCTATATGCTGACGATTCCCAATTTTATATCCCCAGCCTGGACCTATTTCCTTAACGCTACTCATATATCCAGCTGCCCACTCTTTATTTCTTATTAGATAAATAACAGGAGATGTTAAACTTAATATGTCCAAAATTGAGCTCCAGATACCAGCCCCTACAACCTGTTTCTCTCCCAGTCCTTCCCATTTCAACAAATGGCAAGTCCCTTCTGCCAGTACTCAGGCCATAAAGCTTGGAGTCATCCTTGATTGTTCTCTTTCTCCTCCCTGCCATATGTGTGTTACCTAGATGTGTGTGTGTGTGTGTGTGTGTGTGTGTGTATGTGTGTGTGTGTGTGTGTGTGTATGAACTGCCTTTTCCCTTTTATTTATTGGAGTCTTTTCATTAAGCCCCTGGAACTCACTCTCAATCCTATCTTGAAATTATATTTTCAAGAGTATATAGCACTAGGAATTCAGCTGCCAACTTGGGGTATTTCACTTTAGGGAAGAGTTGTGTGACTGCCCTTTGACACCGTCCGTTGCTGAAGTCATTCCCCACAGCTCTCAGCCTTTTCAGAGGTCCTCTGTTGTTTCTTCTGCTTGTCAAAGGCAGTGCTCAAGTCTCTGCAGTCAGGAGAAGAAATTTTCCACTTTCCTTTCACTGTTAACATCCCCCCACTCCCTATCAACTCTCAGCAAGGAGCCTGTTTAAATTTGTACAAAGTGACTGCAGTTTGCAACTCTTAACAATACTGATGCTCACTTCAAATGTCTACAAATTGCCTGGAAAGCAAATTCTTATTGAAACTTAAACTGAAAAAGAAAATCTGTTTCCCCCCCCAAGGAATTAACTTTCTATTAAATCTTTTAAGAATAGAATTTGTGTTTATGTAACACTTTTATGTCTGAAAAAGAACTGGCAATGACTTGGACATCAATTAATCTTTCCTCTGTGAAGCCAACTTTGATTCCTTTCCAGATTAAGAATGGATTTTAAACAAAAGTTGCACTAATAGTTAGATGAAAGTTACCAAAGAATTCAGAATATTCAGATATAACATAAATTGGGATTCTTTGGTTACAAGTTAAAAGGAAAGCCAACTCAAATTGGCTGAAGGAAAAGGACATTTATTGGCTCAAATAACTGAGAAGTCCAAGGATAGATATAGCCTAAGCCATGACTGGGTCTAGGGCTGGGGTTAGCAAAAGGAGCCTGTGTCTGTTTTTGCAGATAAAGGTTTACTGGAACACAACCATGCCCATTCCTTCTCATATTGTCTAGATGCTTTTGTGCTCTGACTTGAGCAATACAGTGGTGAAGTTGAGTAGTTGTGAGAGAGATCTATGGCCCACTACAATGTGTGGTTTTTTTCCCCAAACCAAGCAATTCTCCCAACACTAACTCAACTCAATTCTGGTACTATCTACCTGGAGATAGCATCAGATTCCATAGGTTAAGAGCTCAATCCCACAAGACTGCCTCCACTTCAGATGCCAGTCACAAGTCAGGTTGTTACCTGTGCGTCTGACCAACTGGTTATAAAGGTTCCCAGGACCCCCTCCTTGATTGATTTGCTGGAGTGGCTTTTACAGAACTTAGGAAACCAGTTTACTTACTAGACTACTGGTTCATTACAAAGTGTATTAAAGGACATGAATCAACAGCTGGATGAAGAGATACATAGGGCAAGATGCTGCATCCAGGAGCTTCTGTCCCTGTGGAGTTTAGGGCTGGCAAGTGGATGAGTTCTCTTTCACCAGCCTGGAAGCTCAGAACCCTGTCTTTTTTGGGTTTTTATGGAGGCTTCATTACATAGGCACAATTGATTAAATCATTGGCCATTGGTGATTGATTCAACCTCCAGCCTCTCTCTCCAGAGGTCATGAGGTGAGACTGTAAGTTCCAACCCTCTAATCTAATTAATCTAATCCACTGATTGGTTTCCCTGGCAACTTCCTCCGATCTTTAGGGGACTTCTGAAAGTCACCTTATTAACATAAACTCAGTTATGGTTGAAAGGGGCTTTTCATAATAACAAGATGTCCATTTCACCTTTATGGCTCTGATGCGATTTCAGGAACTGAGGACAAAAGACCAAATATTATAACAAAAGATGTTCCTGTTGCTCTTACTGCTTAGGAAACTCCAAGGGTTTGGGGAGCTGTGACCCAGGAACCCTGGACAAACTCCAAAATATATATTTATTGTAAATCACATTCTCACACCCACAAGCCCTAAAATATTTCCTATCTGACCCTTTATAGAAATGAATGACCGGGACTTCCCTGGCGGTCCAGCGGTTAAGACTCCACACTTCCAATGCAGGGGATGCAGGTTCTTCCTGGTCGGGGAACTAAGGTCCCAAATGCCATGCTGCACAGCCCAAACACCTCTGGTCTAGGGTAAAATGATGTTGATAGGATCTGGCCTTTCTGTTTCTTTGCTCTGCTTTCCTCAGTGTTGGTCCTTTCTCATGTCGGCTCTCTCCTCATGGTGGCAGAAAATCTACTATAGCTCCAGGCTCACATCCTCATAAGAGTGGTCTTCTTTTCTGGTCGCTCCAATAAAAAATGCTAAGATTTGTTTTGATTGAACCTCTTTTTCTGGCCTTGTTTGACGTGTCCATGCCCAGACCAGTAACTGGCCATGGGAATGCAGTGCTCTGATTTGCCAGGTCTAGGTCACAAGTTGACCTCTGGAGTGATGAGTTGAGTCAATATCTCCCAAACCATAAGAACCAAAGAAGTGAAGGGGTGATCCTCTTAAGAAAAGTTGAGGAGTTATTACCAGAAAAAGGTACTGAGTGAGCAGGGGGAGTAGTAGGAATAGAATAATGAATAAACAGAAGGGAAATTACATAACAGACTGGTAAACAAAAGCGTCCACTGAAACAATTAGAGTAACAGCTTTTAAATAGCTACAGCTTCAGGACTTCCCTGGTGGTCCAGTGGCAAAGAATCTGCCTTACAATGTAGGGCACGGGGGTTCCATCCCTGGTCAGGGAACTAAGATCCTACATGCCACAAGGCAACTAAGCCCTCATGTCACAACTACTGAAGTCACGTGCCTCAACGAGAGAGCCCGCGTGCCGCAAACTACAGAGCCCACGCGCCTTGGAGCCCGCGCAACACAACTAGAGAGAGAAAACCCACACACAACAATTAGGGAGAAGCCTGTATGCGGCAACTAGAGAGAAGCCCACGCATCACGACGAAGAGCCCGCATGCCTCAGCGAAGATCCCAAGTGCCACAATGAAGACCCGACGCGGCCAAAAATAAATAAATAAATCTTTTTAAAAATTAATTAATTTTTATTTATTTATTTATTTTTGGCCACATTGGGTCTTCGTTGCTGCGCATGGGCTTTCTTTAGTTGCGGCGAGTGGGGGCTACTCTTCGTTGTGGTGCACAGGCTTCTCACTGTGGTAGCTTCTCTTGTTGTGGAGCACAGGCTCTAGGCATGCGGGCTTCAGTAGTTGTGGCACACAGGCTCAGTAGTTGTGGCGCATGGGCTTAGTTGCTGTGCAGCATGTGGGATCTTCCTGGACCAGGGATTGAATCCATGTCCCCTCCATTGGCAGGCGGATTCTTAACAACTGCGCCACCAGGGAAGTCCCTAAATATCATTCTTAATGGTAAAATTTTAGCAGCATTTCCATTCAGCTGACAAAGCCTGCTATCCCATTCACTATAGCAATAAAACCTATAAGCAACAGAAATAAATCTAACAAAAAACATGCAAGATCTTAAAGAAAATAAGGAAACATAACTGAAGAATATGAAAGAAGACCTGAGTGGCGAATTATACCATATTCATGGATGATAAGACTCAATATTATAAAGATGTGAGTTCTCCCATAAACTATAAATTCAATTCCAGAAAAAAAATCCCTATAGGATATTTTTAAGTGAAACTTGATAAGCTTATCCTAATTTTTATATAGAAGAACAAAGAGACAATCAGAATTTTTAAAAAATATTTATTTATTTATTTTGGCTGCACCGGGTCTTAGCTGCGGCACACAGGATCTTCGTTGCGGTGTGCGGGATCTTTAGTTGCAGCATGTGAACTCTTAGTTGTGGCATCAGACAGCTCAGAAATAGATCCATGAATTTATGGAAACTAGATGAATAACAGAGGTAGCATTACAGTTTAGTGGGGAAAGGATTTGCTGTTCAATAAACAGTGCCAGAAAGATTATCTATATGAAAAAAAATTAGAATACCATATGCAAAATCAATAGTAGATTAAAGCCCTAAAAGTGAAAAACAGAACTCTAAAAAATATCTTTATGTCCTTGAGATAGTGATTTCTTAAACAAGATAGAGAAAACACTTTGATTGATAAGTTGACTGTATTAAAACTGAAAGCTGCTTTTTAATGAAAACTACCTTTAATGGAGCTAAAAAGACAAACCACAGATGAGAGAAGATATCTGCAAGGCATGTAACTGATAAAGGATTAGTATGTTAGATATATAAAGGATACCTATAAATCAATAAGAAAAAGATAATCCAGTTTTACAAATAAGAAAGGATATGGTGTAGATAGCATTATTGGCCCCAGTTCATCACCCCCTACCAACATTCACACACTTTGTTGTATGACTTTGCAGTTCTTCTCACTAACAGACCAGAGGATATTTCTCCCTTTTGGCCATGTGATTTGCTTTGGTCTATTAGAATATGTGACAGTGTGGCAGTTACAAGCCTAAGCCTTAAGAGACCTCATGTATTTCCACTTGGTCTTTTATACTTCAGCCACTGTTGTGAGAGGAAATTGTCCGGGCTAGCCTACTAGTCCCAGGAGGAAGATGTAAGACCATGTAATAACACAGCCACTTTAGACAAGCTGCCCCATCCAACCCAAAGGCACTAAGCTAAATAAATACTATTGTATAACATTGTTTTTGTGGTTAGCTGTTATTCAGTGTTACTTGACAACATTGTAATGAGCAAGGAAATTCACTTAATCATGGTCAACAAACATTAAAAGTTGTTCAGTCCATACAAATAAAAGCAATAGCATACCATTGCATATCCATAAGGTTGGCAAAATTTAAAAATCTGATAATATTAAGTGTTGGCAAAAATTGAGAAGTAGAAATTAATATATACCATTAGTGGGAGTGCACACCTAAAAAGTAGGTGACATGATTCTGGCCATTGAGTTGCAAGTGTCAGTCCCCTGGATGTGGCATCTGGAAGAACTATTTTTTTTTTTTCCTGATAAAAAAGAAGATAGGCTGGGCTGGTAATTGCCTTTTGTCTTTTTGTCTTCTTCCTGCCAGGAATATGGACATGAGACTGCAGATGGGGCACTCATCTTGCAGCATGAGGTGTTTTAATTTCATTACTTATATTTTTCATATATTAAGTTCATTTGATTCCTCTTCAAACCTACCTCTTCTTTTTTGTTCCTTTTCTTATGGATAATAATAATAAAATAAAAGGAGAATAGCTAAAATTTGTGAAGTACTTACTACATGCCAAACACTGTTTTGAGTGGTATATGTACATCAACTCATTCAATCCTCACAATAATCCTATGAAATAAGTGCTATTTTTGGTTCCACTTTACAGATAAGGAAACAGCAATGCAAAGGTTAAATACATTGCCCAGGTTCACACAGCTAGTTAAGTGATAGCACTAGAATTCCAATCAGGCTACCTGGTTCTAGTGTCTGTGCTCATAACTATGTGCTAGTCTACATCACCTTTTATCTTTGATCATTTTAAACATACTTATTTAATAGCCTATTATATTTTTGTACTATTTTTCTCAAATTCTTGTGGTACTAATTCCCTGCTTGTTATGCCTGCTGATTCTTCTTTATAAAGAACAATTGCCTTGTGTCTTTTAATATTTTTGACTCATTCATTCAACAGCATTGATTGAGCAGCTGTTGTTTGCTCAAGTGCTGTTCAAGGAGCTGGGAATATATAAGTAAACAAAACAGGCAAACTCTGCTCTCTTGGACCTTAAATTCTAGTAGGAGAAAACAAAGAGTAAACGAGAAAGGGGACAGAGAGTGGGAGGAGGTGCTTACATGGAATGGTAAAGGGGGCTTCCCTGGTGGTGCAGTGGTTAAGAATCCACCTGCCAATGCAGGGGACACAGGTTTGAGCCCTGGTCTGGGAAGATCGCACATGCCACGGAGCAACTAAGCGCGTGCACCACAACTACTGAGCCTGCGCTCTAGAGCCCGTGCTCCACAACAAGAGAAGCCACCACAGTAAGCCTGCGCACTGCAACGAAGAGTAGCCCCTGCTTGCCTCAACTAGAGAAAGCCCGCGCACAGCAACGAAGACCCAACGCAGCCAAAAATTAACTAATTAATTAATTTAAAAAGAATGGTAGGGCTTCCCTGGTGGCGCAGTGGTTGGGAGTCCGCCTGCCGATGCAGGGGACATGGGTTCGTGCCCCGGTCCGGGAGGATCCCACGTGCCGCGGAGCGGCTGGGCCCGTGAGCCATGGCCGCTGAGCCTGCGCGTCCAGAGCCTGTGCTCTGCAACAGGAGAGGCCACAACAGTGAGAGGCCCGCGTACCGGAAAAAAAAAAAAAAAAAGTAAAAAGAATGGTAAAGGAAAGCCTTTATTTAAATTAATTTAATTAATTAATTTTTTAAAAAAGAACGGTAATGGGAGAAGAAATCTTCTCCCTTCATTCTTCACCTGGCTAATGGTAAAGGAAATGGTAAAGGATAAGGTGACATTTGAGCAGAGTCCTAGAAAATGTGAGAATGTGAGCTATGTGTATATCTGGAGGAAGCATTTCCAAGCAGAAGGCATAGCAAGTACAAGGCTGCATGACAGGAACATGCCTTGAATGTTTGGGAACAAGCAGAGGTCTTTGGAGCTGGGATGCAGTGTGTGAGGGGTAGAGCAGAAGGGATGCGGGCAGACAGGTACCAGGAGGGGCAGGATGCAGATGGTGTAGGTCATGAGAAGAACTTTGGGGTTGGGTGGGGAACCTTTCTTTGGAGGGTTTTGTGCAGAGGGGTAACATGATTTCACTCGTGTTTCAGAAGCGTCACCATGGCTGCTGTATTCAGACTAGACTCAAGTTGCAAGGAGACTAATTAGGAGGCTGTTGATAATAGGTGATAGAGTGAAGTGGTAACAGCAGTAGCACAGAAGTGGTAGGATTTTGGATTTGTTTTGAAGGTAAAGCTGACAACACACAGTCAAAGATGACTCTTCGTGTTTTTGGTCTAAATAAGTGGAATGGAGTTACCATTTCCTGAGATGGATAAGACTATAGGAAAGGCAGGTTTAAGATGAGGATGAATGAAGAGTGGTTTGGGATCTGTCGAGCTCAGGGTGCCTATTAAAACATCTAAGTGGAGATGCAGATAAACAGATAATTTGAGTCTGAGGTTCAGGGAAGAGGTCAGGGGCTAGATATGTAAAATGGTATTTAAAGCTATGAGACTGGATGGGCTCACCTAGGGAATGATATAAGTAGAGGAGAGGTCTGAGCCCTGAGGCCTGCGACATTCCAGCTGTAGGGGAGAAAAAATTTTCCTTGACCTTCTTCCGGGCTGTGTCTGAAAATCAAACTAACAGATTAGCAGGAGAAATGCATACAAATTTACTCAATATAAATTTTACATGACACAGAAGGCTGCATAAGGAAATGAAGGCCCGAAGAGACAGACCTGAGTATTTTTATGCTAGGCTTGGTGAAGAGTGGAGAGTCGTGGAAGAATGTGGTAGAATAAGGAGTAAGAGGTAAGGTTAGAAAACTGGGGCACACCCAGCAAAGCCTGTTTGTTCAGAGTCTTCTCAGCGTCCCTTTGTCTTCTGAGATAAGGAGGCTCCTTTCCTCTGGGTGTAGGGTGGACACCTCTCACCTGAGGGTTTTGTGATCTGTTGCAGTGGAAAAGGGAGGGGGTGTCAGAGTGACCTTCCTGATTCTGCTGTTTACTCAGACTCCTTCAGTTCAAAATACTCAATATGCCAAGGTGCCATCTTGAGGGGTAGCATGTTCTGAATCCCAAAGCACTTAGAGATTAGACAAGGAAGAGCCAGGAGAGGAGACTGAGGAGTGAGCAGTAGAAGAACCATGAAGGAGTGGTGTCCTGGCAGCCAAGTAAGTGCAACAAGTGTTTGAAAGGATGAAAAGAGTGATCCACTGTGTCAGTAAAATGAGGACAAAGAAGTGACCATTGGATTTGACAACATGCAGGTTACTAATGATCTTTCAAAAAGTGGGTTTTGATGGATGGGGATGGAAACCTGATTAGAATGGGAGAAGTGAAGATAGCAAATGAAAAAACCAAGACAAAAAACTCTTTCAATGAACTCTGTGTAAAGGGAGCAGAGAAATGGCGTAGTAGCCAGAAATAGATGTGAAATCAAGGGGAGTTTTTAAGATAGGCCATATTAGACATCATGGTGGTACAATATTGGAAATGGTCCACTCTGTACAGAGACGGGAATGACTGAGTTCGGTTTAAGCAGAGCTTATTTCCCACCTGGCCTGGGTTCTGAGAGCTTCCCTCCTGAGCAGTTTGGCATTTGCTTCTGCAAGGTGTCCCCACAGACAACACCAGCCCAGGACTAATTCTCATGGTAATTTTTCAGTTTGAGGTTTCCCACACCAAGCAGGTAAAATAAATTTGGACTCCAGAACCTCACAAAGCACAACCTTGGGTTTGATATCTCACCTAGGGAGTTTTTTCTTCCCAACTAAGGCCCTGCAAAGACAAACTTTCTTTGCCTTTTCCCTGGACTTCAGGGCAAAGTTTACTAGTCCTTTTTCATTACGGTTGAATCCTTAGAGAGTTCCAATTTCTGTTACTGATAAAAACCGGAGCCCATGTTGCTGCCCCAGCAGCTCAGCCATACAGTTTAAAGCTTTGGCAGTATTTTAGCCAGCATCTCTAGAGATTTGTGACAGCAAAGTTTCAGCACTTTCTAGACCACCATTTTGCTGGAATCAGAAATCTTCTCCCTTCATTCTTCACCTGGCTAATTCCTAGTCGCCTTTGAGGTCTCAGCTTAAATGTGACTTCTTGGAGAGGTATTCCCTAACCCTCTCCATCCCAATCTAAACTAGTTCACCTTTTTATACTAAGAGCACGCTCCTTCTGTCTTAGCACTTAACTTGTCATTTATAACTTCATATGAGTATTTGTTTCAAGCTGGTACCCGGCTAGATTAAAAACTACATGGAGGCAAGAATCAAGCCTGTTTAGTTCACCATATATAGCAGAAGGCCTGATTTATAGAAGATGCTCAATCAGGTTCAGTGACTGAACAAATAATTGTCTAAAAATGTAATAACTAACTAAGAGTAGAGTCTTACATGATATCCTGAAACCCATTATCTTCTGTGTCTTGGAGACGATATTCTCTAAGGAGAAAGTGTTTTTAATGGAAAAAGGACAGAGGTTTCTGACTGTCATTTTACTTGACTCGGAGAAGCAGTGTTACTCCGATTTTGGTAACCACTGTTTCTTTTCCTCTTTAGAATGGAGATCTCCTCTCATCAGTCTCACCTCCTGCAACAACTGAATGAGCAGCGCAGGCAGGATGTATTTTGTGACTGCAGTATTCTGGTTGAAGGAAAGGTCTTTAAAGCCCATCGAAATGTATTATTTGCTAGTAGCGGCTACTTTAAAATGCTTCTTTCCCAGAACTCAAAGGAGACAAGTCAGCCAACCACAGCAACGTTTCAGGCTTTCTCCCCTGACACTTTTACAGTTATCCTGGACTTTGTCTATTCCGGCAAGCTCTCTCTCACAGGTCAGAATGTCATAGAAGTGATGTCCGCTGCTAGCTTCCTTCAGATGACTGATGTCATTGGTGTATGTAAGACCTTTATTAAATCTTCATTAGACATTAGTGAAAAAGAAAAGGATCGCTATTTCAGCCTTTCGGATAAAAATGCCAGTTCTGATGGTATAGAACGCTCCTCTTTTTATAGCGGTGGCTGGCAAGATGAAAGCAGTTCTCCACATTCTCACCTAAGCCCAGATCAAGGAACAGGTATAAGTGGGAAATCTTGGAGTAAGTATAATTACCATCCAGCCTCCCAAAGGAATACTCAACAGCCTCTGGCCAAGCATGAACAAAGGAAAGATTCCATTAAAAAATCCAAACATTTGAGGTTGTCACAGCCTTCTGAAATGGCTCATTATAAGTCAAGCAAACGAGAAGCACGAACATCTGATTCTTCCAGCCACGTTTCGCAATCTGAAGAACAGGCACAAATGGATGCGGAAATGGACTCTACTCCTGTTGGCTATCAGTATGGTCAAGGATCTGATGTCACATCAAGAAGTTTTCCAGGTACCCAGAAAGAGAATCAGTCCCCTGAGTCAGGTTCCAAGACTCTGATGTAAATCAATCCTATCTCAACATGCCCTTACTTTTAGGTGTTATGGGCAGTTGAAACAAGTGATTTTTTTTTTTAAGTCATACTTCTCTAATGAAATCTATGCATAAAACACAAATTTTAAAAATTATAATACTGGATAAATTTAATGAAGTCAAAACAATAGAGTTCTGAGGGTCAGAAACCCATGAATTTCGAAACCTACTTATCTGTGGGCAATTAGATTATTGTTAAATGTTTAAAGTTCTTTTGTAAAATGGTTCAATCCTTAATACACATATTTTCACTTTATTTTTTAAAATTTTATATTGGAGTATAGTTGATTAACAATGTTGTGTTAGTTTCAGGTGTACAGCACACTTTGCTGTACAGTTATACATCATATTCAGTTATATATCATATTTTCACTTTAAATAGTTTACTTTTTTTTTTTTTTTTTGCGGTACGCGGGCAGCTCACTGCTGTGGCCTCTCCCATTGCGGAGTACAAGCTCCGGACGCGCAGGCTTAGCGGCCATGGCTCACGGGCCCAGCCGCTCCGCAGCATGTGGGATCTTCCCGGACCGGGGCACGAACCCGTGTCCCCTGTATCGGCAGGCGGACTCTCAACCACTGCGCCACCAGCGAAGCCCTACTTTTTTTTCTGAGTATTCACTCAGGAGCAGTATTTTTATACAGAAAAGTTAAATAGAGCAACTATACATATTGGTAAAGGTTCACAGACCCAGTATCGGAAAGAAATTAAACTAAATCTGATTTTATTAAGATATAAATACATAATTTTTAAAAAACTTAATACAACATATAATATTGATACTGTATCTCTGTACCACCATGAAGCATCTCATTTTTATGACAGTAGTAAAATCAGAGATATTATTGGAGGCTGATAGTTTCAAAGTAGAGAACAGAGATTAGAAATGTATATCATCCAGTTCCCCCACCAATTAATCAGTTAGCAAATTTGCTTAATAGTTTACATGTGAATTTAAAGAAAAATTATGATAAAATTAAACTCTTGCAGAATATAAGATTTAGATGACAATTATACTCCAATAAGGATGTTTAAAAAAAAGAAAAAAGATTTAGTTGATATATTTAAGTTTTTTAATTTTAGAAAAATTCCAAGTATATATAAAAGTAGAGTAGTCTAATTAACCGCCATGCACCCGTTACCCAGTCCCACTCATGACCAGTCTCGTTTCATCTGTACCTCTGCCCCCGACCACTCCCATTTTTAAGCAAATCTCAGACATCATATGTTTTCATGTGTAAGTATTTCAGAATGTGTCCCTAAAATATAGTCTTAGAAAAAAAACTACAATACCATTATTATCATACCTAAACAAAATTAACAAGTCCTTAATATCACTAAAAGCCAATCAATATTCACATTTCCCTGGTTGTGTAAATTTGAAAATAATTTGGTTATAGATAACATATTTAAAAGTAATAGGCGGGGCTTCCCTGGTGGCGCTAGTGGTTGAGAGTCCGCCTGCCGATGCAGAGGACGCGGGTTCGTGCCCCGGTCCAGGAAGATCCCACATGCAGCGGAGCGGCTGGGCACGTGAGCCATGGCCGCTGAGCCTGCGCGTCCGGATCCTGTGCTCCGCAATGGTAGAGGCCACAACAGTGAGCGGCCCGCGTACCGCAAAAAAAAAAAAAAAAAAGTAATAGGCAACCTGATTGATTTTTACTAATCACATTTTCCTGTAGGATACTAACATGAAAACACATGAAACTGTATCATATTATAAAGCTTTCTGAAAATGCTGAGGCGCTCTACCATTGACCAAGGCAGACAGAAATAACAGAGCAAAAATGGGAAATCTCTGTTGCATTTTAAAACAGCAACAAAGTTATTCTTTCTTGGGCTTTGCACTTTTGTAACTCTAGGTTATTTAAATCTAACTTCAATAATGAACAGCTGAACTTAACTGCTGTTAAATTGAGGTTTGCCTCCAACCACAACTAACATTTTGAATATGTGTGAGTTTTAAAACAAACGATTAAAGATCCTTGACACTTTTTAACCTTTAAAAGAAAAGCAGTACAGCTGTATGAAAAGTAAGAGCAAGGGGGTTCAGACATCTGGTGTGTGTGCTTGGCTGCGGAGCCAATGGGGTGAAGCTACCATCTGTGGGATTATGACTGAATGCCTGCGAGTCAGATTCCTGCCCAGGTGGAACGATTAAAAAATTTTTTTTAAAGAAAAGTTAAGAGCGGGGGTTGGGGGGGGGGGGGGGTGATAAACCCATGTAAATAAAACAAATTACTTAAAAGCGTAAAGACCCTGGATTGTGTCTGTAGTTTTAACATCTAGTAGTACTACTTCTTTACTTAAATCTAGTGACTCTACGCCATTAAATAAAAAGATGAGTGGGACAGTCTAAATCTACCCAGGCTTTGTAAATATATCAAATCCTGAAGGTACGGTTCTATACGTAGGATTACACTGACAATCTAGTCTTTATAAAATTTCTTCCTTCTCCTTGTTGCCTACCTTTCCGAGATTGGACTCTCCAGCCCCTTTTGGATTCTTGATGTTATCAGAACGGTGATTATGAACTTTCCGGTGACTTAATCAAACTGTCTCTTGACAGATGACCTGCCCAGGATGAGGTTCAAGTGCCCGTACTGCACACATGTGGTGAAGCGGAAGGCAGACCTCAAGCGCCACCTTCGTTGTCACACAGGAGAAAGGCCCTATCCCTGTCAAGCTTGTGGGAAAAGATTTAGCCGGCTAGACCATCTAAGTAGCCATTTTCGAACAGTATGTATATGGTTTTTCATCATTTTACTTTTTAGGAAATACATGCATTTATCTGTTCTAGGATAATCTAGTTCACTGAGGAAAATCTTTTCACACAACTATGCAATATTAAACAATTTTTCCAATTTAATGTTTTACTTTGCACATAATTTTATATATTTTAAAATTTTATTTATTTGTTTTTTTATTTTTGGCTGTGTTGGGTCTTTCGTTGCTGCACATGGGCTTTCTCTAGTTGCGGCGAGCGGGGGCTACTCTTCTTTGCAGTGCGCGCTTCTCATCGTCATGGATTCTCTTGTTGTGGAGCACGGGCTCTAGAGCACAGGCTCAGTAGTTGTGGTGCACGGGCTTAGCTGCTCCACAGCATGTGGGATCTTCCCAGGCCAGTGCTCAAACCCTTGTCCCTTGCATTGGCAGGCAGATTCTTAACCACTGCGCCACCAGGGAAGCCCCATATTTTTTAAAATAGGTTTTTTTTTCTCCTCTGAAACCTTGAAATAAGATATTCTTTTGAATATCCATTTCAATTCACTTAAAATCTATTATTTTTATATCCCGGTTTTTCAGAGCCAAAGACAATGTAAACTTCTAAAATGTTTAAAACTTTTAAAATATCTGTGTCAGAATCACCACGTCAGATATTAAGCACCTGCTAGTGATTCTTGAATCCTTGTCTGGTAGGTTGTCAGTCTAGTTTCTGACCTCTCTCCACTACAGCCTCTTTCTAGTGTCTCTCCAGTTTCTCTGGTCTCCTGAAGGAATGGAGTGAGATGGGCAATAGGGCGACTCTCAATCAAGGACTGGACTGTCAGCAGTCAGAAAAATCTCAGGGAATTTTCTGTTCAGTGCTCTGGTGGTTTAATAAGGTAGTGATGGGACTTCCCTGGTGACATTGGTAGTGACATTGGAATTACTCTGCTGTTCATCTTGCAGCAAAAATTTTTTCCAAAATTGATGTTCTATTACCCATACTTTTATTTCATTTATACGAGCTCCTTTTAATTTGGAAGGGTATTGGTCACTTGATGCATTGCTTTCTAGGGATTCATCCAACAAATATATATTGAGCACCTACTATGTGCCAGACCCTTTTCTAAGAGCTAGGTATATGGCAGGGAGCAAAACAGATCTCTGCCTTCATTAATCTCTGAAGCTAATTTAAAAGTTAAAATAACCTTTTATTATTACAAAAGCAATAAGTATGCATTATAAAAACTATGAAAATAGACGTAAGAATAAGAAAATAAAAATATCATATTTTTACCACCCAGATATTACCATTCTTAACACTTTATCATGTGCATTTATTTTTTTTAACCAAAATGATATCATACTGTATATGCTATTTTGTAACCTGCTTTCTTTTTTTGTTTTTAGATTTATTTATTTTATTCATTTATTTTTGGCTGCACTGGGTCTTCGTTGGTGCACGTGGGCTTTCTCTTGTTGCGGCGAGCGGGGGCTACTCTTCCTTGCGGTGCACGGACTTCTCACTGCGGTGGCTTCTCTTGTCGTAGAGCACGGGTTCTAGGCGTGCGGGCTTCAGTAGTTGTGGCACACGGGCTCAGTAGTTGTGGCTTGTGGGCTCTAGAGTGCAGGATCAGTAGCTGTGGCGCACGGGCTCAGTTGCTCCGCGGTATGTGCGGTCTTCCCAGACCAGGGCTCAAACCTGTGTCGCCTCCATTAGCAGGTGGATTCTTAACCACTGCGCCACCAGGGAAGCCCCTGTAACCTGCTTTCTTTAGTGAATAATCTCTACCTTTCCATCTCAATAAAATTTTATGTGTTACACAGTTCAAATTTACCTATAGTTTCCTAAAATACCACTTATAGCTGGTGTGTCTAAGCCAGAATCCAATCCAGAACTCATCTCATTGTTAGATCCCTTAAATATGTTTTTGAGCTAGCATAGTTCCCTACCCGCCCCTGCCACCCCCCCACCTTTTTAAAAATAACATTGACTTACTGAAGATATTGAGCCAATTGTTTTACAAAATATCCTGCCTCTGGATTTCTCTGCTTGCTTCTGCATGGTGTCATCTTTAGCTTGTTCTTTTATCACCCCCTGCATTTTCCGAAAACGAGAAGTTTTATCTAGAGGCTTAATGGATTCAAGTTAAATACTTCATCAAAGACAAAATTGTATGTTTCATATTGTGTCACATTAGGAGACACATCGTATCTGGTGGGCCCATCATTCATGTTGTTACAGTTGATCACTGGATTAGGGTGATGATACTATGATCCCACCATTGCATTGTAATTAGAAAGGAATCTCTGTGTAACTATTTTGGTATTATATGACTATCCATTTTCCCATGAACTATTCATTTAATAGTATTAATACCAATTGGTAATCTCTGTCCAAATTATTAATTTTACTTGGAGTTGTGGAATGATTTACTAATATTATCCTTCCTTCTATATTATTAGCTGGAATTCTATAAAGTAAAGCTTTCCTTCATCACCTGGGGCTATTTGGTTACTTTGAAATAGGGTTCCTGCAGGAGAAGCAAGATAAATGTTTAATTATTTCCCTTTAACCACCAATTTTCAAAGTAAAGAGTGATTTAATAGTAGCCTCAAATGGTATATGAGTTTTTTCTGGCTTTGTTTTTTTAAATAGCATATGTTTTCATGAATTTTCATTGGTTCATTATGTTTGGATCCATAACAATTATTATTTTTTTGATACTCAAAATTTCAGATTTGTGCAGTGGGGACCTTTGAAGCTGGCTCTTGTGTCCTTTTGTCACAACTCCATTAAATTTTCAGTGCTCTTGTTCTCTGGCTCCAAAAGAGCCCTAGGCTCATCTTGTACTTCCCGTGCCACAAAACTGGAATCAGCCATTTCTCAAAGGAGCTTTGGTACCTCTTAGCAGGGAATGAAATTAGAAACCAAAATTTGGACACCCAGGGTGCTCATTGTTATTAGGGTATCCTTTTTAGATTGTTTTTGAGCTAGAAGGTATATATTTTTAAAATAGTGAGTTCATGATGATATTTTCAGTTTTAACATTACAGTGTTTCACTTAATTTCTTTGTCTTCATAACTGTATTGGATTTGGAGGGGGATGAACATGAATCTGTGTCAGAACTTTGTAATAAAAACAGTGCCACATAGGATAACCGTAATACTGATTATATCTCAGGAGAAATAAAGGTACACTCAAATTATGTACTTTCAACATTTACTGATTAATATGTCAGTGGTTAAGCAGAAGATAATAACTGTACTGAGTGGTAGTCCCATACATTTTCTTAGATATTTTACCAGACTGCTTTAGTTCTCTTGGGTTTTTTGACTATTTGTGTTCGGTGGCCCACTTTCATACCATTCTGACATTATCTAAATGAATATGCCATAAACATTAATTCAGCATATATAGTTAATTATATGTAATAATTTTTAGATTAGAATCTATAATCTATTGCTCTGACAGCTATTGAACAAAGTTACTAACTATAATATACAATTATTCATCAATTACAACTTCTTCCCAAAGCATTTCACACATATTAACTCATTTGGTCCACACAACCTGAGTTGTATCCCTATTAGTAATAACGGAGCAGTTAGGAATAATAATAGACTGATATGTAGCAGAACCACCGTAGTGGTTGTTTATAACCAGTGTCCATTCTGATAGTCAGGCTTCTATTCTGTTTGGGTGGTGCCCATACCTTACCAGTTGTTAAATATTTTGACAGTCACCCTGGAAGCAGGTTTATAATGTTTTAAGTTACTTGCTTCAAGATAACATCGTTATTAAATGACAAAAGCAGGACTAGAACCCAGGCTTTCCAATTCCTAGTCCAGTCTTCTTTCTATTAGATCTTTCATTAATAAAAGTGGCAATAATCCTTACATTGAAAATATTTTTTGATAAATTTAAATTTGGGACAATATTTTTTCTTTCTCTAGCGAAATAACAAAATATTAGTATTCAAATGAAATGAGTTTTTTCCCCTGAATTAAGATATGTAAAGTCCTGGGCCTCCCTGGTGGCGCAGTGGTTGAGAGTCCACCTGCCGATGCAGGGGACATGGGTTCGTGCCCCGGTCCGGGAAGATCCCACATGCCGCAGAGTGGCTAGGCTCGTGAGCCATGGCCGCTGAGCCTGCGTGTCCAGAGCCTGTGCTCCGCAACGGGAGAGGCCCGCGTACCGCCAAAAAAAAAAAAAAAGATATGTAAAGTCCTTAGAAAAGTATATGGCAGATATTAAGTGTCTGCAATAATTTTGTATTATTCTGGGAATGTGTCCCTTGTTACCTCAGATATAAAAATATTATTGGATTAAGGGATATGTGAAATTATTAAGTACATAATATTAATCATAAAAACATAGTAGACATTATTTAGAGAAAGCTGGTATTTAATATTTCTGTGACATTAATTTATCACCAAAACCTGTGATTTTTTTCTAATAACTAGATGTTAATTTAATACTAATGCTTGGCTTTGAACATTTTAAATTTATGAATTGGTACTTAGAATATCAAACTGTTCTGCTTTTGAAAAATCTTTTTTTATCACTATTTAAATCTCTACACAGATTCACCAGGCATGCAAACTGATCTGCAGAAAATGCAAACGCCATGTGACTGATCTAACAGGTCAAGTGGTACAGGAAGGAACCAGGCGCTACAGACTCTGTAATGAGTGCCTTGCTGAAGTTGGCATAGACAGCCTCCCCATTGATTTGGAAGCCGAACAGCATCTTATGTCCCCATCAGATGGAGATAAGGATTCCAGGTGGCACTTGGGTGAAGATGAGAATAGATCATACGTGGAGATTGTAGAGGATGGGTCTGCTGATCTGGTCATACAACAGGTTGATGATAGTGAAGAAGAAGAAGAAAAGGAAATAAAGCCCAACATCAGGTAGCTGGGATGTGAACCAACAGATCTGGCATGTCTGCAACTTACATTGACTTCCCATAACTCTCTCTTTCCATGGTCAGAGTCTGGTTAACAAATTATCAGACTGACCTGAAAGTAATGACCTGATATCACTTGCATGCTTTCTGAACAGGCCATTGTATCCATTCTGAACTTTGTTGCCCTAAAATCTGTTGCTGCACTGGAAAGAAAGACCTAGCTTGAGTTGGCATGATGGATGAACAATTAATCCTCTTACTTTTATTACAGAGATACCTTTTTTTTTTAATATTGGAAGATCTACTTAGTGAACTTTTTTCAAAGAAAATATTTTAAATAAATTCACCACAACCAAACTGTATATAAGATAATTTCAAGGTGTTTCAAAAACATATAAACTACCACTATTGAATTTTCACAGGGAACCAGGTAAGAGCACATTTAAGGCTCTGGCACCCTACCTGACTAAACTAATTAGTCCATTACCTTCAGACTGAAAATGACCTATCATTATCCCAATATCCTAAATATTTTAGAATTATGGCAGAAAACAAACCTAAACTGTTTGAAATCATTCATATTTGAAACTTTTGTCATTAAGTTAAAAATTACTCTTATGTAGTCAGTGTTTAAAAAGAACAAACTCTAAAATAGAAGCTGATCAGAGATTATATACAGACATCACTTTCTTAAAGCAGGAAACTAATATGGTCAAGGTAGTTTTTTGAGGATCTGTCTATATAGCTCTCTTCCTCTCCAGAGAAAAAAAGAAAACTGGAGGTTCTTACCGGTTCTTAAGATTAATTTCCTCCATTTATATACTACTATATTACTTACAAAGTGCTCTTTCACACATCTCCCCACCTAAGCAGCAAGGTAAATAGTATTGTCTCTGATTTACAAATGAGGAAATTAAGGTCAGAAAGCTTAAGTGGTGGGACTGGTGACTGGACGGGTTTTGATTTTAAACAGTCCTCTTTCAACTGTCTCTCCCTGGATAGTCCCCTGAAATGGTGAAGAAGTGAAGTCAAACCTCACCAATCTGCAATAATTATAAAAAGAAGCCTATGAGAATTAGAAAGTATGAAAGAAGAGGAATTTAATCACCTTCAACAACATATAATATCTTGAACTAGAGTTATTCAAGTAGTGCTAAGTAATGTCCCTATAGTACCTATTGACATGTTTTTATGTTATTTATATATAAATTTTATATATAAAACTATTTGAACACATTATTCTCCTAAGTTCTTTAAGCAGTTTATATAATTTATATATTTCTTCAAAACAAACTTTTCTACTAGAATACAAAATTAAGTTTTAACTCCTCCCCTATATGAATTATGAAACATTCCAAAATTACAGTCAAATTGGAGATGCATTATTTTAGTTGTAAAGATAAAATCTAAATACTAGAAGTAAAGAACTGTTCATAAAGGTCTTGGCAAGTTATCCCAATTAAGTTTGTTTTAATTTCGATAGAGGCTCCATGTATTATACTGTATTTTTAACTGCCATGACATACCTCAAGATACTTTTTAATGTTATTTTCTCTTATTCTTTAATTAATGATTGTCCTTAATACCAATTTGTGGGCCAAAATGGTTAATTTCTTTAAGTTTTCTTTATAAATAGATGAATAACCACTTTGTTTTATGGTACCTAATTCTGAGATTTTTTTCAAGATTCCCCTGATGGTAAATTTCCAATTGCTTCAAGACCGGATAGTGTGCATTGAGTTCATTGTCTCCCAACATGACCATTCCTGAGTCAGGCGTCTTAACAATTACATTGTTCCAAATGAGGGAGGGAACACTTGTCATTCTTTAGTCTCACCAGAGGATGATAACATCTTTCAAAATTGTAATCTGATTTTTAATCATTGGAACCAATAGGAAAAATGACTGACTTGAGCTTTATTTATAGAAATGAAGTTGTGCTTGCATGTGTATACTCTAATGCACTTTAGTCTATGATCTAAATGTTCTTTGATGCTACTATATTCTGCATGCAAACATCAGCATGATTGTCAGCAAGGTCCACTGAACACAGTGCCACCAGCACTTGTAGAGCCTTATCAGAAATAATGCTTTCTCATAATTGTTTATAACAAGCATCAAGCAATCTCCACAAAACAGCTATCAAATTTACCAAACTAGACAGCGCATCTGTTCTATCATTTTAGTATCATAAAAGAACATACGTGACATGTTTGTAAGTTGTAAATAATAACTCCAGTATCATATCATATTTATCTAAGACTTTAGAGACCAATTCTTTTCTAGAGTATAACTATTAATGGTTTCTAAGAAAACTGAATTCTTTGGCTCTTAAATGTGGGAAAATATTACATAGGGGTATAATCTGTTAATATAAGCTTTATTTATGGATTTTTTTTTTTTTTTTTTTTTTGCGGTACGCGGGCCTCTCACTGCTGTGGCCTCTCCCGTTGCGGAGCACAGGCTCCGGACGCACAGGCTCAGCGGCCATGGCTCACGGGCTCACGGGCCCAGCCGCTCCGCGGCATGTGGGCTCTTCCCGGACGGGGGCACGAACCCGTGTCCCCTGCATCGGCAGGCGGACTCTCAACCACTGTGCCACCAGGGAAGCCCTTTTTCTTTTTAATGTTAGGAAAATAATGGAAGTTGGTTAGACCAAAGTTTGCTCTTACAAGAATGCTGTTTTATCAGCTTCTGAACACCCTTCTAAATCTATGGTCCTCAAGATCCGGTTGATAGGATGAAGTTTTGCAATATAAAGCACCACTGAGTCGTGCCTACTGTCTGGAGGAAGCAAAATTGACTAGGCCAGTGGGTTAAAAGATTTTTTTTTACCCAAGAAACCCCTTCTTCAAATGAATTGTTTCATAGAGAAGTTCAACATTTAAGGAAACTCTAAAGGACAGAGCTGCTCTGGTTTAAGCTCCCTACAAACCTTTCCCCAGACACTCTGCAGAGCACTGAAAACCTTGGGCTGTATCACTTTTTGAATTCCCTTTGAGCATTACAGTCTCACTTCATTACTCCTGTTACTCCTTGCACTTATAAGCTGGTAACCATAGAGCAGCAAATCACATCTTTACAAGGTTCCTTCTATAGTTATCATATATCTTAAGACCTTTTTAAGAACAAATCTTTCAATATTGTATGTCTGAGTGATGAAATCAAACACAGTTACTGCTTTTATGTGGCCAAGTTACTGCTTAATGGATGAAAAGCTTAGTGTTTCAGTTACTTATGAGCTCAGAACTCAATTCGTTAAAGTTATTTTGCTGAGTCATGCTAAGATATATTGAAATTTCCACTCATATTGGTTATGTATGTTTGGAGTCCTAAAATTAATACTATGGAAAAATCACTAAAAACAGTACAGCATAAGATGTGTTTAACTGGGAAGGGTGATAACAGTAGGTACTGGAGGACCAAACTTTAGATTATAAGTGGAAAGTTCTAAGTTCTTTTATATTAGAGTGGATCAGTATTACTATTTATCATTTATATAGCATTTTATATTTGCAAAGTATTTAATAATTTTTGTTATTCTTTACGTATCTATGAAATAGGACATTTATCACATGAAAGGTAAAGAAATTGAGGCACAGAACAATAAAGCAACCTGCCTAAGACAGCCCAGTGAAACAGTGGCAAAAATAGGAATTAGAATGATCAGATTTCCTGAGTCCTAGAATATCAGCTTAAATCACTGAGGTGTGTTGTGTATTACTCTATTTTATAAGATGAGTTTATACAAATTACAGTCAATTGTTTTAAAGCTGACGTCATTGTATGTGGATAAATCCTATACAGAATAAATATTATGTAACGGATGTGACTTTGGTTACAAGAGTTTCAATGATAAAAATTCAGGTTGTCACACAAGTGGCATTATTTAGCCAATTTTATATATTGTGAAGTATAATTAATATTTTATTTTGATATAGGAGTTTCTCAACTATTCATGCCAATTGAGCCATGAATAGAACAGAAAAATGAAATCCACAGAGAATCTATAAACTTCATTTTCTAACTTATCAGCCTTCTCCCTAAAGTACCTGTGTTAGTGCCAATGAAAAGTGAAATATGTTAATAAGCCACACACAGGAGAAGCCAGGGGACTCTTAATTATTATTATTATTATTTTTGGCTGCACTGGGTCTTCATTGTGGCGTGTGGGCTTCTCTCTAGTTGCAGTGCATGGGTTCTCTAGTTGTGGCACGCCAGCTCAGTAGTTGCTTAGTTGCCCCACGGCCTGTGGGATCTTAGTTCCCTGACCAGGCATCAACCCCGTGTACCCTGCATTGGAAGGCAGATTCTTAACCACTGGACCACCGGGGAAGTCCCGGGACTCTTAACTTTTAAATGCAAAATATTTCGAAATGTATTTACTTAAAAGCGTGATAAACACTTTTCCCTGCCTCTTTTAATTTTCTTCACACCAGCAAAAGCCATTGGTACTTCATCATCTTTAGATAGGAAACCAGTGACCAGGGTAATGCCAGTCATCTCTTTACCTTTGGGCTTGATTAGATCATTTGCAAACATTATTAAAGACAACTTGTAAAGTATATCTAAGAACTGATTATACTTTACTTCACTCTTTTGGATTTCTAGATACACAGATCCATTATATAGTTTCTTGATTTTCCCACTGGGAAAATCTTTTAATTCCTTGTTGATATTATTTACAACTACTTAATTCTTTTATTGAGTAAATTATTGTATTCAGCCTATACGGGAAAAAAATGGAACATTTTTACCTAGATAGTAGTTCTCAACCTTGGCTGCACTTGAGAATCACTTGTGGAAATTTCAAAAATACAGATGCCTAAGTGAAGCAGAATCTCTGGCAGATGGGGCCTGGATACATTTTTTTTAATCTTTCCAGTGTCTTTTATGTGCAAAATAGGTCCCCTAGTCAAGGTTTCCCTTTTTCTCCCCAGATAGATAGATGCTAAAGTTGGGCAGTGGAACCATTTCACATTCCAGTCCACTGGTTCGCAACCCTATCATTAAGGAAAAAAAATTAAAATATGGTTGCCCAGTCCAAGAAAATATTAATTTTTGTGAAATTTTAAGATATTGTGTATGCCCCCTCATCTAAACTTTTTATTAGGGTCAAATAGTATGGACACTAAATTAAAATAGCCCATTTTTACTTTGAGATGTATTTGCATTTTTATTTGATCATGGGTTGCAGTCTGGGAATTCACACAGTAATTCAGAGTAATTAAAGAACTATATTAGGAAAATGTGACCGAAATACTATATCCTGAAATTTTGCAAGTTTAATGTTTTCTTTGCTTTTGAAAAAGAAACCAGAACACTCTCCAAGCACTGTGAAACTTAATTGCTACACATTTGTACTCCATCAATGAATTGAATTAAATCAGTTTTTATTAAAGTTAAATGCCATACCAGAGAAACCAAGAAAGATGTCTTATTTAAAGAAGCCTTCAGATTAATTTGGAAAGAAAAATAAATGTCTTTGCTTTACTTCAAGTATTGCCATTAAAATTTTTTTTTGTAAAATAACTTGAAACGACTTTGGCATAAAGCACCATCCTCATTCCCATAATTGAGGTTATGTATGCAATTCAAACATGACAAGTATATCCGTTCAGTAGTACTGTATATGCAGACACCATTGCTTAATCTCCTACCAAAAAAGAAAATTATCCAATAAGGAAGTGGCACTTTCTTGCATAATTCAAAAAGGTTAAACGCTGAAATACAAGAAGATAATGTGTCTTTTGTTGCATATTTGAGTTGATTTTAAACGTTTTTTCCCCTGGAGGAAAAAAATCCACAAGGAATACAGCAGTGGAAAACGGCACCTGCACCAGACGCTCCAGTATTTGGGGGCCGTGTTAAAAAATGAAAGCCCTGTGTTTTCCCCTAAGCAGCAGCAACGTCTATTCGCGCTCAGGCGGTTGACCACGTGGCTTCATCCTACTCTCAGGGAGGGCTGCACCAGTCAGTGGGATTAAGGAGTAGGAACCTTTCTTTTCCTTTTCAGTCCTGTTTCCCGCACAACTACTTTTCCTGAAAAGTTATCACAGAGTCCAGCAGCGAGATCCCCAAAGTTCCCCGTAGAGGGCCCCGACATACCAGACACCCCTAAAGCTAAATTCTGGGGGTGCAAGATGAATAGAAAACGCTGTGTTGTGTGCAGTGTGCACCCGATAAAGAGCCCCTATTTGCCGGGTCCCTACTCGATCCAAGGCCGCTGAGGTAGGCACACATGCCTCCCCATTTAAAACAGGAGGAAACAGGCTTGAGAACGGACCCGTCATTGAGTCCAGCCCACGCAGTGGGTTGGCTAGCGGTGTCCGAAACCGCCGCCCTACCGCCAGGGGGAGCTAGTGTCCTTTACCTCTACTCTCGGTTCCCATAGTGCAGTCTGTGCGTTACAGAGGGTCACTGCCTTGGGCGTCACCCCCATTCCTCCCCACCCCCGTCACACAGAGGGGGGACCGCGCCCTTGGCCTCGATGCTGCTGGAAGAGAGGTACCGGATGAGAGCCTAGCTCTCCAGATTCTGTGGGCACTTCACTGACGTTTTTTAGTTTACCTGTCTTGCCTCCCTCCCCTCCTTCCTTTTTCAGGGAGTCGTAACTCTTTTAGAGAAAAATTGAGCAACAAATGTTTTAGCCTGACAGCCAGGTGAGGCAGGTAGTACTGTATTATGGCAGATGAAGAAACTGAAGCTTAGAGTGGTGAAAAGACTTGGCCAAGTTCAGAAAATTTAGGAAGTTTCAAGAAGGAAACTGGAAGGAGAGGCCTTGACTCCTACCTTTAGGTAACAGACATACATATAAACATCCACATATTGGAAGATGAGGCATTTGTAGTGACTTCGGGAACCCTTGTCACATGCAAGGGAGAGAAATGAAATAAAGTCCTGGGGGAATTTTACATTCCAGCTGGAGAGACATACATATATGGCCAATGACGATGTGTGGTAGAAAGTACCAACAGCCAGAAGTACATCCATTTATTCACCCAACCAATGTCTCAATATCTACCAAGCACCCAGATTCCTAAATGGAATTCAGACAAAAAATTTGGGTGGGGAGAGTATCACATTTATTAATTTCGTTTTTACTCAAAAATAAATACAGATAACAAAAATGGTCCTTAATGCCAACATGTAAAATAGCAATGCTATATTTAAAATGAGAAAAAAAAATGATTTTAAGCTACACCTTGAATAATGGAAAGAACATCCAATTAGGAGACACAATGAAAGGAGAAGATAAATGATCAGTGTAACTAAGGAAAACTAGCAAATAGTTGAGTACAGGGGATGGAAGTGTAAGAGGAGTTCAAGAAAACTCCAATGTGGGCTGTGGAAGGATAAGAGCACTGTTGATAAAAACAAGGAACTCAGAATTTGGATATGAAAACACGACATTAAAGATCTCTCCCTAAGGAGCATGTCACCAGGGGGCTTTGGAATCAGGAAGAACTGGAAGCATCACTGAAACAGACCATTAAAAGATGGAAGGTACAAATAATAACCAGAAGCCAGTTCCCTTGCTCCTTAAGGTGCTTCCAACTTCAAAGCGGAGTTGACTACTACACACATTAGCTGACTTAAGGAACTTTATGCAATTGTTGTAAAAGAGAAAAAGAATCTGCACAAGAATTCAAAGGTAGGAACTGGTGAGTTGTATGGTGTGAACTTTGATGGTGGGTGATGGCGGGCGGGCTACACTGGTACTGAGAGAAGACTTGGAGAGGCCATGGGAACATAAAGGCAGAAACAAAGTTACCGTATAATTGATTCATCTTTCTTCTAATTGTGACACACCCCTTGAATGGTTAATACTTCGAGCTGCAAGGGAATCAGGATGGGACAGTAAAATGGGGGTCCTGTAGAAAGGCACCCAGCTTGGCATAAAGGGACAAGCACAGCTTTTGAAAACAGCTCAACTCTGATAATGGAAGAAAGAAAATTAGACTAACAGGAAAGATTTGGAGTAGAGAAGCAGGAAAGGAAAAAGTCTGAAGAGAAAGCAGGAGGAGAAGCAGAAGGGAGTGGCTTTGTTTGCCCTTCTTAATAAACAAGAGACTCTGGCAGAATGGCACTGGCTCCAGGGTTATCCTTAGGCTGGTCACCCCCTAACCAAGCGCTGTGGCCTTTTTAAAAAATTAAAAGGTGGGGCTTCCCTGGTGGTGCAGTGGTTGAGAGTCCGCCTGCCGATGCAGGGGACACGGGTTCATGCCCCTGTCAGGGAGGATCCCACATGCCGCGGAGCGGCTGGGCCCGTGAGCCATGGCCGCTGAGCCTGCGCGTCCGGAGCCTGTGCTCCGCAATGGGAGAGGCCACAACAGTGAGAGGCCCGCGTACCGCAAAAAAAAAAAAAAATTAAAAGGTGAAAAAGTAAGGTGGCTGTTAGCATTTAAGCTTGTCCCAATAATAGTACTAGCCCTCACTGAGCATTACTATGTGCCAGGCACTGTCTTGAGTTTTATGTGTATACATTTATTTAATTCTCTCAACAACTATTGTCACGAGTTAAAATTTGGAAATTGAGGCACACGGAGATTCAGCAACATGCCCCAAAGTGGACAGTTAGTAAATGGTGGAACCAGGACTTGAACCCCCATGATCTGGCTCCAGTTTGTGCTGTTAACCACTGTACCCCCCAAATCCTCAAAATAAAACTGTTAGCACAGTAGTGTTTAAATTCCACAGTTCCAAGTATAATTCCAAAATTACTCCCTTTCTCTTCTTCTACAAAATAAGATTCTCAACTATGGTAGCAAAGCTGGGGACACCTGGTCTGTGAGTAGTCACCATCTCCATTTCAGTGTTGAAGAAACCCAGCCTCAGCGAGGTTCAAGAAATTTCCCAAAGTCATATAGCCAGTGAGTGACATGGTCAGGATGTGAATCCATGACTCTAATGTACTTAAAGTTTGTATTTGGAAGTAATTTAAAAAACACACACAGTTGTGTATTTATTTGGCAATGGGAAAAAATAATATAAACCCACTATTTTCTACTCTCTTGTACTGATACAAGATATTTCTATAGTCAAAATGTTTTTGCTAAATAACATTAGCTTTTGAACTTTTAGAGTATGTGTCAGAGAAAATGAGACAGCCATTGTCAATCATCTATTTTTGAGTTGCACCTTACAAATATCACCCAAATGTAAAGTGTTTCCTTATATATAAAAATTGAGGGCTTCCCTGGTGGCGCAACGGTTAAGAATCCGCCTGCCAATGCAGGAGACACAGGTTCGAGCCCTGGTCCAGGAAGATCCCACATGCTGCAGAGCAACTAAGCCCGGGCACTACAACTACTGAGCCTGCGCTCTAGGGCCCGCAAGCCACAGGTACTGAGCCCGTGCACCACAACTACTGAAGCCTGCGCGCCTAGAGCCCATGCTCCACAAGAGAAGCCACTGCAATGAGAAGCCCGTCGACACAACTAGAGAAAGCCCGCACGCAGCAACGAAGACCCAACGCAGCCAAAAATAAAATAAAACTTGAGTAATGAGAGCTGTTGTGCTAACCTCACAGGGCTATTACCTGGATCAAAAGAACAACAGAACATAAATGTGATTTGTTATATATTAAAAGATATTGTATAAATACAGTGAACAGAGTCCTAAGTCCCAAATCTGCCTCTTCTAGCCAGTAGGTTTTAGGTGTCACTAATCCCCTTATTTGTAAAATGTAGGACAACTGTACTACATATAGAATTGCTGGCAGGACAAATGGGTAATATACAGAAAGCATCTGGGAAAATGTTTTGTACAGAGGAGACCTGGATATGTGTTTATGACAAAATAAATATGTTGGCCCTAAAACTATTTTCTTGCATGTCCAGAATTCAACATTAATTGTTCATTTTACAGGCAACAGAACAAAAAAGTACAGAGCATGTTATATGGGAAAAAACATTGATAAATTACTACAGTCACTAAATTCTGAGGAAGTTTGCTCTGGAAGGAGCTTTTGGAAGCTATCTTTTCCAATTTCCTGTCCCCCCCTCCCACCCCCTGGTTTTTGTAGATGAAGAAACTACATTCTCAGTCTCAATCTGGAATTCCCCAAACCTTCTGAAGCTCAGACTTCAGGAAGGGGCAGAACTGTAGTCCACTTGGTGCGCTTCCCCCACTTTGAGGAGGGTATAAACTGTACTTTTTCCACCATTTCTTCTTGAACATTCTCTTCCGAAGCCCAAGTGGTAATAGCAAGGTGGAAAGAGAACTAGCAAGGGTGGCTGTAAGGACACACATAACCACTTAGCCTTCTTGGAGAGGCACCAGTGAGAAAAAGTCATCACATCACTACTGTTACTTTCCTGAAGTCACTGCCATCATGTAACACAGCCCTGTACCCATGACAATGGCTGTCTGATTAGTGAGCAGACCTGGATGGTGTGATCTGGACCTTTTAGGCTAAACTGTTCCAGTAAGATACCTTCTTTTTCTCAGCTCAGTTGTTTAAAATATTACTCGATCACAGAAACTTAGAACTGGAAAGGAACTGAGGAATCACTAATACACACCTATAATACATAGATGAGGAAGTAGGTCCAAGGTCAAACAGTAGTAGAGCAAAGGCTAGGAACTGAGGCTTGTGGCTTGGGGTTCTTCTGTTCTTACAGATATGCTCAAGGAGCTGACCTGCAGTCTCTGCCTAAGAGTTTGACGTGGCTCTAAGATGCTTAATCCACTGACCACTAAGTAGTAACTGACCATCTATTATGTGCCATCTAGGAGCTTTCCTTCTATTCAGAGGTATAAGACTAGTGAACATTAAACAATTATAAAATTGAATAAGCCTGCAAATCTTTAAAGCTAACTAGAGAGGCATAGTTCAGAGACCCCTGAAGGCTGAATGGTAAGGGAGGCATTGTGGAAATGTGATTTGAGTTGGGTTTTTAAATTTTATTTATTTTTGGCCACTCTGCGAGGCTTGTGGGATCTTAGTTTCCCTACCAGGGATTGAACCCAGGCCCACAGCAGTGAAAGCACCAAGTTGTAACCACTGGACTGCCAGGGAATTCCCTGAGCTCGGTTTTAAAACGCAGCTGCAGACTAGCAACCTGTGGACCAGATTCTGCCCACACACAACCTGTCTGTACTTCATTGTGATGACCCACAGTGGTTTGGGTTTCTTTCCAAAAACTTGGGAGGTTTTACATAAAAATCCCACTCTCTGGGGTTTTATGAAAAACTGCCACCCTAGGCTTGTATTCCCATTAGAAATGAGGGCTGGAGCTGAGAGGCAGCTGCCCGCTTGGCCCCTGCGTAAACCCTCAGTTCAACACCTGCAGCCCTCCCATTACCTGCCTGACTCCTTGGGCAGCGGATTTGCTTCCCGACATTTTCAGAAATGAGAACGGCAGCCCAGAAGTAAGACAGAAGTGAAGATGGGTGGGTACGTTATGGGGAAGGAGAATTAGCTCTGCAATGGGGGAAATCTGTTCCTTAGGGGAAGACACATACTTGAAACTGGCAGAAGAATCTGGTGAGAGCACGGTGCAACCATCTCAATAAATAAACTAAAAATAAATAAAACGTGTGCTGCTACTGATGGATCAAGAATGCCAACACTTCACGTATAAAGGGTAACATACTCATTTTCCTTCTATTCAGTATCTTTGTTTTGGCATATTTTAAAACACAAACTAAATTTTAAAATTTACCTGAAATTGTAATGTTATAAATTTATTAAAAATAAGAAAATATAATTTGTATTGCATAATTACATCTGCCTTGTTTTTATTGAGCCCCATTATACAGCTCTGGTGGTTAAGAGATATGGCTATGCTTTCCCCCCACCCCACCAAGTCAAATGTGTACCCTACTTGGCTTAATACATCCCAAGAGCTCTTCTTACTTTGGCTTCAGCTCTCCCATTCCCCTCACAGTATCCCATTGTTCACTTGCACAATCAACCCCCCCAAGTAGCCCATGATGTGTAAAGGAGTCGAAAGAAAGAGCCCCATCTCAGGCTGGAAATTCATCCTAACAAAAGGTAAAGAGATTCTTCTAGACATTGTTTTGCTTGGAGGTCCACAATTTACATTATAAAATATGCCTGAGAATAAAGAAGGTAAAGGAGTGCTACCTCAGAGATCCTGCTGTGTATCCATTTGAAGAGCTACTATTAAAACCACAGGCTCAGGCTTCCCGGGTGGCGCAGTGGTTGAGAGTCCGCCTGCTGATGCAGGGGACGCGGGTTCGTGCCCCCGTCCGGGAAGATCCCCACATGCCGAGAAGCGGCTGGGCCCGTGAGCCATGGCCGCTGAGCCTGCGCGTCTGGAGCCTGTGCTCCGCAACGGGAGAGGCCCGCGTACCGCAAAAACAAAAAACAAACAAAAAAAACCTCACAGGCTCTTGCCCTTGTCATTACCCCCCGCTACTTTCTGTTAAATTCCCAGAGAGGGACTTCCCTGGCGGTCCAGTGGATAGGACTCCGAGCTTCCAAGACAGGCGGCACGGGTTCGATCCTTGTTTAGGGAAATAAGATCACACATGTCGTGTGGCGCAGCCCAAAAAATCCCCAGAGTAAAAATAATGTGGTGCTCCAAGAGAACAGTTAGAAAGCTCACAATCTCTTCCTTTTAGGTCAAGTTCAGCACACTATAATGATATTTGGCAGCACCCAGTGGCAATCTTTTTTCACATATGTGTGAATAAATAGCAACTTTGCAAACTCTTGCATCACAAGGAAGAATACCTCAATCAATGAATAGAAAATGGAATAATGCTGCAAATCAAATGAAAGCAGCCTCATGTTTTCAAAGGTTATCTACTTTGAAAAGTTCAGATCATTTTAAAGTTGTTTTCCTGGCCTCCTGTCTCCTTAGGAATGAAAAGCTTAGGTAATTTTTAAAAACCAAAGACATTTTTAAAAAGTCTCCTTTTCTTCTCTAAATATAATGGCTTTAATATAAAACTATATGTTAGAAAGAAGGGCCCATTTGTACATGCATCAAATTTTTCTTATGGGAAAACAGGAAAGTGTCAATACTTCAGTGCTTAGAAAAAAGTGAGAACAGTAAATCAGGGCTCTTTCTAGAGAAGCCTTCCAATTGTTCAACTATAATTGTTTCATCTGAGAAAACCAACTGGAATACAGGATGGCTCTTTCCCACAGCAATCTAAAACGACCTCTTTTCATGTACGTATAGAAAATATATGTGTTAACCAATTTGGAAGAAAAGCAAAATCCTGGTTGTAGGATTCCTCAAATTTCTTTTTTTTTCCAAGCTGCATTCAGTAAGGGCATGGGGGCTTCAGAGTCTCTCAGGCTGCTCTTAGATCAATGATCCTTTCTGGGACCAGGCTGGAGGGCTGGCATTCCATGGGAAGGGTGTAAGGCACCTGCTGCTACAGCAGGGAATTAACAAATGAGATACCATACTTGCCACCTAAAGGTTTCTTTTAACTTTGAATATTTGGATAACACAGACCAAGGCTGTACCTAGATTTTCCATTTCTGTAAGTCACATTTTAATTTAAAAATTTCTGTTCTGCAAATCTCCATATATTAAGATACTGTAGAATTTATATCATGGTATCATGGTATCTTCTCAAAAGGAAGAGAAAAAACAGTTCTTCATAGGGAGGCTCTTTTTTGTGTGTGTCTTAAATGTCAAGGATCACAAAAACTTCTGGCTTCTCTTCATTATAGACCTGCATTGCTGAATACGTTATTGCCTTGACTTCAGTTCCCTGAAGTTGGGGTTAAAGAAAAAACAGGAAGAAAAAGGACATCAAAATCAGAATCATTAACTCTAGCAACGACTGGCAGAAAGTCAAAATTCTAATATTGCTCTGAAAAACTCAGACGAAACAATTAGTTATCAAATTAGTATAGTATTATCCACTGATCCAGTAAAAATGAGAGGCAAATGTGTACAGCAGAAAAATCATTGAGTTAGGAGACGAAGCATATTATAGTCCTGGCTTTGTTTGCAACTGGATACAGAAGCTGTCTGACCTCTCTGGGCATCAGCTTTTTCATTTATCAGATGGGTTGAATCCAAGAACACAAAGCTTTCCTACTGTTTGGGTCAGGGCTCCCTCTTAAGGCTTCTTCCATACAGTTGAACCTGGGCCCTGGGAACTCGGCCTATTCCCTTCTCTGAATGGCAGTCAAATGCCTATTATCCAACATCTCCGTTTAGATGTCTAATAGGTATCTCAAATATAACATACTCAAAAGAAAATGCCACTGTCATTTGTATTATAAAAATAATTTGTTTTCAGTCCACATGCTCCCTCTCTACTGGCTTCTGTTCTTTTTATGCTTCTCTTCCCCGAGGCTCCCTCCCAGGCTTCATTTTATTGCACTGTGGTTGAAGAAATTCTATTGCAGCTACCGGAAGCGAACAGGATTTTCCAGTCACCTCCAACTAACTTAGGTCTCCTTGGCCTAAACACAGGAGTCAGTGAACTACAAATTGAAGGCCAAATCCGGCCTGCCACCTATTGTTGTACAGCCCCACGAACTAAGAATGGTTTTTACATTTCTAAATAGTAGTGGAGGAAATGTTTAAAAAAAGTTTTACTGGAACACATCCACATTCATTCATTAATGTGTTGTCCTTGGCTGTTTAGTGCTATATATAAGAGAAGAGTTGAATAGTTGCTCTTCCATCATTCTCTGCCCACAAAGCACAAAACATTAGGAAAAAAATTGCCTACCCCTATTCCAACAGATTTGACTCGTATAGAGCGAAGCCATACATGCTGGCAAATACTGAATCTGGAGAAGCACAAAAGGCAGAAGACACTTTAGAGAACATCTAGTCCAACACCTTCATTACGGGGGAGGACATCAAAACTCGATAAGGCAAAGGGATTTTTACACCCCACAACTCTGTAACAAACCTGACCCTATGACCCAAGTGCTGATTCCTAATCCTCCAAATCAGCTGTGTGAAATCAGTGTTTTAACATAATATGTCCCGACAGGTCATATTAGTCTGAGAAAAATTTAGGACTTTACACCAACTTATTAGAACTAGTTAACTGTCACATTTACTGACTTTATGGTAAGGTAGTATAAAATGTTTCTAATGGCTGGATTTAAAAACATACCTGAGGGTGCTTGGACAATGAGAATTCTTCTCCCCACCTTGAGAAGGAAAAGTGAAACACGATTAAGATTTCCAGGATTTAACATTTATTCTCTCTTTCCACATTTTAAAATAAGCCTTATAAATGTGGTTTAGATACTAGAAAGCCAAAAGAGATGGAGGGGGAAGGGAGCTATAAATTTCAATTTGATTGTTAGCAGATACGGCTGTTGAGGGACTTATGTGTACAATAGCCATTTCAAGAAGGCTGATAGTTGCTCTTAAAAAAAAAAAGTGTCCTAGTATAATGTATATAGGTAGATTCTCAATAAACATTGTTTAATGAACATTGGTTCACAACAGAGTAGCATGTTCAAAATTTTCACTGTACTCAGGACTACAGAACTAATTAATATCTTCCACTGGAGAAAGCACGTCTGAACACCATAAAGGCAAAATACTAGATTCTGTAATACAGTCTGAACTTGGTTTGTATTTTATAACTTTTCAAAAAATGTCCATGGTGTGTACATGGAAGGCCCTAGAAAGGTACTGCCCTGGAACCTGGGATGAACATCCTCTCTCCCTTCAACACATGTGGCTGAAGATCACAGTAGCAGAAGCAGTAGCAGTAGTAGAAAGAGCAAAGTTTTAAAATTCTGTTCAACTATTTATTAGCTAAGTACCCTTGGACAACCCTGTTTTCTTACCCATTAAAAAAAGGGAGGAGGAGATAATAAAAGCTCTCACTTTACAAAAAGAAACTAAAAAAATTCAACATAAAATAGAAAAGATAAGCTCTATATAAAAATAACCTAAAAGAGCTGCGTAAGGGTTGGAGTGAGCCCTCACGTGGCTGAATAAGACCAGAGGAGGCAGTGAGTGCTGGGAGGAAAGTGTAAGGCTCAAGATGGAAAATCATGAACCAGATGATACTGTCAAGGAGAACTTAATTGATATCACAACCAGAAAAATTAACCAAATTCCAAAACAGAAAGGAATCCGCTTGAAAATGGATCAACATACGTTGGACTTAACGCTGCCCTCTATGGCCTAATAGCAGATAGTCTTGTTCGACGAATCTTACATGTGACACAGGCTCATATACCTGCTGGCTTAGCAATGGCAGAGATCCCATTTTTGACGGCACACGTATCTTACAAAGATTTTGTAAGTTTACCTTTGAATACAGGTGATTTGCATTGTGAAACCTGTACCTTCACACGAGGTGAATTGGTTGGTCTTGTTTTTGGTGGTCTGTACCCTGTTTTCTTGGCTATCCCTGTGAATGGTGGCCTAGCAGCAAGATATAACTCAGCCCTGCTACCCGAGAAAGGAAACATCTTAAATTACTAGATTAGGATTTCTAAGCCTGTCTTTAGAAAGATGTTATTTCCCATTTTGCTCCAGATTGGGCTTGCAGCATACCTTGGGTCTAGAGAATATAAACTATTTATAAAGGCTTTTTAGTTACCTGAACCTGTCCTAGAAACCGTGATTGTTAAGTAAATCTGTACACAAAAATAAAAGAGTAAAAATAACCTATATCTAAGTATGAATAAACAGAGACTTGTTAAAAAAAAAAAAAAACACCTAAAAGATATCATTAAATGACTGAAGAAACTCGGAAAACACCAAATCCAATCAAAGTGCCATAATCAAGTGTTTGCAAACTCTGGAAGTGTATAACTTGTTAATAGAAGGAAATGGAGTCCAGGTGTGAGGATCTATAAGAAAGGATGCATCAGCATTTATCATCACCAAGCTAAGCTTTATGCAAATATCTGTGCCCTCTACCAATGATATATTTTTTGTGCTAAAAATCAACAAATTGGGAATCCTGTTTAATAACACACATCAACTTTGTTCTGACAAGTTTCTGGTCCACCAAACCTGAGGTGAACCCTGGCTCCTAGGTATCTCAAGAAGCTTAACCTGCAAAGCCCTACTGGGATGCAACTGGTCTTCTGACTTAACATTGCTATTTGTCTTCCTGCCCACTGAGTTCACTGAAGAATAACTTAACATCTTTCATGACCCGCTACTTAAAAGGTTTTCAAAACTTACCCAATTGACCGTAATTTGAAATTTCTTTGATCAATATTAAGTACTTTTACTTCCTAAAGAAGAAAAAAATTTCTTTTAATTTTAATATATGCTCATAACAGACCAGCTCCTAAAACATGTCTAGGTTATCATCTTTTCAAGATAATAGCATAAAACTTCTCTGAAGCAAAGAAAACTAAAATGTTAACTAAAACAGAATAACAAACTATATATTTCAAGGAAATAGTTTTTTCTTACATATTCAAGGGACATATTCTTAAAAATGTACAATCTAAAAATATGAGTCAAAAGAATTTTTCTGTAAGATACATAGAGGAGGATGACCTAGGGTTTCAATCACTCTGGATTTTTTTCAGTTTTATTTATTTAGAGTTGACAAAACTCTCAGCCTATTTTTATATAATATTGTAGGACGAATGACCCAGTTCTGTAGGACGAATGACCCAGTTGGAAGAATATATGTAGTGGAGCTGGTAAGGGAGAGAATGGGGGAATTACGGAAGCAAGGAAGGCCATGTGTGTTAGATGACAATGAGGTTGGAGAGGTGTTCCCTCTGGAGGTTGGTGGCAACAAGTAAACTCCATTTGGCTTTTCCTTTTTCACATTAAGGAAAACTAAAAGCATCAATTTTTAAACTTAGGCCAACATGGTAGAACTGCCAAATTACAAATGGGACAAAAAGAACATATGGACGGACATAAATACAGTTCAAACTTGGGAGACATAAAATGTGCAGAGACAGTGGCAACAATAGGTGTGTTCTTGTCACACAATCCTGATGAGTGACAAGTATATAATAAGAGATCTAAATACAAAATGCACATACATAAGCAAACTCGGGTTATCCAAGAAGAGCCTATGGTTATTATAATTTCTGCAAATCATCATCTGTATGGCTTGGTTTTGCATCACATGTTCTATTTTAAATCACTAGTCTTATTATAAAATATGGGTAAGAACGCATTTGCTCAGTAAAAAAGAAAAACTATTGCTTACCCGGGCTATGAAGAATTCATCAGCACTGAATTTATAAAGCCATTCATTCAAAAAGTGAAACAGAAGAGATTGTAAGTCATCTCCTACACAGGATCAAAAAGAACCATGACAGTATCATGTTTAATAACTCTTGTCTCTAAAAAACTGGTTTGAATTTAACAGCGCAATGAATTTCTTAGGCTAGTTGAAAGAACAAGCTCATAATCAATTTTGTTGTTCTTACTGTGAGCATATACTGAATTTACATAGAATACTGAACATCTATAACAATTTCTTCCTTGTGAATAAATTGGTTACCTTGGATTTCTACTTCTGTTGCTTGGAGGGGCTCCACTGTCCCAGTATCTGTCATATAACCAAACATGGCCATTGCACATTGCTCAAATGCTTCCTCCAGAGTATCTCCCCATGCGTGTAACCTAAAGAAATACATTCATGCCCTGTGTAATATAATCCACTGCAAAGCAGAAAACTTGTCAGGAAAGTCAAAATAAAATTAACATGATAAATACAAAACCAAAAGTCTCAATCAGTTTAATGACACTGAAACCAGGTGCTTTTAAACCATCATTTCCATGTCCTAAAGGAACCAAAAGACGAGGAGAAAAATTAAAACTCGGGACATCAAGATTAAAACATCAGCCTTCCTATGTTAAGCACGTGGTTGCAAAGGCATAAACTCTAGCTATACTCACTGGACATCAGCTGTATGATCCAAATCTGAGGGAGAGAGGAAAAAACACTTATAAGTAACTAAACCTGACTTGCAAATCACAAGAAAATAACTCTAGATCATTACTAAGAACATAATCCTTGAACAGCAAGAAAATGTGGGCTGGCCACACACCTTTCACTAACCATTTACACAAAAGTTGATTGTTCTGTTAAGGGTTATTTTTTATTTTTAAAAATTTCTTCTAAGCATTCACAGTTATTATTCTGTTAATATTAAATGAACTAATATTAAATAAAAGAATTAATACTTCCATAATATTAGCATATTGATGCTAAAGGGTTATTTTTTTAAAAGCCTAGATTTATATTTAAATGAATGACAATTTCTGGAAGGCATCAAAGCCACGGTCTTCTAGGTGATCTAAAAAGTGTCTAATACATCATAGTTCTTCAATAAACAAATGCCATTCTCTGCCATTAGTTACTTTTCCTCAACAAAACAAATCAGTATCTTTTCTAAATATCTACTTGTGTGAATAACCAAAATTCTAGAAACTACATCATCAAAGATATAAAATTCCAGATTTCACTTCACCTTTTCATGAACAGCTAGCCAAATCCCAGACAAAACAGTTTTTTATTTTTAACAAGAGCCAAGTTTTATATTTGTTGATTTCTTTCATTTGAAGGACTCCTCAATGATATCCTTGACCAATAAAACTGTTTTGGAAAGTAAACTCTACAATATGTATTATGAGCTTTTTCCTGATATTCTCACAGCAACACTAGGAAATAACAACTGCTACTACAGCAAGTTCCCATTGGATCTGTTATCTCAAGATTTCAAAGTCAGGACTTCCCTGGTGGTCCACTACTTAAGAATCTGCCTTCCAAGGCAAGGGATGTGAGTTTGATCCCTGGTCAGGGAACTAAGATCCCACATGCCAAAGGGCAACTAAGCCCACGCACCACAACTAGAGAAGCCCAAGTGCCACAATGAAGACCCAGGGCAGCCAAATTTTAAAAAATTAACTAATTAAAAAACAAATGATTTTAGAGTCTATCCTTCACTCTTACCTGACTTCCATCAATTCTTCCTGCTCAGAATCATAGAATATTCAGGCTATAACGAAGTCTTAGAGTTCATTTAACAGAATTCCTTCAATTACAAGAAGAAACCTGAAATCCAGAGAGATTGTGCGACTTGTTTAGGACTACACTGCTGATTAGAGTTGGGACTAGAATTGAGATTTTCTGACTCCCAGTTTAGTGCCGTTTACATAACACATCTTGTTCTGGTAACACTCAAGGTTTAAGCTCATCTCTAATTTACTCAGAATATTACTGAGAACTCAATACATTTTAGGCATTAAGAGGCTCAATGATCAGCAGAGATGACAAACAAGTTAAAAGAAAATAACAGGTATTAACCCTAGAGAAATTAAAGTATGTGGCCACAAAAGGACATAGAAGGTTCACAGCAATTTTATTCCCCCAAATTAAAAACCCCATATCCATCAAGAGAAAGGATAAACAAACTGAGGAATACAATGCCACACTACTCAGCAATAAAAAAGCATGAACTACTGATACAATGCATTAACAAGAGTCAGGGAGCTCACCTCTTTCCCCTGCTGTCAGTAGTTACTGAATAAAATCCATTCACCACTTTAACATCTAGCTGTGTTTGATACCGGGTGAAGAAGCCAGACAGAAAAGAATCTATACTGTGTGATTCCACTTATACAAAACTCTAAAACAAAAGTAAACTGTGGTGATAGACATCAGAGCAGTGCTTGCCTCAAGGTAAGGGGCTAGGGGACTAACTGGAAAGGAGCAAAGGGAACTTTCTAGGGTGACAAGAAATGTTCTAGAGCTTGACTCGAGTATTGGTTACACAGATGTCATTTGTTTATCAAAACTCATTGGACTTTATACTTAAGATGTGAGCACTTTTATAACATGTAAATTGTACCTCAATTTTTTAAGACGGTTTAAAGAGACAATGACAGATTGCTATAGGGCAGTAGTTCTCAAATTTTTTGGTCTCAGGAACCCTTTATTCTCTTAAAAATTACTGAGGACCCAAAGAGCTTTTGTTTATATGGGTTGTATCTGGCGATACTAACCTAGAAATTTTAACTGAAAAAAATTTTTAAGTATGTATTAATTCACTTAAAAATAATAAGCCCAGGGACTTCCCCGGTGGTGCAGTGGTTAACATTCCACCTGCCAATGCACGCCACAACTACTGAAGCCCGTGCGACCTAGAGCCCCAAGCACCACAACTACTGAGCCCACGTGCCGCAACTACTGAAGCCCGCGTGCCTAGAGCCCAAGGTCTGCAACAAGAGAAGCCACTGCAATGAGAAGCCCGTGCGCTGCAACAAAGAATAGCCCCCTCTCGCCACAACTAGAGAAAGCCCCAGAGCAGCAACGAAGACCCAATGCAGCCAAAAATAATAAATAAATAAATACAAATAATAAGCTCATTTTATTTAACATAAATTATATATTTTTATGAAAAATGACTACATTTTCAAAAAATGTAGTGAGAAGAGTGGCGCTGTTTAGCATTTCTGCAAGTATTTTTAATGTCTGGCTTTTCAGTGTGCTGCAATCTCACAGATATGCAGGAGGAAAAAGGAGTACTTTAAGAGCTAAAAAAAAATGTGGACTTCCCTGCTGGCACAGTGGTTAAGAATCCGCCTGCCAATCCAGAGGACATGGGTTCGAGCCCTGGTCCAGGAAGATCCCACATGCCGTGAAGCAACTAAGCCCGTGTGCCACAACTACTGAGCCTGCTCTCTAGAGTCTACGAGCCACAACTACTGAAGCCCGTGTGCCTAGAGCCCGTGCTCCACGGCAAGAGAAGCCACTGCAATGAGAAATCCACGCACCACAACAAGGAAGAGCCTCCACTCGCCGCAACTAGAGAAAGCCTGCCCGCAGCAATGAAGACCCAATGCAGCCAAAAATAAATACATAAATAAATAAATTTATTTTAAAAATGCATATGGGCAGCACAGCCGGAGTAAGGAAAAAAAATTGTATATAGTCTTCCTTCACCAAAACTAGAAACTGGTGGTTTTTTAAAGGTTAGTTGCAATGCAGAATCTGAGGTTTTAACAATGAATTTTTCGAACTCTGTAACATTAAAATCCATTGCTCTATCTTGTGCTTAGAACAGATCTTATCTTTGCCTGATTGTGTAATATCAAGCATTGGTTTTTGGGATAATATCAGTTCATCGATGTTGACACATTCTATAGAATTTTTAAAAATCTATTTGTTAATATCACCTCCAATCTCATCAGAAAAGTCTTTAAGCACTGGGAAACCGTGAAGCTCATGATGGCAGATACAAGTTTTCCAAAATTCTGATTTCACTTGAAAGCTTGAATTTTATCATTATATAATATACATTATCAATATACCAACAAATATTGTTATTTTCCTTGATGTGACAGATTACTTTATTTTCAAGAAGATATTGGAAATACCCAAGTCTGAATAACAATAGTATGTCTTTCAGTCATTCTTTTGAGAAAAAATAGTGTTCCGAGAAAAAAGGCATCTCACAAACAATCACAGAAGTTCTTTTCCTGAAGGTAAGCATCAATACTTTGAGAAGCAGCAGAAACACTATGCATACTTCCCATTTTGTTACACAGAATATTAAAAAGGTATGTACTCAATGGTTAATATTTAATAAAATTAATAGTTCTTGCCAAGTCATCAAGGACATTTTTAAGTAAAAACGACTTTTTCTTTTTTTAATTATAAGTACATAGTGGTAAATAATACAATGGCTACCAATACAGTTTGGTGCCACTGCCTCAATTTGTGCCAAGGGGCCAGGACTTTTACCTATTACTGCCTCTGCACCACGAGTGCAAATATCAACACAGTGAAAAGAGCAAGTAACATCTAGTATTATTAAGAAAGTAGTTTTAACTTCACAGATCCTTTGAAAAAGTCTGGGGAAACCTAGGGTTCTAGAAACCACCCACTTTGAAAATTCTATTATAGGAGAGAATAAGAGATAAACTAAGCTAGATTAAGAGGTTCAGGTAAGAATTCCCAAAGGAAACAAGACTTAACACTTTATGTGCCAAGAGACTAAGGATGATCTTTATCTATCTGCTCACTCATTTATTCCCAGTTTCCGCTCAGTGTCTGATACACAACAGGTGCTCAATAATGTTGCTGAATGAATATATGAGATGACAATTGAGCTGAGTCTTAAAGGAAAAACAGGGCTACAGGGAGAGCTTGGGGTAGATCTGGGGGTAGTCAGTGGCAAGAAATGAAGCTGGAGGAAACATACTAATCTCACATTACATCAATGCCAAGATTCTGTACAAAATGTCAGCAAGTAGAATCCAGAATGACCAAGTGGGATTTATCCCTGGAATGCAAAGATTCAATTCTTAGGAAACAGATTACATCATCTCCATAGATGTAATCATGAGGCATAACATAAAAAATGTTTTTTTTTTTTCGGTTTTTTGCCTCACTGCAAGGCTTGTGGGATCTTAGCTCCCCGGAAAGGGATTGAACCCCAGCCCGGCAGTGAAAGTACCGAGTCCTAACCACTGGATGGCCAGGGAATTCCCAAACAAAACGTTAACAGGATTTTTGAGCAAATGGTCTTTTCTCAACTATTTCTCAAAAATACACTATTGTTTATTTTTTCTCTCATTCTTTTTTTTTTAAATAAATTTATTTATTTTTTTGGCTGCGTTGGGTGTTTGTTGCTGCATGTGGGCTTTCTCTAGTTTCGGCGAGTGGGGGCTACTCTTCGTTGCAGTGCATGGGCTTCTCATTGCGGTGGCTTCTCTTGTTGCAGAGCATGGGCTCTAGGCATGCGGGCTTCAGTAGTTGAGGCACATGCGCTCAGTAGTTGTGGCTCGCAGCCTCAGTAGTTGCAGTGCATGGGCTCAGTAGTTGCGGTGCATGGGCTTACTTGCTCCACAGCATGTGGAATCTTCCTGGACCAGGGCTCGAACCCATGTCCCCTGCATTGGCAGGCAGATTCTTAATCACTGTGCCACCAAGGAGGCCCTTTTCTCTCATTCCTAATTGCTGCTTTTCACTGAATGTTTTTGTGGTATAATGAAAATATATACTTGGTCTTTGTCCCTGGTTCCTGGAACAGAGCTCTTAAAATCCTGGGAATTTTCTGAGTGACAGGAGTGTCACTCAGTGTTATTCATAAAGAGTCCCTTCTGACCACACTTGAGTCTATGCTAATAAGGTGATTCAGGGTTGGGCCCCTAAGTAGCCTCAGGATGGAGAGAAGATGAAACAAATGATTAAAAGGGGGGAGGGGATACCAACAGTAATTCTTATGGATCGTCACAAGCTGATTTTTATCTACATATAGAGAAAAAAATAAAAACAATAAGAATGGTAGGAAAGGAGCAAGTACTGAGAGGGAGATTGTCCTAGAAGATATTAAAAGATACAATAAAGCCTCAATAATTTAAAATGTGGCACTGGCACATAAAAAGAGAGCTAAAACAAAGGAATAGAATAGTAAGTCCAGCTATAGACCTAAATATAGTTAGAGGAATTCTGTATACGATAAAGATGTCATATTTCAATCACAGGGGAAAAGACAGACTGTTGATAAATGATTTTATAGCATCTGGAAAATAATTATCAGATATTGATACTTAATTTCCACCTTACCCTAATCCTAAGGTATTCAAAATTTAAATATATATTTTTTAAAAACCATAAATACTAGAAACATGAACAATCTATAACTATTAGCAAAAATACGGTTCTCATAAATATGAGACAAAAAAAGCCAAACACAAAAGGAATACATACTACATGATTCCATTTAGATTATGTACAAAAACATGCAAAGCTCATGTATGGTGTTAGTAGTCAGGCTAATGGGAAAAATACGGAGAGAGGAGAAAGGAGCATGAGAGGGTCTTCAGGGATGCTGTAACATTCTGTTTTTTGATCTGGTTACTAGTTATACAGGTGTATCCAGTTTGCAAAAATTCATTTGTAACATGTGTACTCTATTATATGTACCTTATACTAAAATATAAGTTTTATTTTGGGGAATTCCCTGGCAGTCCAGTGGTTAGGACTCTGTGCTCTCACTGCCAAGGGCCCAGGTTCAATCCCTGGGCGGGGAACTAAAATCCCACATCCCACAAGCCATGTGGTATGGCCTAAGAAAAAAAAAAAAGTTTTATTTTCAAATGTACTAGAAGAAAACATGGGAGAATTAATTTACAGTCCCAGAGTGAGCAATGCCTTCTTAAGTATGATATCCCAGTAGCCATAAAAAGGGTTAACAAATTTCACTACATAAAAATAAACTTCTGCACAGTAAAAAAGACCAACAATCCAATAGAAAAAATGGGTTAAAAATATGAATATACACATTCCAGAAGGTAAATACAAATAACTCCAAACATACTAAAATACGTTCAGCCTCACTTATAAGTAAAATGCAATTAGTATAAGATACTTAACAGACTGGAAAAGATCAAAAAGTGTGGTAACACAGTAAATTGGTAAAAGTGTGAGAAAAGAGGCACAGTCGGGACTTCCCTGGTGGTCCAGTGGTTAAGACTCTGCTTCCAATGCAGGGGGCACGGGTTCACTCCCTGGTCGGGGAACTAAGACCGCACCTACCGCGCAGCACAGTGCAGCCAAAAAATAGATAAATTTTAAAAAGTAAAAATAAGTTTAAAAATGAATTAAAAAAAAGAATTCAGGCTTCTTAAAAGGAAAGAAAAAAGGCACACACACAATGCTAGCAAGGGTATAAACTGGCACAACCTCAATGGAAAGCAATTTGGCAATAATTGTTGAAGTTTAAAATGCAGATATCAAAAAGAATGTCTATATATGTATAACTGGATCACTTGGCTGTACAGCAGAAATTAACACAACATTGTACACCAACTATACTTCAATTTTAAAAAACATTGATAAAATGCAGATACCCTTTGAAAAAGCAATGTAACTTTTGGAAATTTATTCTACAGATACACGTGCACATGTGCCAAACAATGGATGCACAGGTATATCCACTGCTGCATTATTTTTATTGGCAAACGAGTATAAGTATAAATGTCCATCAACTAGAAATTGGTTAAGTAAATTAAGTAAACATACACCTTTGCATGTACACATAAGAAAATGTTAAGGATGGTCGATCTGGATAGCAAGACTAAGGGGCTGGGGATCGGGGCTGAAAGAAAGACTTTCGCTGCATACCCGTTGTATTTTTTGAATTCTAAGTCATATATATGACCTATTAAAAGTAATTTTTAAAAAATTAAGTGAGAGACAGTGAGCTAGGGAGATATGCAGGGTCCAGAAAGTACAGAGCCTAGTATGCTATGGTAAATAGTTGGACTCTATACAGAGGACAATGGGAAATCAATGAAAGAACTTTAAGAAAGGAAATAAGAGCCAGATTTGTGCTCCCCAAACCACATCCACCTTTAGGGACGGCAGCTTAACGTTTATGTAGAACTTCAGAGTCTGCACTATACTTTCACATTTATTATTATCTCATTTATCCCTCACATGAAGGAACTGAATGCAAAGAGGTTATGTGATTTTTTTGCCTAAAGTCACTAAGCTAAAAATGACAAGACCAGGTCTTTTTGCTAACAACACGATACAGGTAAGACACCAATTTAGAAGTCCCCTACTCAGAGCTTTCCGAGTCCTCTACCCTAGGCACACTCTAACTATCCCACAGTTGGAGGGAGATACTTGGGGGCGACAACCCCTCAAACGCTTGAAAATACGTTACCTTCAGAATTAATACGGAAGTAAAATTCCCACAAGATAAATGTAATTAGGCATATGCAGAAAAAGTTCAAAAGGCTGTAAATTTGGGAGCCCGGGTTTCCCGACTCTCAGACCAGGAGGCTTTAGCCTTCAGCGTTCCCCAGATAAGTACATAAAAGCCTACAATAAAGGGCAAAACGGGAATGCCTGAGCCACCCTATGGGGCAAAATGGAAGAGGAAGCCGGAAGCCCCCGGCAAGGAGAGAAGTGAGCCACCTACTCACACTCGTACTTCCGATTGACTGGAGGATACTTGGCCTTGATCGCCTTCTGCTTCTCAGTCAAATTGTAATCTCTAACATCTTCCCTTTCCAGCGCCATGATTGCGGCTTGGGCCCCAAACTCAACTTCCGCCCTTCGTCAGCCGGACTTCGGCCCGGACTTACAACTTCCGCCCTAGACTCCGCCCCTTAACACACACCCTTAAAGGGCCAGGACTCCATTCTCGAGGACTTACTTAATCCCCTAAGACTTCCGTCCTAGGTCCCGCCGCTTGGAGATCTTTAAAAGTCCAAGGCCTCATTTTCTGGGCTTGCTTCATCAATAGTTCTTTCTAAGAACTAAGGGAACAAATAAATTGGAGGACCTAGGAGCAAGGGACACTTAAATTAGACATCTCGAGGTCTGATAGAAGCCTTTTCTTGCAGTCTCACCCCCAGAGTTGACAACTAGACCCGAAAACATTTTAGACCCCTCATCTAAAGTCCTACTTTGAAGGGATCGCTAGCTTCAAGAAAATGGCTGCACCCAAGAGCGTGCGGACTAAACCTCTCACGTGACCTCGAGAGGCGCACTCTCACCAACCCCGCGCGCGCGCAATCGAAGGAAGTCGGCTCCGGGCCTTGTGGGGGCAGGGGAGGAGCGCGCGCTTCGACCCCGCGGCAAGCGACTCCGCGCGTCTGGATAGGCTACGAACGCGGCTTCCCCGCCCACCTCGCCGCTCGGCGCGCTCCGATTGGCCGGTGTTGGCGCGAAGGTGCGCGAGTCGGCCCTCACTCAGGGGCAGCAGGAAACAATAGAGGACGCGCGCGCAGAGCGAGCGCCCGCAGCCTCCCCGCCCCTCTCGCAAAGCTCAACCCGATCCCCCCGGCTTGCCTGCCCGCCATGGCCGACAAGGAAGGTGAGGGTACTGGGGCGGCCACAGGAGAGCGGGGGTGCCGGGCTTGCGTAACGGCCTCTACACGGCCTAACAGTGAGGACAGGCCGGACTCTGCTGAGTGCCGTACCCGCCATCGCAGGCGTGAGGAGAAATCGCCCGGCGGGGCGGGCTAACGGCGCGCCAGCTCCTCGGGAGCGGAGGCCCGGCGCAGCGGCGGGAGGGTGGCGGTGGGGGCCCCGGCGGGTATTTGGTCCCTCCCCGCGCTCCCTGTCGGTCTGCCTGTCTCTCTCCGGGTCCTCTCTGCAGCGCTCGCTACCCGCAGGGGTCGGTGTTTGGCCCTCCTCGCGGGTTCTGTTCTCCTGCCGACGCTGTCGCCCGAACGGCTAACGGCGTCTGGCCGGGATGACCCCAGCAGTTAGGCCCCGTGAAGCTGGAGAGCGGTGTTGGTGCCTGCGCCTCGGGGAGATTTAGACAAACCTCCATTTCAGAATCGGGATTCTGGAGCCGTGCCGGTAGCTTTGAAAGTGTCTACTCGGTTTCCATTTGTGGTCGCTAACTTAAATTTGTTTTTAATGTTTTAGCAGCCTTTGATGACGCCGTAGAAGAACGTGTGATCAATGAAGAATACAAAATATGGAAAAAGAACACTCCTTTTCTTTACGATTTGGTGATGACCCATGCTCTGGAGTGGCCCAGTCTAACTGCACAGTGGCTTCCTGATGTAACCAGGTGATAGGAATCTTTTGAACGTTATTTTGTTGTGTTCTCGGTGTAGATTTCTTGCATTGATTTTCCCTGTTTTCCTTTTCTCCAGTCACCCGTAGCGGGCACGTGATCAGAACCTAGCGGTGACATTTTTTTTCTAGGCCAAAAAAGGCAAAATGTAAAACAACTTTGCAGTTTACCTGATAAGAGAAAACATGTTGTCTTCTTTATCTGACTCTGAATTGAATAGCCGTATTATAACTATAGTTGACCAAACAGTAATGTAAAATTTGTCAGCTTTCAAAAAGTATTATGAGTCCAGTTCTTTCAACAAAAGAAATTTGAATCTCACAGTCATTGGTAGTAGCTGGCTAATGCAAAGATGAATGTGACATGGTACCTGCCATTCAGAACAACACTTAGAAATTCTATAAGTGTACTAAGTAAGTAAATTCCTTCAAAACTCAGGTCTTTAGAAGTCAAGATATTTGCGAATTGTGGTTATTTGGCTCCGTTGCAGCTCAACAAGTTTTATATAAATGTTATTAATAACTTAAGAATGAGCCTGCTGCCTTCACATTGGCATTTTTTTTTAAATGGCAACATCTGTCCTAAGTATGTTAGTAAGTTCTTAGAAATTTAGAGCTGGAAGCTGGTTTATCATGACCAGGAGTTCCCATATTCAGCTGATCATCAGAATTACTTGAGTTCAGGATAAGTGGAGTCATTTCTGTCAGGAGTTCTCAGTTCAAACCACTTAGGAACTTGCGCCAGGATACTTGAGAATAGTTGAATGGTGATTCCAGATTTACTGTAGACATGTGCTAAATGATATTGGACCAGAGGATCCCAAATACTGGCCACCCCATACCTATTAAGTCATTCTAGAAAAGCTTTCCACATAATGTGGTTAGCTATGTTTGGAAAGCAGTGAATTAAGACTAAATAACCCAAGGCTGAAATCTGTGCTCTAGTCTTAGTAGCTTTCTACTTTATGAATCGAGGTAAATAAATCTTTCTGCAGTATTAGACATTGGTCCAAATATCCTTCCCCTTTTTTTTTTTTGTATTCTGCTCGAATAACAATGTCATTTACTTATTTATTTTTTTAGAATGAGGGGTCCTTTAAGCAACTATCTCTAATGTCTACTGTTTACTGTGTGTGTGTGTTCTTTTTTATTCATATTTTGTTTCTAAACACAAAAACAAAAAACCATACAATCACAGTTTTGTAATATTCTTCTTCCCTCCCTCACTTGCTCTGAGTCTTTAACTTTCTAAATGCAGGTATCCCCAACTTTATGTTGACAGCCCTCTTATCTTTCCTCTGTTTTTTCCCATGTAAGATGTAGACACCTATTAACTCTGTGCAGAGGAATTTCTGTTGATTTATCTCCAGACCCAACTTCTGAGCGCTACCTGAATTTTCAGCTGTCTTATCTGGAGTAGTTTATTGGCTTCCCCAACATGACATATTTCAAACTGAATATATTTTTTCCATGGAGGTCCCAACCCAACTTTTTCTATTGTTCCCATTTCTCCTTTTCATAGTTGACTTTGGTTTGACATTTTTTAGGTTTTTCCCCGTTTATCCACTTGACAGTCCATTTATAAGCCCTGATCAATTCTTTTGTAGCATCTTTCCCATCTAGACCATGGGTTCTAGAACTTTAACAGACATCATAATCAGCTGGAGGGATTGTAAAACAGGTTTTTTTTTTTTCAATTGACCACGCCTTGCAGTTGCGGGATCTTAGTTCCCTGACCAGGGATTGAGCCTGGGCCATGGCAGTGAAAGCGCTGAGTCCTAACCACTGGACAACCAAGGAATTCCCTGCAGAACAGATTGTTGAGCACCACAAACCATCGCTCCTCTCCCAAGTTTCAGATTGAGTAGGTCTGTAGTGGATCTCAGAATTTGCATGCTGAAGTTCCCAGATGATGTTGATGCTATTGTTCCTGATACCACGCTTGAAGAACCTCTGCTTTACACTGTTAAATTAATCCTTCTGAGGTAACTCAGATGATGCTATGTTCCTTATAAATTTTCCATGGTTCTTTGTTCCTTACAGTAAAGAGTCCAGAATGCCTTAAGCTGGCATTCAGTACCCTAGAGTCTGATTTTTATCTGCTTTCTAGCCTTCTCTCTCACTTTGCTTTCCCACATTCAAAGTCAGATTTGGACTTCAGTTCTAGTTCTGTTAGTTGGTAGTTGTGATCTTAGGCAAGTTGCTTAATTTTCCCAAACCATCTTTAAATTAGAATAGTACTTCAGAGTGTTGTTATGGTGTTTAAGTGATATGAGGTATGTGAAATGCTTAACGTGGTGTCTGGCACTTTGTAATCTTCCCTTTGCTTACTTCCCTTAGAATACTGTCTTCCAAAGCCCTTGTCCCCCTCTTCTAGATTATCTCTCATTTTGAGACCTGCTCAGGTAACACTTCTTCTAAGAATGTGTCCTTTATTCCAGAACTAATCTTTCATATCTAAATTTCCATGTTCTTGGGTACTTTTCATGAATTATATGTTGACTTGTGTTTAAAATGTTTGTGTATATGACTGTTTAATTGTCCCTGGTTTTTTGAGGATATGAATCACATCTTAATCATCTTTGTGCTTCAGTAGTATTTGAACAGTTAGTTTACCTGATGTTACTTCCTTTCCCTTTTAATGACGTTAACCTAATGAAGTAACCTAAAGTGGTAGTATACCCACCAATTGGTTTCTTTCCCTCCAACTCCTTGTAAAGGGTGAGTAGCTAATTCGTATTTTATTCCATCAGACTTTTTCCTCAAAGTAATTGTAAATATTTGGCTAAGTTAAGAAATAATTATGAAATTAAGTGTTCTGTGGTCCTTATACTCAGCTCTATGGAAGATATGTGAAAAGTAGGAACTATGGCTCTTAATGACTTCTTCCTCTGAAAACCTGGTTGTAATAGTGCCTTGTGCATACATGTATGTCACTGACTTTGTAGTCTCTCTTAGTGTACTGATTTGAATACTGACCATATATTCCTATTACAGACCAGAAGGGAAAGATTTCAGTATTCATCGACTTGTCCTGGGGACACACACGTCAGATGAACAAAACCACCTTGTGATAGCCAGTGTGCAGCTCCCTAACGATGATGCTCAGTTTGATGCTTCACACTACGACAGTGAAAAAGGAGGTAGGAATCTTAAAGGTGAAGGAAGGAATGGTATATGGGTTATATTTTTCATATCTCTAAATTATCATAAAGAGTGTGTACAGTTTGATAAAGTAGTCTCTCAAGTTAGGAACAAGATAACTAAGCTTTGGAAAGCCTGATTTTGCAGTATAGATATTAGATGTCAGAAGACATATTTAACACATACTTGGTTCTGTACCTTTTCTGTAAACTTTCTTTAACTAAATTTGGTGGTGGGGAAATTTCTAGAATTGAAAGAAGCAAAAATCCACCATATATTACTGCTACGCATGCTTGCATTCTCAACATGGGAGATACTGCCCCTGCGGGAGTGAAAATTGGTTCTCAGAGGGGTGTGTGTGTGAAAACAATCTTATTCTTTGAACTGTTTAAAGCACATAGCAGGCATAAACAAATACACAGGAATTTCATCAAGGTATCAGAAAAAATGTCCTACAAGGTTCCTTACAGGGGCAATAATGAAAAAAAAGGTTGAAAAACACTGGCTTAAATTACACTTTCTGGGTTTAAGTGGTATAAATGACTTAACCATGGCATTTGCTATATAGTACATAAAAATTGAGTGTTTAATTATGTCCTATTTTTAGGAGATATCCTAAGGGCTTAACTGTTCATGAAATACTTTTTCCCTTTCAGAAGAGATAGAAATGAGTGGGTTTCCTTTATTGTTGTCCTTGAACTCAAATTATTACTGGGAGGTAGAAGATAGGCTCTCAGTATTGAGATTTGTGCCAAAAATGAATGTTTAATGTTTTTTATCTTAGATTTCTCCTGATTAGCAGAATCCATTCTTTATCTAAGATATTTTGGGTTCCAGTTACTTGCCAGGATTGTAATGTACAGTTACTCTTTTGATCATTCCATATTTAGCTTAGGGTAATATAGAATGCAAAATAAGTCCTTAGGATAAAGGTCAGCAAACGATTTTGTGTCGCTGACCCAAGTGTGTGAACTATGGGATATGGTTACTACAGAGTTATTCTCTAGGTAGGCATCAGTGATTGAGGGGATAAAACACTGAACTTAAGAATCAAGACTGGGACTTCCCTGGCAATCCAGTGGTTAAGGCTTCGCCTTCCAATGCATGGGGTGCGAGTTTGATCCCTGGTCGGGGAGCTAAGATCCCACATGACTTGCGGCCAAAAAACCAAAACATAAAACAGAAACAATATTGTAACAAATTCAATAAAGACTTTAAAAGTGGTCCACATCAAAAAAAAAAGAATCAGAAGATGGGCTTGAGACCCTGTTGAGCTGCTCACTAGCTGTGTGGTTTGAGGATAAATCATTTAGCCTCTCTGAGCCTGTTTCCTTTTATTAAATAAATTGTCTTTAAATAGGACTTTCGGTTATTTAGACATAAAGCAAATATTCTGATTGGTAATATAATAAATCATCTTTAATAAAGCAGGGAATTCCCTGGTGGTCCAGTGGTTAGGACTCCATGCTCTCACTGTGGGGGCCCTGGTTGGATCCCTGGTCAGGGAACTAAGATTCGGCAAGCCTGTGCAGTGCAGCCAAAAAAAAAAAAGCAAATATAAAACACTGTGAACCCCCCTCCCCCTGTAAATCTATCCCTTATGGATCGCTGTTAAATTGATAGTTTTCTGAATGGTTTATCTATCCCATTTATTGGATCACTCATTCAACAAATACATTAAGTACTTACTGTATGCCAGGCAATTTTTCTTGGTACTGGGAATACAGCATAAAATAATAGTCTTCTGGCCTGGTGTATCTTGGACATCTTTCTGTGTGAGCATATGGAGATGTGCCTCCTTTTTAATGGCTGTATACTATAATTAACCATCCCTCAATTAACATTTAAGTGGTTTCCAATCTTTTGGCTTCAAAAACAGTTCTTGTACATGTATCTTGCATAGTTTTGCTGTAGAATGATTAAGTGGAATGTTAATCAAGTGGCAAGAACATTTTCAATTATAATTGGTACTGCTAAGTTGCCCTCCAAAGAAAGATTCACAATTTCACCAATAGCAGATGTATTGATGTCTGTTTCTGCATGCCTTTGCCAACATTGAATGTAATACTACACTCTTTATTTTACTTTGCTTTTTTTTTTTTTCCCCTTTAATGGCTGCACCACGCTGCTTGCAGGATCTTAGTTCCCTGACCAGGGATCAAACCGGTGCCCTCAGCAGTGAAAGCACGGAGTCCTAACCACTGGACTGCCGGGGAATTCCCTACTCGGCTTTTTAAGTTATTCATAATGTTGGACCTATTTTAAAATATTTGTCTGTCTGTCTCTCTCTTGAGCTGCCTATTTATGTTTTTTGCTCATTTTTTCTTTTGAGTTATCTCTCTATATAAGGTAAGTTATCCCTAACTAATAGGTTATAGGTAATTTTTTCCCTCTTTTATAATTTTGAGTCCTATTTTGTTTAGAAGCTGTGAATTTTAAATTATCCAGCTTTCCTCTGGTGTCCTTCCGATTTTGTCATTCACTGAAAGGCCTTCATTCCAAGATTTTAAAATAGTTAGCTGTTGTTTTCTGGTACTTTTGTGTTTTGACTATTAAAACTTTAATCTTTCTTGTATTTGTTTTGGTTTTAGGGATGAAATAGGAATCTGAGCTTTTTTCTAAGTGGTTAGCAATTTTTTTTTTAATGCCATTTGCTGACTAATCCATTTTCTTCACTGTTTTTGTTGTTTTAAGTAGAGTTGATTTACAGTATTGTGTTTCAGGTGTTCGGCATAGTGATTCATTAGGTCTGGGGGGTTTTTTTGGGTTTTTTTATATTCCGTTATAGGTTACTACAAGATATTGAGTATACAGTAAATCCTTGTTGCTTGTCTATTTTATGTATAGTAGTTTGTATCTATTAATCCCATACTCCTAGTTTATCCCCCCAATCCCTCCCCTTTGGTAACCATCAGTTTGTTTTCTATGTCTGTGAGTCTGTTTCTGTTTTGTATATAGATTCATTTGTATTCTTTTTTAGATTCCTCATATAAGTCTTCCCTGGCTTTTGAAATGGCATCTTTTAACATACACTCCAGTCTTTCTGGTAACTGAATTTTTTGAGTGGCATCAAACCAATTTACTTTTATGTTTTGATGATACCTTTATCCCCCTTACTAATACTTAATAATAGAGGAACTATGAAAAATACCAGTAATATGTATGATACATTTGTATGACTGTATTTCACCCTATTTAATCCTCATAAGGAAACCGATACTTACAGTTGTTTTGTAACTTGCCCTAAGGTTACATAGCATATCAGCTCCCATTCCTTCCTTTTCTCTTACTTTTACCTCTCCTTCGTCCTTCAAATCACCCTCGGATGACTGAACAAGCTTGGTGCTTGAAGCGGGGCAGGTGCTCTCCATGTGGTCTCAACAGTGCTGGAAGTAGATATATACTAATGTCTCTTAAAGCTTCTTGGGTTGTTGTTATATAGATAGCTTCCTAGTCCCTCCTTGCTCTCAGATGAAATGTCCTGGACTCTCAGATTGAACTATTGTAATTGATTACCATCTACTTGACCCCATTTGGTTTGAGGTACTTGGTGGCAGACAGCTTCAAAAGATCATTAAACTTTCAAAGAGAAAGAACTAAAAACTGGCTTAGGCTTGTTTTGACATTAAAAAGAATGTGTGTGTTTATATTAGATTCAGCCAGGCTATGGTCACATTTTAAGCCTGAAAATAGATTCGGTTTAAAAGTTTACTTCAGACTCTGTTACCAGGATCTTCAAATATCAACAGATTTATTTTTAGCAACTTATTTGGGGAATGGGTTGGGGGGGGCGTTTGTTTTTGTTTTTAAGTAATCTTTAGTCTTTTGCCTCAATATATAATAAACTATTACTAAATCATGATGAAATAATGGAATATTTGACTCAAGATGTTACAACTTATTCTTCTTAGTTTCAAAATGTTTATGGACTCAAAAAAACGGTACGGTGGTAGAAATTAGAATGCTGGTTATCTAGTTTGTCAAGCAGCATTGGTTGGGAGGGGCACAGTGGTACCTTGTGGGAGGATGAGAGAGGGCTGGAGATGTTCCGTATTTTTATCTGTGTGGTAGTTCCCCGGATATATGCATATGTAAAAATTCATCAGGCTAGACACTTTTACTATATTGTTATGTCTCAGTCTTTTTTTTTTTTCAAAAGCATTGACTAATTTAATCCTCACATCCACGGTGACATTGGTACTTTTCTTTTTAATTAATTTATTTATTTTTGCTGTGTTGGGTCTTTGTTTCTGTGCCAGGGCTTTCTCTAGTTGTGGCAAGCGGGGGCCACTCTTCATCGCGGTGCGCGGGCCTCTCACTATCACGGCCTCTCTTGTTGCGGAGCACAGGCTCCAGACGCACAGGCTCAGTAGTTGTGGCTCATGGGCCTAGTTGCCCCGCGGCATGTGGGATCCTCCCAGACCAGGGCTCGAACCTGTGTCCCCTGCATTGGCAGGCAGATTCTCAACCACTGCGCCACCAGGGAAGCCCCAGTCTCAGTCTTTTTAAATGGTATTTTATATGGAGAGAAGCAAACAAAATAGCAACATAGTTAGACCTTGATAGTCATTCAATTTATTGTACATTGCTACCTCAGTCTTTCTTTCCTACATCAGATTTGGCCTTTTGCGTATCACCTTCAACTTGGGGGATCTATTTGTTAAATAGATAAATCCTCATCTTCATAAATCTCAATTGTGAATCCTCTAAGCTGATTTCTTATTACTGTACTTCAACTACAGTTGGGGGGGGGGTGGCTCTGATTAGTAGTATATAGCTGATACTGAAATAACCCACATTATATAACAATTACCCCCTTGCTCTGTGGGCTCCATGCCAGCTATTGCTCTTTCCTTGTTGGTATCTCTTTTCTGGCAATTATTCTTTTCTGTCATAGTCATCTATAATTGTGTGCTTATCTTATCTCCCTGTGTTTGGACTAAAAGTTCTTTGAGATCACATATCCTAATCGTGCCTTCTTTTTTTACAATGTAGATGCTTGTGGTCTAGAATTCTGGGGGGAAAATTGTTTAATGTGTTTGGGGTTTTTTCTCTTTTAGAGTCTATTTTGAACTGTTTCTAGGTTTTTAGCTTGTTTAAACCACTGCTTTTCAACTTATAAAGTTATTTTGAGGTTGAAAGTTATCTGCTAATTATATTACCCAACTATGTCTCTGCTTTTTGAAAAGATTTTTGTCCTTCAGAGTGTCATTTTCATCTACAAGTTACTCTCATAACTTTGTTTTATGGGTAAGGTGTTTGAGGTTCACAGAAATTGAAGGCCTTCACCAAAACCACCAAGATAGTAAGTGGCAGTCAGTTATGCCATGGCCTGACTCTTACTCAGGTACCTTATCATGCTGCCTTCTGTAATTCTTTGGTTACTTATTAACTACCTTTGTTTAAATATTGCTTTGCCAAGATTTACATAATCACAAATTATATTGTTATACATTTTATAATGGTACTTGGGAGAATTCTGTAAGTGCATACAGTAGTCAAATATGAATAAAAAATGTTTTTGTCTAGTCCTTGCCTACCTGGTTTATTTCAACCAAGGACTCTGGTTGGCAAGTGTAAGTGGGAGGTCAGGAAAGTGGAACCAGCTGTTGTGGCTCTGTTTTTCTTCACTGGTGTGAGGAAAGATGTGACGGTATTTCAGAAAGGTCATCCCAAACTAGAGTTTCAAATAGTAAAAGGGACTCTTTAGTACCTAGCACACTGTGTACTTAATATTCATTAAAACAGTAACTTCGATTTTATTTATTGAGCACATTTTTTTTGATAGTTTAAGTGAGGCTTGAAAGCCACTTAGTGAGAATTTTTGAAGTGGAGTCAATAGTGTTCCTTACTTTTAGATAGTAATGTAATACTTATTAGGTATATTATTACCTAAATCATTGTAGGTATAGCTGAAAGAGTACCAGGCTAGGGATCAGAAAAATAGGGATTCAATTTAGGTTCTGCCATAGTCAAGTCACCATAAACAAATTAATGTAGGTCCTCTGAGCTTCTCTTTTCTTGTGTAAAATTTTTATTTATTTTTTATTTTTGGCTGCGCTGGGTCTTTGTTGCTGCGCGCGGGCTTTCTCTGGTTGTGGCGAGCGGGAACTACTCTTCGTTGCAGTGTGCAGGCTTTTCACTGCCGTGGCTTCTCTTGTTGCGGAGCACGGGCTCTAGGCTCGCGGGCTCTAGAGCGCAGGCTCAGTAGTTGTGGCGCACAGGCTTAGTTGCTCCGCGGCATGTGGGATCTTCCTGGCCCAGGGCTCGAACCCGTGTCCCCTGCATTGGCAGGCGGATTCTTAACCACTGCGCCACCAGGGAAGCCCTCGTGTAAACTTTTTGGAGATAATAACTCTTCCCTACGCTGTAGGGTTATGCTAAGAATCAAATGAAATAAGGAATGTGAACGCACTTTATACTGCTAACAAATTTTTAGATCGCTTCTAGTATTACACCAGTTCGTTGATTAAAAGCCTTGCCTGTGTCATACTTTGAGTGACGTAGAGTAGCTCTTGCTTTGTCCTCATTTGCAATTAATTTATTGTATTTACAGAATTTGGAGGTTTTGGCTCGGTTAGTGGAAAAATTGAAATAGAAATCAAGATCAACCATGAAGGAGAAGTAAACAGGGCACGCTATATGCCCCAGAACCCTTGCATCATTGCCACAAAGACTCCATCCAGTGATGTTCTTGTTTTTGACTATACGAAACATCCTTCTAAACCAGGTACTTGCCCTCTTCGATTCAAATACAAATGATGAGTCACTGTGGGGATACATTGCTTCTCTCAATTTTAATTGCTTGTTATTCTTTGTATAACTTAACATCTTATATTTATATTGATATGTGTGGGTACTCTTCCTTCATCCTTCTTCCCTACGTGGGGGAAAAAAATGCTTTTTTACATAGGATAGAATGTGCAGCTCTTAAGCATTATCTGTTTGGTCATAATGGGTCTGTATGTCTCATAAAAAGTAAGAGCTTTAGACCTCTTGATAAAAATTCCATTATGCTTAGTAGATCCAAAGAGGAAGTGGACTGGATAGTCTTGATGTGTCTGTTACTTTGTAGACCCTTCTGGAGAGTGCAACCCAGACTTGCGTCTCCGTGGACACCAGAAGGAAGGCTATGGGCTTTCTTGGAACCCAAATCTCAGTGGGCACTTACTTAGTGCTTCAGATGACCATGTGCGTATCCTTTACATTTTGAAGCAAATCTGGGCTAGTTATATCAGTTTTTTTCCTCTGGGGTGTGTCAGGAAGTGAGACCTTTTTGTATAATAGTTAATTTTTCATTTAAGACTATCTGCCTATGGGACATCAGTGCTGTTCCAAAGGAAGGAAAAGTTGTGGATGCGAAGACCATCTTTACAGGGCATACAGCAGTAGTAGAAGACGTCTCCTGGCATCTGCTCCATGAGTCTCTGTTTGGGTCAGTTGCTGATGATCAGAAACTTATGATGTGAGTAGAATCCATTTTTTTCTCAATATATTATCTAAGTTTTATATTTAGTTACCCATTTCAAGCTTTTTTCCTGTTTTTTCTCTTTTACTAAAGCTGGGATACTCGTTCAAACAATACTTCCAAACCGAGCCACTCAGTTGATGCTCACACTGCTGAAGTGAACTGCCTTTCTTTCAATCCTTATAGTGAGTTCATTCTTGCCACAGGATCAGCTGACAAGGTCAGTGTGATTTATTCTACAAGAAAACAGGGTGGATTTCTCTGGCTTCTTTTGTTGTTAATATTTATTTATTTGGCTGTGTCGGGTCTTAGTTGTGGCATGCAGAATCTTTCATTGTGGCGCATGGCTCTCTAGTTGAGGTGTGTGAGCTCAGTAGTTGTGCTGCGCGGGCCTACTTGCCCTGCGGCGTGTGGGATCTTAGTTCCCCGACCGGGGAATCGAACCCGTGTCCCCTGCATTGGAAGGCGGATTCTTTACCACTGGACCACCAGGGAAGTCCCTCTCTGGCTTCTTTTGAATGCACAGAGATCTTTTAGTTATGGATTTTCTTTTTCTCGATAGAAAAATTTTATTGATTGTACTTGCTTTCATTTTTGTATGTAGACTGTTGCCTTGTGGGATCTGAGAAATCTGAAACTTAAGTTGCATTCCTTTGAATCACATAAGGATGAAATATTCCAGGTGAGAGAAACTAATGCTCCTCCCCCCGCCCTAAGGGAAACCTGAATGTGGGAGTGGGCACACTTGTGCCATATCCCATTGCTATAAGTAATAAAAATCATCTTTATGCCTATGCTGATCTCTGTATGAATTGGGATTGTTTTCCCTCCATTGTTTCTATATTAAACTTAGTGCCTGATTATTTTATCTTCCTTGTTCCTGACGCTTGTCTCTTCCCTTATTTCCACTCCTTTATCCTTTATAACTTGCTGTATCTGTTAATTTCACAGTTCATTCGTAAAGTACTGACTCCGTGTTTTCTGCCTCATCCGTTTAATTAAGCTCCATATGCAAAGCCCTCTGACTCAGTTCAAGAAATAATTGTTACATTATGTTGGAAGCTTAATGCAAGGGCACTGTGAGGAGTACATTATAGTCTTTGCAGTCCTATGTGTAATACTGAATTCATTATAAGTACTTGGGTAAATAATTACTTTGTGTGTGATCTGTACTTTAGTTCTTAGGTCAGCACTGGATGACATTTGGCTAGAAGCTGGAATTAGACAATAAGAGTAAATGAGATCTTCAAAAATATGAAATAGAACAAGAGCTGATATCCTGGGTCTAGTAATGGGTTAAATTGTTAAATATAATGTTAGATTTTTTCCCCTCAATTTTCTAATTGATGGCTTTTATCTTATGTATAGGTTCAGTGGTCGCCTCACAATGAGACTATTTTGGCTTCCAGTGGTACTGATCGCAGACTGAATGTCTGGGATTTAAGGTAAGTCTTGTTAATTATTACTCTTTGTGGAGTTATTTTCTTACACTTTCCAGAATTACTCAAGGTAAATCTGTTTTAACTTTTTTTTAAATTTATTTATTTTTGGCTGCGTTGGGTCTTCGTTGCTGCGCATGGGCTTTCTCTAGTTGCAGCGAGTGAGGGCTACTCTTCGTTGTGGTGCGCGGGCTTCTCATTGCGGTGGCTTCTCTTGTTGTGGAGCACGGGCTCCAGGCGTGAGGGCTTCAGTAGTTGCAGCACGTGGGCTCAGTAGCTGTGGCTCGTGGGCTTAGTTGCTCCGCGGCATGTGGGATCTTCCTGGGCCAGGGATTGAACCCGTGTCCCCTGCATTGGCAGGCGGATTCTTAACCACTGCGCCACCAGGGAAGTCCCTGTTTTAACTCTAAAAATCTTTTTGTGCTAGTAAAATTGGAGAGGAACAATCCCCAGAAGATGCAGAAGATGGGCCACCAGAATTGTTGGTATGTTACAGATGTTGAGCAGAACTGAAATAGTTTGTGATTTATTGTCCTCTGTCTGCTTTTCATCTGTTTTCCTTCCTCTTTCAGTTTATTCATGGTGGTCACACTGCCAAGATATCTGATTTCTCCTGGAATCCCAATGAACCTTGGGTGATTTGTTCTGTATCAGAAGACAATATCATGCAAGTTTGGCAAATGGTAAGTGTTTCTTTATTTGGGCGAGTTTAGATAAATGAGACCTAGTATCACTTCATATTTATATACTCCATCAGTACAACTGGCAACTCAGTTCATTTTACTCCCGAGTGTGACCTGCCTGCACATTATCATTTTCAGCTGCCTACCCTTTAACTTTATCAAGTTCTCTCACTGGTATCTTGAACTCAACTAAACAAAACTAATCTTTTCTTTTCTCCTTCCTTTCCTTACTCCCCTTACCTCCTGACTTTTTGTTTTCTATATGGCTTCAGTGTCTCCCCAGCTCACTAGATTTGAAAACTCAGGTCTTCCTCTATTGTCTGTTCACCTCTAGGTGCGGTTCACTTATCAGATTTTATATTGTTGATCTCTGCAATGCTTCTCCTGTCTTTACTCATCTTACAAACAGATATAACCAACTTTCCTGTTTGTATTCCACACCTAGTTTTTTGGTCAGGTTCTCATTACTACTTGCTGGGCTATTGCAGTAACCTCCTAATTGTTGGCTTGCCTCCTGTTTTTCCCTGTTTGCTAGCAGTCGAATCCTTAGGGATGATCATTCCCTTGAAATTACTTATGAACATACCTAGCACAGTTCCTACTGCAATGTCACAGCATCAAAGAGTACCATTTCTTCATGAATCTTACCTAGATGTCAAAAACATTCCCTGCCTTTATACCCCAATTGAAGGTGATCACCCTTTGAATTTTCAGAGTACTTGAAATTTAATAAAAGCAACTGTAATGTCTGATATATAGCAATACAAGAAACAGTTGCCTTCTGGAGATGGATGGTGGTGATAGCTGCACACAGTGTGAATGGACTTAATGCCACTGAACTGTACAGTTAAAAATGGTTATGATGGTCAATTTTGTTATGTGTCTTTCACCACAATTTACAAAACAACTGCATGACTTTTAAGTGACAGTAGCCTGATAAATGAAAATAATTCAAAAGAAACCTTTGGTGTCTCAGAGTAGATCTAGAGCCAGGAAGAAGCTCCAGAGGTGAGTTTTTGGCTCAACATGAGGAAAAAAGATTTTGATATTCAGAACTTTCTTACAGAATAACCCTATTAATCAAAAATAAAGAAATAAAATGGGAGTATTTGTGGCCTATGAGATTAACACATTATATACTGCATCAGTACTTTGGAATATTATGTATCAGAATGAAGTATACTTAGTTTTATAAGCTATTCATGATCTGCTAATAAGTAGGAAAAAAGCAAATTATAGAACAGCATGATAGAATCCCTCTTATTAAAATTTGGGTATCTAGTCTTATGTTTAATTATATGTAACTATTTAATAGAAGGCTATTTGCCAAAATGTGGTTGGTATGTTTAGAGAATTCTTGTTTTCTTCTTTATACCTTTCTGTATTATAATTTTTTTATAATAAGGATTTGTTTCATGTATTAACAGAAAATCCACTTTATCCTTTTCCTTGTAACACACCCACACAAAATTAATATAAAAAATTAGAGTTCTAACAAGAAAGTGAAATGGGCTGCCTTAGATAGCCTGTCAATGAAAGGTATTTTAGTGGTTGTCATGGGAATGTTGTAGGAGATTAAGCTACATCACCTTCAAGGCCATCACCTCCAGTCCAGGTTGTTACTTTACTCCGTTTGGGGGGGGGGGTGTTTGTTTTGTTTTGTTTTTAAGAATTATTGTGATATAATAAGGAGTAAGCATTTGGTCTTTGTCCAGGTTCCTGGCACAGAGTTCCCAAAACCCTTGGGATTTCCTGAGTGGTAGGAGTCTCTATTGCTATTTATAAGTAGCTGCTTTTGGCCTCACCTGAGTTTAGGCTAAGGAGGTAACTTAAGGGGGCCCCTATAAAAACTCTTGGGAAAGCTCCATAAAAAGCTTTTGATTTCATGAGCTTCTGGGTTGGTGAATATATCAATGCCACCAGAAAGGGTGTGGAAGCTCTGCGCTCCATCCCCACCTTGCCCTGTGCATCTCTTCCATTTGGCCATTCCTGAGTTATACTCTTTATAATAAACCAGTAGAGCGCTTTCCTGAGTTCTGTGAATCATTCCAGCAAATCATCAAACCTGGGGGGCGGGGGTGGCTGTGAGAAAATTTATAGCCAAGTTGGGCAGAAGTATGTGGGTAGCCTGGGCACTCGGCTTGACACTGGCCTCTGCTGAAGTGAGGGTAGTCTTGTGAGGTTGAGCCCTTGGTCACAGTGCTGCCTCCAGGTGGTCAACATCAGGATTGAACTGAGTTGTTGGACACCCCATTGGTGGCAGGGGAGAAGATACCACACTTTTGTTGTCAGACTACTCACATAATTGTATACATTGTTTGTCCCTGTAGTCAGATTGAAAGCTAAGACTATCCCATTCTCTGTAGCACCTACCCTAGTGATACTAAGTGCATAGTAGATACTAAGAACAGTAAGTTTTGCCCAAGTGAAAGTGGTATCTGTGTTTAAGATGCTCTTGGATATGGGTATTTCATCAAGTCGTACAAGTAGAGTTTATTTTATGCAAGAACAGTTTCTCTTTTTTAAATATTTATAAATTGAGATTTAGAACATGGGTTTTGCAGTACAGTCACAGAATTGTGCAACCATCACTACAGTCAGTTACCCCAGAAAGAAACCCCACACCCAGTAGCCATCCCTCCCATTTGCCTCCAGTCCACCCAGTACTAGGCAACCATTAATCTACTTTCTCTATGGATTTGCCTATTCTGCACATATAATATAAATGAAATCATACAATATGTGACTGACTTTTTTTATTGCCAAATAATACTCCATTGTATGGATATATCATTTTATTTGTCCATTTATCAGTTGATGGACATTTGTGTTGTTTTTACTTTTTGACTGTTATGAATAATTGTCTGATTAAAAGACTCAAGGTTGATTATCAAGACAAATGGTAACCTTCAGTTTTTAGGGACTATCCTAATCCGGGGGGTTGGCCTGTGGCCAGCTGCCTGTTTTATTTGGCACGCAACTATACTTACCCATTTGCAGGTTGTCTGTGGCTACTTTCATCCAACAACTGCAGAGTTGAATAGTTAAAACAGACTATATGCCCCACAGTCTGTCTCCCTGGCCTCGTCTATTTGAAACTTTAACTTCAAGAAGTAACTTTCATGTTTACTCAATATCCTTTTCTCTTTTTCTTGTTTTTGGCAGGCAGAGAACATTTATAATGACGAAGACCCTGAAGGAAGCGTGGATCCAGAAGGACAAGGATCCTAGAGAATGTCTGCACTTCTTGTGATTTTAGACTCCCCTTTTCTTCCTCTCAACCCTGAGATTGATTTAACACTGGTTTTGAGACACAGACTTTGGTTATCCCTCTATAATAAGTTCTATCAACAATGTTATTAGTCCAAACAGAAGGTGTTTTCTAAATATTAACTGGGGGCTTCTTGATTCAGGAAAGCCACAGACTTATATTTAAATTTTCTTCAGGAATTTTCTAGTAACAGAGGTCTAAAGTAGCCACAAAAAGGGGAATATTGTGAGTGGTTATTTTTCTTCTTATGCTGTATCCCCAAGTTTTTCTGACTCATTTAAGTAAATGCTAGAGTGAGTAAGAGATAGAGCCAAGTGAGGTAGGTGTCTGAGCCATGAAGTATAAATACTACAAGATGTCATTTTTATTCAGGAAATAGGGGAGATTCAAGTCATATAAATTCCTGCTCTAAAATCTTCACACCGAACTTGCCAGGATACACATTTTCTTACATAGACCAGTCTCCTCTCAGTTTCTTCAGTTAAGTCAAAACAATGTGTTCCTCTTTCCCCATATATTTTTGCTTGTTAGTGTATTTCTTGAGCTGTTTCCATATTATTTCTTTCCTTTCTGTGAAATGGTTTAAAAAAAAAAAAACTTGGGACCACCAAGTTGTAAAGATGTATGTTTTTACCTGACAGTTATACCACAGGTAGACTGTCCAGTTAAATTGAGAAGAGCAAATCAATAGCTTGTATTTGTTTTTAAAATTAAATTAATCCTGGATAAGAGTTGCTTTTTTTTTTTTTTTTTTTTTTTTAAAGGAGTTAGTCCTTGACCACTAGTTTGATACCATCTCTATTTTGGGTGACCTGTTTCACCAGCAGGCCTGTTACTCTCCATGACTAACTGTGTAAGTGCTTATAATGGAATAAATTGCTTTTCTACATAATCCCACGCTGATGGGTTTTATTTAATATATAATATCCATCAAACACCAGTCTCTGGCGTCTAGAAGAGTTTTTCAGGTGACAGTTATTTTCTATCGTCTTTGACTACCAAGAGCAGAATTAAATATAATAGACCCAGAGGTATAGCAAAGAGCTTTACTCCTTCCCAGGGGAAGTGAAAGACATAAAATGCTGAATTAGAGGTGCACAGATTAGTCTTTGATAAAATAACATCTTTTTGAAGTCTGTCTCTGGAGAACTACATGAACTTTCAAGAATGTCAGAGGCAGTGTGGCAGAGAGAATTTAAGGCAAAATTTAAATTTGGAAAAGGTGTTTGACCTTTTCTCATAGAGAGGTTGAATCTCCCCAGTATTTTTTTCACTGGGGCCTGTACTTAGAGGTTAGAAAAATAGGCTCTTGGAAGCCAAGTGCCATAACCAGGTAAAATGCCAGGTTCTTCAATCACCCAATTTAATGGAGTAGATCACTCTGACCCAGAATCATTTTCATGAGGTGAAAAATCAAAATCACCTTTGGGGAAATCTGGATTGGTTCTTTTTTCTAAGTCAGTAGTTTTTTTTGTTTGTTTGTTTTTTTTGCGGTACGCGGGCCTCTCACTGTTGTGGCCTCTCCCATTGCGGAGCACAGGCTCCGGACGCGCAGGCTCAGCGGCCATGGCTCACGGGCCCAGCCGCTCCGCAGCATGTGGGATCTTCCCGGACTGGGGCACGAACCCACGTCCCCTGCATCGGCAGGCGGACTCTCAACCACTGCGCCACCAGGGAAGCCCAGTAGTTCTTTTAGAGTATAGTGAAAATTACCATGACACATGAGTAAATCTACATGAATCAGCACAGACTTAAAGAAAAGTAAACTTTGTAAAGGGATTCAATTAAAGTCTAACATTCATGGCACAAAGGAATTCAAATTGTAAACCCATGTACAGTTGACCCTTGAACAACGTGGGTTTGAACTGCATAGGTCCACTTACAACATACTTTTCAATAGTAAATACCACAGTACTATACCTGCAGTGGTTGGTTGAGTCCGTGGATGTGGAGGAACCTCGGATACCGAGGGCCAACTAAGTTATGTGCAGATTAACCGCCACATTGTTCAGGGGTCAACTTGAATATAAGGAAAATCGTCTGCCTTTTTGACTCCACCAGTGTGTCTGAAAAACTTTCTGCTTTGGGTCAACAGAAGGTAAGATACATTCTTCACAATACAGCAAGGTGTGTCCATACATTCTTCCTTTACTTTGTGCGTGTGGAGGGTTGCTGATGGGTGACAGGAGACTTATTTTTCCATTTCTCAGTGCATTGAAATCAGTACCAGCAGCCTATGAAATAGAATCCAGCTAAGAGTTGACTGATAGTATTCTGCCTCCAGCCAGCCCTAGAATCTTTTTAAACAGGTCAGCCAGTATTTGTAACTTTCCCAGAGTGAACTGCTTGCCAAATCCCTGGCACTCCCTTCTCTGTTTAGAAAAAAGTATGTCCAAAGGGTACTCAGTGATCCTTTGCTAAGAAGTTTTTTTTGTTGTGTCTTGGTTACAGATTCGGCCATATGTTTCTAAACAGCCCCTGTAAGGTTGAGAGAAAAAAGGATAAGTTTAAACTTTCTGCAACTTGAAATAATACAGTATAAAGTTTTTGTGGGGTTTTTTTGTTGGTTTTTGGGGGGTTTTTTGTTTGGGTATGCTGCATGGCTTGCGGGATCTTAGTTCCCTGACCAGGGATTGAACCTGTGCCCACAGCAGTGAAAGCGCTGAGTCCTAACTGGACCACCAGGGAATTCCCAGTATAAAGTTTTTAATAATGAATTTCTGAAGCTTAGTGCAGGCCATATTGAGGAGAGATTGCTAGAGTGTGTTTTGCATCTAATCAAGGATGACTTTGGGAAGGGCTAGCTAAAAAGTTTTTCTGCCCACGTTAACTTTACACACAGGTATTACAAGGCCTGAAATTCTGTAATTTCGATTCTTTGGATTAATCATTGTCTTTTCCATGTACTTTTCATTTTATCCACACAAAGGTGTTTAGCAGATAATTTTCTTCGGTTACAAGGTTCTAGTAATCTCCCAAACAATGGGCATAGTCAGTTATGCCTGGATGAAACATGGTAAAAGAAAATCCTAGTATGGGAGTTCCCTGATGGTCTAGTGGTTAGGATTCAGCGCTTTCGCTGCTGTGGCCCGAGGTTCAATCCCTGATGGAACTGCAAGCCATGCAGGCTGGCCAAAGAAAAAAAAAAATCCTAGTAATTTAGGAAAAGCATCAGTAATAATAGTTATTTGTGAATTTGTATACAAAATGTAGGATTAACTAGGAAATTAATAAAAATTTATGGATATTTATCTAGTATCCAACTTGATCTTTTTTAATCCTTAGTTTCTTTATCCAAGAGAATCTAGCACTTTATAAAGAATGTGAGGACATATTGGTATGTAAAGAACTTAATGGATAGGTGTGTTGCTTGTTTCACAAATTAAGCAATAATCATGTCCTTTAGTCTACAAACAACCCCCTCTTCAGCTTTGTAAATGACTGTTAACAGATTAATTTAGCCTTCTTGGCTTCCTTAGTCATAGTCTGAATTAGGTACCCTAACTGCCTTCTCTGCTATTCTAAGGAAACTTTATGAATAGCAGATGGGGTCCCGTAGGGTGAGGAAAGTAAGAATGCACAGAGCCTAGATGTTTTATCCTGTTCTGGATTTCCTGATGATAATCAGGACATATTTTAAGTCCTACTAGAAATTGAAACATTCCAAATGAAGCCTGAATGCTTGAACCAGGCAACCTGGAAGTATGTGTTATCCCTAAATGACTTACTTGTCATGAGACACGATCTTTTTTTAAGGCACTAGTCTTGTTAGGTTAGGAAAGCAGCAACAATGCAGACACTGCTCTTGTAACCTACAAGGATCACCTTGCGGCTGTGTCTGGATTCCACCTGCCTTAGAAGTGGGAGCATTAGCCTGTTCCAGGCTCTTGGGTAGCATAGCTGTTTAAAAAAAAAGAGCCATTTTCCATCTGTTCACGGATGAGCATAATTTGAAATTTTTCCCCCAGTTTTCTTTTTTTTTTGCTTTTCACTGTCAAGAGAAATTTCCCCTGAGCAACATCTGCCCTCCCCACCATTCCCTCAGCCTGTGTTAGTTGAGATTTGGGTAGCAGCAAAAACTGACTTGTACGTTGAGAGCTCTTCAGCAAGGCTGATCTTTAGCTGCTCCATCTCTTTGTTCCTCTGTTGCTGGAGTTGCACCCCGCTTCTTAGCTGCCTCTGTTGTTCTTCCATTTCCTCCAGCTGTTCCTGCATGAGGGCCAAGAACATTTCTAATGCACCAAACAACAAAAACCTGACATTGTCCATAATAGTACATTTCCTTACACATTGTTTAATCTCCATAGCAGTATTGAGGTTGAGAAACAGATTCAGAGAATTTGTGTTTTGACAGTGATACTGTTTTTGACAGTGATACTGTTCTGAAAGGAGTCTTGTCTGTTAACCACAGCTTACATCTTAAAATCCTGCAAAGGGTGGACAGATTTTCAGAGGGACTTTTTTGTTTCCCAATTTTAAGAAGTGTCGGGGGCTTCCCTGGTGGCGCAGTGGTTGAGAATCTGCCTGCCCTGGTCCGGGAAGATCCCACTTGCCACGGAGCAACTAAGCCTGTGCGCCACAACTACTGAGCCTGCACTCTAGAGCCCGCGAGCCACAACTACTGAGCCCATGTGCCACAACTACTGAGCCTGCGCGCCTACAGCCCGTGCTCCGCAACAAGAGAAGCCACCACAATAAGCCTGCGCACCGCAATGAAGAGTAGCCCCCACTCCGCAACTAGAGAAAGCCAGCAACGAAGTCAGCAACAAAGACCCAACGCAGCCAAAAATAAGTTAAAAAAGTGTCGGGGAGGATTTTGATTATCTAGTGGTGAACTAAGAATTTTATAGACCCCTTGCTCTATGTACAAGTTTGTTTCCATTAATAATCAGTAGTCTTTATAATGCCCAACAACTTCAGCAATTTAAGTTGAAAGAAACCAAGTCTTTGTGTAAGCAATTCTTTTTTTTTTTTTTTATCACTACATTTATTTATTTTTTATTCTTTTTGCGGTACGCGGGCCTCTCACTGTTGTGGCCTCTCCCATTGCAGAGCACAGGCTCCAGATGCACAGGCTCAGCGGCCATGGCTCACGGGCCCAGCTGCTCCGTGGCCTGTGGGATCTTCCCGAACCGGCACACGAACCCATGTCCCCTGCATCGGCAGGCGGACTCTCAACCACTGCGCCACCAGGGAAGCCCTAAGCAATTATTCTTGAATATTATATTTGAATCTCCTTGAAGTCGGAGATATCTTTACTTAGTACTTACCACAACATGGCATGCAGATAGATGCTTTATTAGTGAGGGTATCAGAGTTGTTAATTTCCTATATCCTTTGCTTATTACATCAGGACAATTCGTTCTAAAGTTGGAAGATGAAGGCGCTATGCCCTGGAGGCCCTCAGGGGTCTTCAGATAACTATTTCCCATTCTGCCAAAACCAGGCAGGATGCATTCTGTGAATTGTTTCTGCCTAGGATTAATGCCTGAGGAATGAAGATGTCAGCAAATCAGTCTGTGCCTTGGTTGCTAGCTGACATGGATCCTCAGGATCCATGGGGTAGCTGGGAAGGGAAGGGAGCATTGAAATTGGAAGGCACATCTTTAAGGAGCAATGACTTTACCTCAGATTTTGAAGAACAATACAATAGGAATCCAGTTTAGGTGCATACTGTCATTAGAAGGATCTAAATAATTTGTTCACTGAGTCACCCTTGATATACTTGTGGCCTGTCAATCTGCAGTGTTTTGATACTCTGGCTGAATCTCAACTTTCATCAACATTGTCAAAGGTCTGTTTTTTAGTGCCTAGCCATGCTTTGATACCACACAGAGATGTAGCCTTACAATCTAAGAGCATGTTATCTAAAGGAAAGCATCTGCATACCTCTGTGCCCCAGTTTCCCAAGCCTCACCATCTAGCAAACCTGTTGTTTGCTGGATATACAAAAGACCTGCTTGTGAAGGCTGTCTGCACCATCACTGATAAGCTGTTGACAGGGAGAAACTGTCACAGAATGAAGGAAGTATTGTACAGTGACAGAAATTAAGGACAATCTCCATTCTTAATCCTGTGTAGCACCACTGGGTTAACTTTTTAAAAACTGCTTTATTGGGACTTCCCTGGCGGTCCAGGGGTTAAGACTCCATGCTTCCACTGCAGGGGGCACGGGTTCGATCCCTGGTTGGGGAACTAAGAACCCACATGCCGCACGGCGTGACCAAAAAAAAAAACTAAAACAACAAAACAAAACAAACCTGCTTTATCATCTCAATCTTTCATAGGCTTTCCATTTTCTTTAGTCTGGCATTCAGACTCCTGCTAGTTGGACCCTTACTTCTAACTAGAACCTCCATTATTCCTGTAGTCTGCACTGTCCAGTATGGAAGTCACTAGCCCCATGTGGCTACTGAGTACTTGAAATATGGCTAGTCTGAACTGCGACGTGCTGTGAGTGTAAGATACATAGCAGATTTCTAAGACTTGACACCAAATATATATATGTGTGTGTGTGTATATATATATATATATATCTCAAATTTTAATGTTGATTACGTATTATAGTGGTAATATTTTTGCTATGCTGGGTTAAATGTATTATTTTCACCTGTTTCTTACATTTTTTTTAATGTGGCTACTAGAATTTTTTTTTCTTTTTTTGGCCACGCTGTGTGGCATGTGGGATCTTAGTTCCTCAGCCAGAGATTGAACCCACGCCCCCTGCATTGGAAACGCAGAGGCTTAACCACTGGACCGCTAGGGAAGTTCCCCTAGAAATTTTTAAATGACATCTGTGGCTTGCATGATACTTCTGTTGGAGAGTGCTGCTCTAGTCTGACCAAGTCAGATTTCTGTGCCTTTACTCCTGCCATTTCTGTCACCTAGATAGCATCTGTTCCCTTATATTGAAATCTTTTTTTTGTTCATGTCTAACTCCCGACCAGATGGTAGGCTCCTGGTTCTTAGTATGTCCGGCACCCTACACATAATGCTCATTGAGGTGAAGCATGCAGATAGTAAAAGCATATTCCACCTTTTGGCCTTAGAAGTCTACCAGTTTCAAGCTAAAAACTCTGAGATCATTCTCAGCACATTCCTCACCCCGCCCACTGCCACCAGTCACCAAATGCTACCCATTTAACTTCACATCTCTCATCTCTCCTCTAAGTGGTGTTTCCGGGCTCTCCACACTGCCACTTAGAGTACGTAACTACGTGGCAGGCACCATTAGCAGCACTTTACAGATATTAACTAGTTCATTCCTTGCAACAGCCCTATTAATCCCATTTTACATGTGAGGAAGCTGAACCACAGAGTTTAAGTCATTTGTCCAAAGTTTCCCAGTTAGTAAGTGGTAGAGCCAGGATTTGCCACTGACGTACAGCTCATACTCTTAATTGCTTTATTGCCTTCATATAGATAGATATAAAAGTAGACATAGATGATAGATAGATGATAGATAGATGATAGATAATAGATGATAGATGAAAGATAGATGATAGATAGATGATAGATAATAGATGATAGATAGATGATAGATGATAGGTAGACAAATGATACATGATAGGTAGATAGATGATAGATAAATAGATGAAAGATAGATAGATGATAGGTAGATAATAGATAGATAGATAATAGATAGGCTCTTAAATGGTCTTCAAACTGTTTTCCAGGAAACCACAGGAGGAGGCCATGCTGGAGTGACCTTGTCAGTCTTTAGTTAGACAGTAGCTCTACTTTTACTTGTTTTACATGTTGGCATTCCATATAAAATTGTTTTGGGGAAAGGGTCTGTGGCTTTGAAGAAAACCTTTTTAGGAAAACCACTGACCTAAAGAATACATAAAGCCGGGCTTCCCTGGTGGCGCAGTGGTTGAGAGTCAGCCTGCCAATGCAGGGGACACGGGTTCGTGCCCCGGTCCAGGAAGATCCCACATGCCGCGGAGCAGCTGGGCCCGTGAGCCATGGCCACTGAGCCTGTGCATCTGGAGCCTGTGCTCCACAACGGGAGAGGCCACGACAGTGAGAGGCCCGCGTATCGCAAAAAAAAAAAAAGAATACATAAAGCCCTTTGCAATCTGGTCCCAATCTACCTCTCCAGCCTCATCTCTCTACTTCTCACATTCCTTATGATCCAGCCACACTGAGCTTCTCACTTCCCATAACAACGTTTGTGTTTTCATGCTTTTGTATAAGCTGTTCCCTCTGCCTGGAATACCCTTCCCTTGTCTACACAGTGAATTCATTCTTTAAGGCTCAGCTCAAACACCCTGTAGTAGTTGAGTGTGGACTTGAACTAGATGGCACAGGGTTACATCCTTCCTTCATCACTTCCTAGCTGTGTAACCCTGGACAGATGACTTCTCTGACTCACCTGTTTTCTTGTTTTTCAAATGGTGACAGCAGTTATACCTATCTCAGATGTAAGAATTAAATGAACTATTACATGTAAAGAACTTCACGTACATGCTAGCTATTGTTAATCCTCTAATGAAATTTCCCCCTTATCTCCCCAGGTGTAATTATACCTGCTTCAGTACAATGCTTTATTCCTACAACTATTACATTGTCTATCACTCTGAAGCATATTAATTATTTCATTGATTCTAAAACTCACACTTTAACATCTTACTTGGATCAGGATGCATCTTACGATCAAGTGTATTAGATTTTATGAAATTTTATCTGGCATCCTTCCTGGACTGTAAACTTTTATTCTTTTTCTGTTTAATTTTTATTTTTTGTTCATTTTATTTATTATTATTATTATATTTTAATTGGACTATCAACTTTTTGAGGACAGGAGCTGCCCCCCACCTCCACCCTACACCACAGCGTCTCATCCCTTGCCAGCACATAGCTCATTGCCTGGCCCATAGAAAATAGGCACTTAGAAGATATTTGTCAAATGAATGGATGATGGTGATGAAAGAGGCAAAGTTTATAGTCATAAGAGTGAAGCGTACCCTTGAAAAGTAATCAGATGCCATACATGGCCTTTGGCAAACAGGTTAGGAAGAAGCCATTTCAGAAAGAAGAATTGGGACTTCCCTGGTGGCACAGTGGTTAAGAATCCGCCTGCCAATGCAGGGGATACAGGTTCGAGCCCTGGTCCGGGAAGGTCCCACATGCCGCAGAGCAACTAAGCCTGTGCGCCACAACTACTGAGCCTGCGCTCTAGAGCCCGCGAGCCACAACTACTGAAGCCCACGTGTGTAGAGCCCGTGCTCTACAACAAGAGAAGCCACTGCAGTGAGAAGTCCGCGCACCGCTACGAAGAGTAGCCTGTGCTCGCCGCAACTAGAGGAAGCCCGCGCACAGCAACGAAGACCCAACGCGGCCAAAAATAAATAAATAAGATAAATTTTTTTAAAAAAAGAAAAGAAAGAGAAGAATTAGCTCTTTCATACCTTTATTCCTACTTTAATTATGGTATGGCGATAGGAGACACCCATCAAGATTGTTTTCTATAGAATGATCTTTGGAAAGGTGCACAGATCATCAAATCTGAAACAAATCCAGTACAGTGACGAAAATCACTGGGGAAAAAGTTCTACAACTCTAGTACTATGTCAGAAAATTCTAATCCTGAGGATTCCTTACTTAGAGCACCACCATCCTAGTTAGTCTTGCCTGAAATCTAAGCATCCTCTTTGACGTCTCACCTCTCTGCCCCACTCATTCTGTAGCCAAGTTTATTCTACATTTGTTCTTGTATCCTTCCCCTTCCTTTTATTCCTGCTACCATTGTTTCCTTTTACCAATAGTAGCTTCCTAATTAGTCTCCTTGCCTTTGGGTCTCTAGCCCATTTTACACACTGCCACCAATACTGTTTCTAAAAGGAGAGCAACGATCATGTTAATCCCTTGATTAAATACTTTTATGGGGACTTCATTGGTGGCGCAGTGGTTAAGAATCCGCCTGCCAATGCAGGGGACACGGGTTCAAGCCCTGGTCCGGGAAGATCCCACATGCGGCGGAGCAACTAAGCCCTTGTGCCACAACTACTGAGCCTCTGTGCCACAACTACTGAAGCCTGCGCGCCTAGAGCCCACGCTCTGCAACAAGAGAAGCCACCGCAATGAGAAGGCTGCGCACCGCAACAAAGAGTAGCCCCCGCTCAACACAACTAGAGAAAGCCCACGCACAGCAACGAAGACCCAACACAGCCAAAAATAAATTTTGATGAATAAATAATAAATAACAAAATAAAAAGAGGCTCTTAAAAATAAAAAAAACCTTTATGGATGCAACTGACCACTGCATAAAGTCCAAACTCCCTAGTTCGGATTTCAAAATCCAATGTGATCTGCCCCGATTTACCTTTACAGGTTCAACTCACCTCTCAGTTTTTCACCTTTCACATGCAGCCAAGTTACAAATTATATTTTAGATCTATTAGATTAAATAAAATATATTAAAATTACCTTCACCTATTTCTCTTTTATGTGGTTATTAGAAAATTTCAAATTATATATGTGGCTTGCGTTATATTTCTGTTGGACAGCACTGCTCTAGATCTTACCTATACTTCAACACTTAGCTCAAATAACATTGTCTTCCGTTATGGGTTCTGTGATTTAATCCACGACTATTATCCCATAGCATTCTTATTTGTACCTCTCTTAAATCACGTTACTTCCTACCCTGGGTTACAATTGTGAATGTAACATTTGATTGAGTGTAAGCTGTTAAGGTTAGTATTTGTTTCTGCAAAGATAATTAGTGCCCTTTCACTAGATTGTGACCCAGTAAAAAAGCAGGGCAGTGAAGGCGGCGGGCAGTGTTGGGTGAGTGAGGGGAGTGCATATATGTATAGTTTGAAAACGTTCAATATTATGACCAAAAAACCCCACCGTTTTCATAATACAACTACAGAAAGCTTGACAAAATCTTCAGTGAAGTAAATGCAGCCATTTTCAACAGAGGACATGTTCCCTTAAGGATACGTCAAAATCTCTGGTAGGGCATAAGATTAAGTTCATCCAAAAAAAGGGGGGCTCCAAAAGACAAAAGTACTGCTCTGAAAAGCACCACACTGTGGTCTTCTCATGGTACCCAGCAGCTCTTAAGTCAGTGCCTAACTGATGCATACTCTGAGCCTGGTGGCAGAGATAAGTAAAACATACTCCCTACCTTCCGAAAGCTCACAGTCTGTGGGGGAGAGAGACTTGTTTATGCACTTAGTGTTCGTCTCCCACTCTGTTCTAAAAGGGATTAGAACTGGCTCACGATCAGAAATAGCTTGAATACAAGTGAAATGGTGACAAATGCACAAAAAAGGAAAACGAGGAATTGAGATTTATAGATTTCATCCCGGTTTTTTAAGACTGGAAAAACTTCAAGGCAGAGATCAGATAGGTTGGGCTTGAGGGTGAATATGGGAGAGGGGAGAGAATGAATACTACCTAGCCTCATTCCCTCCTGCTCTATATAAACCCAAGTGTGATTCACTTAGAATTGGAAACTTGTGCCGTGGAAAGAGCACTGAAATATTTGGGGGTGGTCAGACTAGAGTTCAAATTACTCCAACTCACTGGGCCTCAGTTTCCTCATCTATGAAAAATGATAATAGTTGACTTGGAGGATTAATGAAGGTCAAGTGAGATAATTGGTGTAAAAGTGCTGTGTAAATTAAGAGTGCAAGATAACTTTCAGCCCTAGCACAGGCCTGAATGAATGAAATGGAAAATGGCATAAAGAAGTGAGTGAATGGCCCAAGGAACAAATTGTTCTTCCTACATATGCTAGTATCCTTCAGCCCAAAGACATTCGGCCCCGATCCCCTTTTCCTCCCCAGGATAAAAGACTGTACTTCCTTTCATGCCAAGTGGGCCTACCCTGTACTGCTGCACATCCTCGTCTCGTTTTTGCCTCACAAGGGTGGTCTGGTCCTCCAGATTCCTGTTTTGTAGCTGGAGCTGAAGGGCCTCTGCTTGCAGGGGTCGCAGAGCCTCCTTCATCTCCTGGATCTCGGCCTGGATTTTCTGCAGAGCTTTGGCCGCAGCTTCTTTCTTCTCTAGGAGCCGCAGCAGCTGAGGCTCATACTCCTGCTCCAGGCCCTGGCGGCTCTCTGCCATGAGGTTCTCGAACTGGGCAGAGAGCTGCCGGCTCTCCTGTAGAAACTGCCCATCCCTCTGGCTTGGAGGTGCTTCTAGTTGTTGCTGTAACTGCTCCTTTTGCTTCTGATAGGCATCCCGAAGCTGGGCTAATTCCTCCGAGAGCTGGGCTGCCCGGGCGGTCAGCACTTCCCGGAACTCGGCAAACTGGGCCACGTCCTGCCGGCGGCACTCCAGCTGATATTGGTAGGACACACATTCCTTCGTCACCTTGAACAGCTTCTGCTTGACCAGTCGGATCTCCTCCCTCAGCCCATCCCTCTCCAGCTCTGCCTGGGCGTGCAGTTTGTAGGCAGCCAGAATGTCGTGGTGGACCCGTTGCACCTCCTGCAGGGCTGGTTCCCGGAGCAACACAAGCTCATGGATGAGCTGATCCCTCTCCTCTTCCAGCTGGGCCACGGCTTGGACACACTGCTGGAAACGCCCCTCCAGCAATTCCAGGTCCTCTGTGCTCAGGCTCCCCGCTGTGCTGGGACTCGGCCCAGCTCTGAGGCTCTCCTCGGGGTTAGGTTTCTCCTCACTCGGGACTGTCTCTCCCCCATAAACCATCTGCTCTGGGCTTGTAGTCTTCCCCGGCTTCACGGGCTCTTCCACATATAGCATCTCCTCTGGCTTTCCTGGCTCCTCCACATACAGGGCCTCATCAGGCGTCCTGGTCTCCTCAATATGCAGCGTCTCCTCAGGCTTCTCGGTTTCTTCCACATACGTAGCCACATCAAAGTCACCTGTGTCCCCCGGGTAGAGAATATCCTCTAAGTTCAAGGTCCCTTCCAAAGACAGAGTAACTTCTGGGTTCCAGGTCCCCACCTCATACGGGCATTCAGAGTTCTCCTCTTGCAGAGAAGTGGCCTCTGCTCTTGTGTTCCTGCAAGAGAAATGACAAGGTGAGAGGGCAGCCACAATCCTGGGATGGTTTGTGACTGGAGCCAGTAGGACACAGGCCTAATTTATATCAAATTCTCACATCTCAGAGAGCACACGTCTGCCCCTTCCCTCCATCGATCCACCCCGACACAGCCCATTGCTTAGATCTGACACCATCCCCATGATGTCAGTGTCGAGTCTCTGCTTACATACCTTCAAGGACTGGAAACTCACACCTGAGCTACTATATGTTCCACCGTCATAAGAAAATTCTAGTGTTGAGGTAAAACCTTCCCTGCAATTTTTCCCTGGGTTTGATTCTTCTTTCTAGAATCAGACAAATCTAATTTTTCTTCCATGTAAGTTCTTTGAACACTTACAGAGAACTGATTTATCCTTCAATTATTCCATGCATGCCAAGGTTTCCAGTACCCTCCTCATTTGGGTCACTTCTTTCTGACAGGCTCCAAGTTGACAGGCTTGCTATCCCTTGGGGATGGGTATAGGAAGCAATACCCAGGTGTACTCTGAGCAGTGATTCTCTGGACACTATACTCCTATTGTTGCAGTCAAGATGCCCTTAGCATATAGGGCAGCTCCATCATATTCTTGATAAATGCTGAGTTTGACTAAAATCCTGAAGACTTTTTCACACCAAGTGCTTTTAAACCACATCTCTTGTTCCTATAAAACTTCATCTTGTTGGAATTGGCCCATCCTTCTAGCCTGTCAATGCTCTTGAATTCAGATTCTGTGATTCTAACAGATGAGCCCCTTAACCCAGCTGCCCGTTGCCTGCTAGCTTACTCAGTTCCTGTTGAGGAATGCTCTCCTGCTGCTTTGGCCCTCAAGTGGCTTTGGTCTTTCCTGTTTCAAATGCATCTTACCTACCTTGGATCTCTGAGCAATTCTTTGAAAATATAAAATACTATGGAAACAATAATAAATTACACTTTTAAAGGTCTTATATATACCAGGCCCTGTTCTAAATGTTTTACATATATCAATTCATTTAATCCTCATAACAATTCTATGAGGTGGTTACATTTATTATTCCCATTTTACAGATCAGGAAATGGAGGTTAAAGAGATTAAGTAATTTGCTCAAGGAAACTCAGATACTCAGAGTGCACCACTTATAAAACAGACTAAATTTGAGTGTAGCTTTCAATAAACTTTTCTTTTTTAAGATATAAAGTATAAATGAAAAGCCTCACATATCAAACAAAGAATTTGATTTCTCTTGAAAAGGCTTACTTGTGTCCAGGTTTTCAGCTCTATTTCTCAGCTCCAAGTTCCCAATAAAGATTATTTTTATTCTAAATCGTGTTCTCAGTCCTCCTCTCTACACCCCAGGAATCCCTGGCTTCCCTTTTGTATCTCCTGATGGCCCTCTGGAAACCACAAAAGTGTGTCTTCACCAGGCCCCAAACATCACTGGCCTCATTCAACCCCAGCACCTGCACCAAAATCTAAAACTTAATGACAACTCAACAATCATCTAGTCCATTCACTTCACTTTACCAGAGATGAAGTGCTTTTTTTGTTTTTTATAAATGCATTTATTTATTTATTTTTGGCTGAGTTGGGTCTTTGTTGCTGGGCGCGGGCTTTCTCTAGTTGCAGTGAGTGTGGGCTACTCTTCGCTGCGGTGCATGGGCTTCTCATTGCGGTGCCTTCTCTTGTTGCGGAGTACGGGCTCTAGGTGTGCAGGCTTCAGTAGTTGTGGCTCGCAGGCTCTAGAGCACAGGCTCAGTAGTTGTGGCGCACAGGCTTAGTTGCTCCGCGGCATGTGGGATCTTCCCGGACCAGGGCTCGAACCCATGTCCCCTGCATTGGCAGGCGGATTCTTAACCACTGTGCCACCAGGGAAGCCCTGGAGTGCTTTTTTAGATATCTTCATCTGATGCTACTTGGCACCTCAAACTCAACTGCCACCAAATTATCCTTCTCCCTGAGCTTGTTACACCTGTATTTTCCAGCTCAGAGAAATGTATCACCATACACCAGGCTGATGAGACAAGCAGTCTTTTTTTTGTTTTTTAATTAGAGTACAGTTGATTTACAGTGTTGTGTTAGTTTCTGCTGTACAGCAAAGTGAATCAGTTATACATATACATATATCCACTCTAATCTTCTAGATTCTTTTCCTGTATAGGTCATTACAGAGTATTGAGTAGAGTTCCCTGTGCTGTGCAGTAAGTCCTTATTAGTTATCTATGTATATATAGTACTGTGTATACGTCAATCCCAATCTCCCAATTTATCTCTTCCTCCCCTTTCCCCCCTGGTAACCATAAGTTTGTGTTTTACATCTGTGACTCTATTTCTGTTTTGTAAATAAGTTCACTTGTACCATTTTTTAAAATATTTTATTTCTTCTTCTTATTTATTTTGGCTGTGCTGGGTCTTAGCTGCAGCAATGTGGGATCTTTAGTTGTGGCATGCAGATTTCTTAGGTGCAGCATGCATGTGGGATCTAGTTCCCTGACCAGGGATCAAACCCAGGTCCCCTGTATTGGGAGCGTGGAGTCTTACCCACTGGACCACCAGGGAAGTCCCTGTACCTTTTTTTTTTTTTTTTGGATTCCACATATAAGTGATATTATATGATATTTGCCTTTGTCTGACTTAACTTCACTCAGTATGACAATCTCTAGGTCCATCCATATTGCTGCAAATGGCATTATTTCATTCTTTTTTATGGCTGAGTAATATTCCATTATATATATGTACCACATCTTCTTTATCCATCCCTCTATTGATAGACAAGTGGTCTTTAAACAGCCAACTCACTAAGAACTGACGTTTCTATCTCAGAAAGTCTCCAGTCTCTATCTCCCTCTTCACCCCACTGCCAGGACCCTCGTCCGAGTCATCATCCCTCACCCGCACTTTCGTACCAGCCTTCCCATAAGCCTTCTTCCTTCTCATCCCAGTCTGTTCTTGACAGTGCTGCAGCTTGCTATAATATAAAGCAAACCATCTTGCTCCACTTCACCATATATAGCCAACTGCTTAGCATAGATTTAAGGCCCTTAAAGATGTGACCTCAACATACCTCTTCAGCCTCATCTCACATTACTACCCATAGCCCACCCAATGCTTGACAACCCGTAACATGCGTTAACTTTTCTACCTCCTACTCCTACCCCACAATGTCTAAAGGGTCCAGCTGAGAAAATACAGTTCATTGTATACCACCTGACTAGAGAACAGTCCTACACTACCTGGAAAAGTAGAGTTCCTAATGCCAGGAAGGATGCACCTGCTCAGCTAGCCAGACCCACCCGGATCCTCAACCGAGTCCCTGCTTTGCCAGCAGACGGCCCTCACGTCATGCTCCAGCTGAGTACTCCACCCTGGAATAACGTAATTGTGTTCAAGGAAGTATTCTAAGCGTTTCCCATAAATACTAATTTATCTGATGCTCATCCATTATCCCCACTTTCTAGATTAGGAAACTAAAGCACAGAGTAAAGAACTCACTCAAAGTTCTACAACTCGTACGTGGTGGAGCCTGGCAAAGGCCGGCAGTCTGGCTCCAGTGCTGGAGCTCCTTTTTACCACTCTCGTCTTAGAACAGGCATAAGATCTGAAAGAGGTAAAACAACTACGGCAGGTATAGAGCTCGGCCCTAGCATTCAAAATATATTTATATCTCTTTACCTAACAAATTTCTACTCATCCTTCAAACCCTGCTCAAACTCCACCTCCTCTGTTAAGCATTTCCCAGACAACTCCCATTCTTGTGTTCTCAAGGCACTTTGTAGGCAGCTCATCTTTGAACTAAGTGCTTTGTGTTACAGAAGAGCATGTATCTGTCTCCCCTGATAGTCCATTTCCTAACAACCAGTACAGTTATTCTCTCTATATCCCAGGGTGGGGCTCTGTAGAAGGTAGGCAGGCAGCAACAAGCTGAGCTCCAGGGAGGAAACTTGCCCAAGGTCGAGTGGCAAAGCTGGAAGTAGATTCCAGGTCTCCTGACTTGCAGGCAGTGCTGTTACCACACACCACTCAGTCACCCCATCCACAGTGCCAGGCCTCTGCTAGGTGCTGCCCTCACACTGCTGTCTCTCTCTAAGGAGCTGGGGAAAAGTAGATTATGGGAGGCCTAGGGGCAAGGGGGCCAGCTTAACTGGGGCCCCTGACCTCAGGTTTCCTTGGGCTCCAAGCAGCCTCCCTCTCTGCCACTTTGTCCCTGTCCCTAGAGGATTCCAGCAGCTCCCAGCCCATCAGGGATGTGACTGGGAGTGTTCGTGATACTGTGCAGGCATGAGTTGGTGTGTGACTCTGTGTGTACCCCTATGTGTGTACAGGTGAGTGCACATGTAAAACAAGGCTCAGCTTTGTGCCCTTGGTGACAGGGGAGGGGTGTCAGGTGTGTGTGTGTTTGCACCTCTACCTCTTGGTACAAGAGGAAGTCCAGGGTTACAGGCTGACCTGAGGCAGAAATGCTCCCTACTCGCCCCAAATCCTTCAGCCACAGGTCCCTTCCCCGCTAACCAGTGGCGGAGCTGACCGTTGAATGTTGGAGAGGGCCTCCCCTCCAGGGCCCCTGCCAACCAAGGCCCTCTTGCTGGTCTGGGACAGTAGACTCTCCCCCCAACCCCGCCCCGTCCAACACCACCCCAAGCCCCAGACCAGAGAGAACCAGCTGCTTGAACACTCTCAACTCCAAGCTGGCAGCCGCCCAACCTTGCACGAAGTAAGTCTCTTCCACACGGCAAATTCAGCAACTGGAGGCCTCCATCTCCAGCTGCATTTGGGGTGAGCAACGAAAGAAAACGGGTAGCGTCTTTGGCCACTGGGGGCCGAATGGCATCTCACGGTTGGTGCCCGCTAGTGTGAAGCGGTTAATCCTCGCACCGCCCGTGGGAGGGGGAGGGGTAATTATAAAAAGTCCCAGACAACCGGAGATGTCAGGCCGGGACGAGACGCCCCGATCTCCCTTCGCGGGTGGCTCCGCCCCGTGCCCCACCCAGGCTGGACCCCCGCCCCCGCCCGGCGAAAGGCGCTCGCGGGGGGTGGGGATCCGTCCAGCACCCCTTCCCCAGGGGGCGGCGGCGCGGCCCCGGGACGGTCCTTTCCTACCTCGCGGCCTCGGCGGCGCCGTCCCCGCCGCGCCGGGGCTCCGGGCTGGCCATGGCTGCGCGACCCGGGCTGGGCGGCCGCGGTATTAATAGCTGGCCCCCCGGGCAGCCCGCACCAGTCCGCCGCACTGCCAGCTGCAGCCGACACCGGATCCCGCCGGCCCCGGGCCGGGCGCGCCCACTTGGCCCAGGCTCCCGCCGCGGGAGGAGGGAGCGGGCCGCTAGGCCCGGGGGCGGGGAGACGCCGCCCCTCCCGCGACCAGCGGAGGGTGTGGGGGGAGGTTTGGGGGCGGTCGGCGTCTCCAAAACCAATCCCCCTGAGGTCTTCCCGAACCTTCTTTCTCTCCACCCTTCCCTTCCGAGGGTCCCGGTTTGGGCGGGGCGGGGGGGCAGTGGAGGAAGGTGTCTCCGCAGCCTCAGGAGAGCGCTTGCCCTGCCAGACCGGCCCGGGAGGGGGGCAGGGTGTGGGGTTGGGGACCTCGAGGGACCCCGCACCCTGCCCGCCGCCCGCAGGAGTTCGGGGGTGTCAGCCGCCGCCCCGGCGCCCTGCGATGCCCCCTGGCCTGAGCGCTGTGCCCCTCAGCTGTCGCCGAGCGCTGGCGGAGGAGGGGGTAACACTACACCCCGTACGTTTGGGGACAGTCCGGAGCCTGGGGAAGGGCGGTGGGAGGACTGCGTGGGAGGGTTTAAGCCTCTAAGGTTCAGTCCATATTTAACACCGCTTTCCGCCCTCACGCTGCGAGGTTTCCAGGGGTCTCTCCGCTTGCTCCACCTGTCACCCCCCACCCGCCCTGCTTCTTCCCACTCCAAGGCGTTCTCCTCCCCCAAGTCGTTAGGCCACCAGTGTCAGGATCAAACTCAACACTGAAGGCTGTCTCCCTAAGCGAGAAGCTGCCAGGCCCCTTCCCAGACCTGGGCCTCGGGCATTCTCCCTTCTGATGCCTTTTTTCCACTTAGTCCCTCTGTCTGGGGAGGTCTTTGACTCAATCGCAGAAGAATGCTGTTCACGTAACCAGCAGAGGGGCTGGATGTGTTTAATCAGAGAGGCCTTGAGTAAAGGGGGGGGTGGCGGGGGGGCGGCCGTGCGGAACGCTTGTGGGCTGTGCGTTGTGATCTGCGTGCCCGCTGCCAGCTGTGTGAACACCACGTGGTTGTGTGTGTGCTCTGTGGAGGGGGAGGCTGTGTGATGGTGTGTCAACGTGTGACTCTGTGATGACTGTGGAGTACCTGTCCGTGTGGATGTACCCCACGCGGATATGTGACTGTATAATCATGGGGGAGTGATTGTGTGTGTGGTGATTGTGCTGGTGGTGGAGTGTCTGTGTGGCCGGCTGTTGTGACTGTGTTGTGGGGCGTGTGTATAGTTGTGTGCGTGATTGTGTACTTACAGGAGACTGGGGACTGAAGTGTGTGGGAGGGAGGGCTCATAAGCAGCTGTGTGGAGTGTCTTCTGTGTGTCACTGGGGCCTGAGTATGTGGTCCTTAATCCAAGTTTCTGAGTGTGCTGCCTTTGGCGTATATTTATATCTCTCTGTGTAGTGCAAGGGGGTGGGAGATTAACACCCAGGGCAGCCAAATATACCCTTGTAAGGTATGCATGAGAAAAAGTCGAGTTTTGGAGGCTGCTGGTCATTTTCTGACTTACCTCTAAAATATTCCAGGGGAGGAGGTTGGCAAAGCCTCCGGGGCTGGTCATTTGACAGCCATTGCCAGTCAGAGGGGAGCTGAGGGAGCAAGGGCAGGGCCTGCCAGCAGCACTATTTGCTGTGGTGCTAGGCAACAGGCAGCAAGGGTGGCATTAAGAAGGGCTGTCCCTTCCCCTCCAACCCTCAGCCCAGGACCTGGCCCCGGGCCGCCCCCAAGACTAATTCCTTAACCGCTCTTAAACTCCCCCTAAGCCCTTCTTTAGGCTGAAACACTGAATCCCCCAGCGTCCCAGAAGCACCTCCGGTCCTTTGCTTTTGCTGTTCCCTCTCCCTAGAACACCCTTCCAGCTCTTCATGTCCTCTCTTCTTCAGCTCTCAGCTTACATGTGATCTCCTCAGAAAGACCTTCCCTGATGTGCTCCTCTCCCACATAAATATCCATCCTCTTACTGTTTGTCTCATCATCTTGTTTATTTTCTGTACAGCACTTACTGCAATCTTTAATAATATTGTACATTTTCCATTCCTCCCTTTTCTGCTTCCCCCACTAGAATGGAAACCCCATGAAGGCAGGGACTTTGTGTGTCTTGTTCACTTCTGCGTCCCCAGGGCCCAGCACAGGGCCTGGCATATAGTAGGATCTCAAAAAGTTGTTGAATGAATGAAGGAAAGGAGGATGGTCCTCCCTAGGCCAATTCAGGCAACATTTGATGCCTGCTGTGTGCCTGGCCTGGGCCACTCGCCACCAAGGAACCCCTTTGTACTCAGGGAAACAGACATACACATGTGCCCAGGCTGTGTACACCAAGGCAGAGGCAGGTGGGTGAGGCCACAGGACTCCGTTCACTTGGCAAACATGGGCACTTGGCCTGCACTGGGTCCTGTGTCAGAGCAAATGGCCTTCTTTGGCCCAGGGCCCTGCCTGCAAAGAGCTCACAGTGTAGAGGATGCTAGAACTGTCCCCTGGGGCGACAAACCCCTGCAGAGAATAATGCTAAATCACTGAGCTGAGTGATGGGCTAGGCACTGAGAACCAAGGAAGCCAAGAATGGGAGAGATTAACTCCAGGACTGGGGACAACCTCACGGACGAAGTAACGTGGGCCTGGAAGAGGAGAAAGGGCATTCTGGCGTCAGGCACAGACTGCTTGGAGAGACAAGCACAGCCACTCTGTCTCTCAGCCCCTCCACAAAGCTGAGTCCACGAAGAGAGGAGAAGCCCCTGGGCTGGCTACTCTTTGCCTACCCTTCATTCTCTGTGCTTCTCTGCCCTGCCCTGTGTCCTGGGGCTGACTACCACTGACAGTCTCACCTGGGCCCCCTTGCCTTACGGTTTCAGGAAAAGTTTGGCCAGTAGGAGACATTGCCAGATCAGAGGGAAGGAGGAGAGTGAGATCAGGATATTTATAATACTGTGATTTTGACAGTTACTATGTTCCTCCACTGAAAGGCACAGCTCCCGTTGGGTGGCCTGCAACCCCAGGGCACGACTTCTGCCAGGTTCCTTAACAAGGCTCCCTCCCTTGCCCCTTCAGGCCCTGGGGCTAGTGACTCTATCCCACTGTTGTGAGCCCAGGATGCTTCACCATTCCTGCCAACACCTCTGTAAATAGTTCCTTCATTAAACCCTCTTCTGGCAAATGCTTTGAGTTTTCTCCCCTGCTTCCTGCTGAGACCAATAAGGTAAGAACTAAACTTAGGGAAGATGAGTCTTTGGCAGAGAATTTGGGGAGACCCTCTTTCTAAATCACCACCCAAAACCAGAATCAGAAAATGTTGTGAACTACTACAAAGCTACAATATTCAAAACAGCATGGTATTGGCATAAAAACAAACACATAGATCAATGGAACAGAATAGAGAGCCCAGAAATAAACCCACATGCTTATGGTCAATTAATTTATGACAAAGAAGGCAAGAATATACAATGGAGAAGGGACAATCTCTTCAATAAGCACTGCTGGGAAAACTGGACAGCTACATGTAAAACAATGAAATTAGGGCTTCGCTGGTGGCACAGTGGTTGAGAATATGTCTGCCAATGCAGGGGACATGGGTTCGAGCCCTGGTCCAGGAAGATCCCACATGCTGCAGAGCAGCTAAGTCTGTGTGCCACAACTACTGAGCCCATGCACCTAGAGCCTGTGCTCTGCAACAAAAGAAGCCACCGCAATGAGAAGCCCACGCACCACGCACCACAACAAAGAGTGGCTCCTGCTCGCCGCAACTAGAGAAAAGCCCGCATGCAGCAATGAAGACCCAATGCAGCCAAAAATAAATAAATAAATCTATTTTTAAAAATTAAAATTAAAAAAGAATGAAATTAGAACATTTTCTCATACCATATACAAAAATAAACCCAAAATTGGGACTTCCCTGGTGGTCCAGTGGTAAAGAATCTGCCCTCTAATGCAGGGGACACGGGTTCAATCCCTGGTCAGGGAACTAAGATCCCACATGCTGAGGGGCAACTAAGCCCACATGCTGCAAACTACAGAGCTCACGTGCTCTGTAGCCCCCACAACACAGCTAGAGAGAAGCCCGCGCACCGCAATGAAAGATCCCGTGTGCCTCAACAAAGATCCCTTGTGCTGCAACTAAGACCCGATGCAGCCAAAAAAAAAAAAAGCTCAAAATGGATTAAAGACCTAAATGTAAGACTGGAGGGGCTTCCCTGGTGGCACAGTGCTTAAGAATCTGCCTGCCAATGCAGGGGACACGGGTTCGAGCCATGGTCTGGGAAGATCCTACATGCTGCAGAGCAGCTAAGCCCATGCACCGCAACTACTGAAGCCCGTGCGCCTGGAGCCTGTGTTCCGCAACAAGAGAAGACACCGCAGTGAGAAGCCCTCAGCAACTAGAGAAAGCCCGTGCACAGCCACGGAAGATCCAACACAGCCAAAAAATAAATAAATAAATAAAACAAATCTATTTAAAAAAATTAAAAAAAAAAAGACTGGAGGTCATGAAACTCCTAGAGGAAAACATAGACAGAACACTATTTTACATAAATCATAGCAATATTTTCTTGGATCTGTCTTCTAAAGCAAAGGAAATAAAAGCAAAAATAAACAAATGGGACCTAGTTAGACTTCAAAGCTTTTGCACAGCAAAGGAAACTATCAATAAAACAGAAAGACAACCAGCTGAATTGGAGAAACTATTTGCTAATGATATGAGAAATAAGGAGTCAATATCCAAAATATGTAAACAGCTCATACAACTCAACATCAAAAAAACAAACAACCTGATTTTAAAAATGGGCAGAAGACCTAAATAGACACTTTTCCAGGGAAGACATACAGATGGCCAACAGGCACATGAAAAGATACTAAACATCATTAATCATCAGAGAAGTGTAAATTAAAACCACAATGAGGGCTTCCCTGGTGGCGCAGTGGTTGAGAGTCCGCCTGCCGATGCAGGGGACATGGGTTCGTGCCCTGGTCCAGGAAGATCCCACATGCCGCGGAGTGGCTGGGCCCGTGAGCCATGGCCGCTGAGCCTGCGCGTCCAGAGCCTGTGCTCCGCAACGGGAGAAGCCACAACAGTGAGATGCCCGCGTACCGCAAAACAAAACAAAAACAAAAACAAGAAAACCACAATGAGATATCACTTCACACCTGTCAGAATGGCTATCATCAAAAAGACCACAAGTAGCTCTTTCCCATCTTGCAAGATGGCAGATAAAAGAGCTGAGAAGCCAGGTACTAAGGAGAAAAAACCTGAAGCCAAGAAGGCTGATGCTGGTGGCAAAGTTAAAAAGCTTAAGAAGGGGAAGCCCCACTGCAGCCAAAACACTGTCCTGATGAGAGGAATTGGCAGATATTGCCAATCGGCTATGTATTCCCAAAAGGCCTTGTACCAGAGGAAGTATTCAGCAGCTAAATCCAAGGTTGAAAAGAAAAAGAAGGTGACGGTTCTTGCTACTGTCGCAAAAAAAGCTGGTGGTGACAAGAATGGTGGTACTGGGGCTTCCCTGGTGGCGCAGTGGTTGAGAGTCCGCCTGCCGATGCAGGGGACACGGGTTCGTGCCCCAGTCTGGGAAGATCCCACATGCCGCGGAGCGGCTGGGCCCATGAGCCATGGCCGCTGAGCCTGCACGTCCAGAGCCTGTGCTCTGCAACGGGAGAGGCCACAACAGTGAGAGGCCCACGTACCGCAAAAAAAAAAAAAAAAAAAAAAAAGAATGGTGGTACTGGAGTGGTTAAACCTTGCAAAATGCCTGGGTATTATCCTATTGAAGATGTGCCTGGAAACCTGTTGAGTCACGGCAAAAAAACTCTTCAGTAAGCACATGAGAAAACTATGCACGAGCATCACTCCTGGGCCCATTCTGATCGTCCTCACTGAGCGCCACAGAGGCAAGAGGTTCATTTTCCTGAAGCAAGGTGAGCTTGCTACTTGTGACTGGGCCTCTGTCCCTCAGTCGAGTTCCTCCGTGTAGAACACACCAGAAGTTTGTCACCTCCATCCAAATTGATACCGGTGGTGTGAAAATCCCAGAACATCTCACTGATGCTTACTTCAAGAGAAGGAGGGGACTTCCCTGTTGTCCACTGGGTAAAACTCCACACTCCCAGTGCAGGGGGCCTGGGTTTGATCCCTGGTCAGGGAACTAGATCCCGCATGCATGCCACAACTAAAGATCCCAAGTGCCTCAACTAAAACCTAGCGCAGCCTTAAATAAATAAATATTAAAAAAAAAAAAAAGAAGAAGAAGAAGAAGAAGGGGGACTTCTCTGGCTGTCCAGTGGCTAGGACTCCGCTCCACTGCAGCGGGCATGGGTTTGATCCCTGGCCAGGGAACTAAGATCCTGCAAACGTGTGCTGCTGCCAAAAAAGAGAAGAAGCTGTGTAAGCCCAGGGACCAGGAAGGAGAGGTCTTCAACACAGAGAGAGACAAATACGAGATTACAGAGCAGTGCAAGGTTGATCAGAAAGCTGTGGACTCACAAATTCTGCAAAGAATCAAAGCTGTTCCTCAGCTCCAGGGGTACCTCTGCTCTGTGTTTGCTCTCACAAATGGAATTTATCCTCACAACATAGTGTTCTGAACATCTTATAAAGAACCTAATTAGGGCTTCCCTGGTGGCACAGTGGTTGAGAGTCCGCCTGCTGATGCAGGGGACACGGGTTTGTGCCCTGGTCCGGGAAGATCCCACATGCCGCGGAGCGGCTGGGCCCGTGAGCCATGGCCACTGAGCCCGCACGTCCGGAGCCTGTGCTCAGCAACGGGAGAGGCCAAAAAAGAGAGAGGCCCACAAACCCAAAAAAAAAAAAAAAAAAAAAAAAAAAAAAGAACCTAATTAAGTAACTGGTCCATTAAAAAAAAAAGACCACAAGTAACAAATGTTGGTGGATGTAGAAAGAAGGGAACCCTCAGGGAATTCCCTGGCAGTCCAGTGGTTAGGACTCCGCACTTTCACTGTTGAGGGCCTGGGGAACTAGGATCCCACAAGCCACTTGGCGTGGCCAAAAAATTAAAAATTAATTAATTAAGTAAGTAAAATAAAAAAGAAGGGGACTTCCCTGGTGGTCGAGTGGTTAAGAATCCGCCTTCCAAAGCAGGGGACACGGGTTCAATCCCTGGTCGGGGAACTAAGATCCCACGTGCCGCGGAGCAACTAAGCCCGTGCACCACAACTACAGAAAAGCCCGCGTGCTGCAACGAAGAGCCCATGCGCCACAACTAAGACCCAATGCAGCCAAAAAAATTAATAAATAAAATAAAATGTAACATGTATTAAGAAAAAAAAGGGAACCCTTGTACCCTGTGGGTGGGAATGTAAATTGGTGTAGCCACTGTGCAAAATGGTAAGGAAGTGTCTCAAAAAACTAAAAATACAACTACCATATGACCCAGCAATTCCACTCCTGGTTATATATCAAAAAAAAAAAAAAAGCATGCACCCTAATGTTCAGCATTATTTACGATTGCCAAGATATGGAATCATCAGATGAATGGGTAAAGAAGATGTGGTGTATATATGATGGAATATTACTCAGCCATAAAAAAAATTAAATTCTGCCCTTTGCAACAACATGGATGGACTTGGAGGGTATTATGCTAAGTGAAATAAGTCAGACAGATAAGGACAAATACTATATGATATCACTTATATGTGTAATCTAAAAATTAAAACAAACTAGTGAATATAACAAAAAGGAAACAGACTCACAGATATAGAGAACAAACTAGTAGTTACCAGTGGGAAGAGAGAATGGGGAAGGGGCAAGATAGGGGTAAGGGATTAAGAGGTACAAACTACTGTGTAGAAAATAAATAAGCTACAAGGATATATTGTACAACACAGGGAATATAGCCAATATTTTAAAACAACTATAAAAGGAGTATAAGCTTTAAAAACTGTGAATCACTATGTTGGACACCTGTAACTTACATAATATTGTACATCAACTATATCTCAATTTTTTTAAAAAAATATTTATTTATTTATATTTTTTTGGCTGTGTTGGGTCTTCGTTTCTGTGAGAGGGCTTTCTCTAGTTGCGGCAAGCCAGGGCCACTCTTCATCGCGGTGCGCGGGCCTCTCACAAACGCAGCCTCTCGTTGCGGAGCACAGGCTCCAGACGCGCAGGCTCAGCGGCCATGGCTCACGGGCCTAGTTGCTCCGCGGCATGTGGGATCTTCCTGGACCAGGGCTCCAACCCGTGTCCCCTGCATTGGCAGGCGGACTCTCAACCACTGCGCCACCACGGAAGCCCAGCTATATCTCAATTTTAAAAAGATTTTTTAAAAAACCATTTTCTACTAAAAAAAAAAAGTTGCAAACAGATTAAAATCCCATTTTAGGTGAACAGTGACCTCCTGGCCACCACTCCAAACAGGGTCCCAACCCAAGAGGTCCGTCTTAGTTCACCTTACTCGGGCTTAGGCCTCTAGTTACCCTGACCAAGAGAACGGGTCAGGGAGGGGCTAAGAGTGTGGGGAGGATTGGGGGGATAACTGGCAGAGGGATGAGCTGGGACGTAGAGAGGCTCCAGAAGGCAGCAGGTAGGGGAGCCTTGGCAACTGTCTCCACCAGACCCCAGGGCACACCCTACATAAGCTTGGGAAGGCAACCCTGAACCTCGGTTCCCTGCCTGTGAAATAGGCGACTAATACCGTCTTCACAGCACTGTCGTGAAAAGTAATTAAACATGAGGGTCAGCACAGGAGTAATTGGAAGTGAACTTGCTTCTTGGAAGCTCAGAGCAGCACATTCCCCATTATTACTGGTGCAGGTGGAGGCCATTCTGCTGAGTTTCTTTTGCATGCCAAGAGCTCCAGCAGACCAACTAGACGTGGGGAGGTGGATGGTGAAAGATGCCCTAGCCGGGCCCTCCAGCCCACTGCTTCAAGGGAGCCTGGTACAAATCCAAGCTTTGGAGGCAGCAGACCCAAGCCTAACACCTGCCTCTGCACTTACTGTGTGACCTTAGGAAAAATCACTCTTATCTCACAGAGATTGTTTTCTTGTCTATAAAATCAGATAACACTTTTGACCTCATGGGTTTGCTGTGAGGACAAACTGAGAACACAAAAAGCATTTACTCGAGTACCCGATGCAATGTAAGTGCCCAAATAATAGTAGCTATTATTTAAAAAACTCTCTTTTCTCTCTCTTACTCTCCCTGAAACTGCAACCAGGGACTGACTTACTGCAATATGTCCATTCATTCATTCACTCCTTTATTAGTTCATTTATTCATTTCAACATTTATTAAGCCGGACAATGTGCTAGATCCCAGGAACACAAGACTAGGAAATCATTAAAGCAAGAAAAATACCTGTATTTTTTCATTCCTGTATCCCTAGCCCCTAGGCTTTAAATAAATAATGGCCATATGAGCAAATGGTATTAGCTATTTTCTTGAGCACCTATTACATGCCAGGTGCTAAGTTAAACCTTTTTCTTTTGGGGGGGAGGGGGCGCCATGCAGCTTGCGGTATCTTAGTTCCCCAACCAGGGATTGAACCCGCACCCTCGGCAGTGAAAATGAGGAGTCCTAACCACTGGACCGCCAGGGAATTCCTAAGCTAAGCATTTTGTCTGCATTATTGCCGTGTATCCTTAGAACAGTCCTAGAGCATAATGCCTGTAATAAAGCTCATTTACAGATGTTTATGTAAAACTGAGGCTCAGAGGGGTTAAGCAGGTTAGATGAGCAAAGTCACAGGTAGGAAATGCTGGCACTCAAATTCAACGTACTGCCTCCACTAATGACTGAATTTATTTTTTATAATCGTTGTCATTATGCCTGACCTCCAGAGGCTTATAGTTCAGTGAGGGTCCAATGGCCTTTTCCTCCTCGGACTTACCCCAGAGGGGCCCTTGGCATGGCCACACACTTGGGCAGAGTTGGGTTCAAACCCAGTTTTTCATCTCTGGCGAGTTACTTAACCTCCCAGAACCTCAGCTTCCACTTCTGGGAAATGAGGTTGGGTGGGCGTTAAATGAGAAAATGTGTTGGAAATGCCCAGCACTTTGCCCAGTGTACAAGAGTCGCTCGATAAGTGTTATTCTCATTATTTCCTCCTTCCTCCCTGCCCCCTCGGACCGCTGTGTGGGAGCCCCCTGTCTGCAGCCAACCAAGGGTGCAGAGGACGCCGCACTGGCGGTCGTCCCTGGAGGCAACGCCGAGCACTGCCTCCAGGGGGCGCCATCACACCGACCACCCCCATCCCCCCGCCCCCCGGGTCCCGGGGGTTGCTGTTCCCACCGCGGCCGCGCGGGGTCGTCTGGGCCCGAGGTTTTCAGAGGCCGAGGGCGCGCAGGCGGCGGGGAGGTCCGAGCCCGAGTTGAATCAAGGATGTTCTCCGGGAATCACAGGGATAATAATAGGCAAAAATAATAGTAACGGCACCGGATCCAGCAGTCATCAGCTGTTACCGATTTAAGAGGCGCATTCGAGTGCTGGGAGGGAGGTTGCGGGACTCAAGGGAAGGAGCCAGGCTTAGTCTCGGGCTGCGTTCTAATCCAGACAGCCCACTCTCGCGTTCTGCTCTCTAGCCTTGGGCCTCTCTGAGCCTACTTCATCAGCATTCAAACGGGACCATAATAATATAGTTCTTGAGAGGAATAAATGAGCTCCTGGAGAGCTCATCCGAGAGCGACTTGGGAACGTGCATTTATTGTCATTCTCACCTCTACCCTGTGAGGGAGCTATTATTAAATTCCCTTTACAGCTGAGGATCATTTGGGGGGCCTTTCCCAGGCTCCCTGCGCTGGGTCTCTCTCCTAGCACAGCCCACAGGCCAGTCCAGGAGCTCACCGCCTAAACCCACCGCTCAGGAGTGTCTCCTCTCCTCTCTGGAGGTGCGGGTTCTACTTCAGACCCTCAAGCTCCTCTGGACACTGCCTTTTCATGCCTAGGTAACGGCTCAGGCAAGTAGACTTCCTCTGGCCGGTCCCACTACAAGCCCCTTCTCCATACCTACCTACCTCTTCCAAAACGCCATCCAGCCACCTCCTCCAGAAAACCTTTCCTGGGCTCTCTCCCCCCAGGTCCACAGCCTTTGCACATGCTGTTGCCTCTAGCTGGAACATACTTTCCCTCAGCCCTAAAGCCTGTTAGGGCACAGCTTAAATATCACTTCTTCCAGGAAGTCCACTTCCCCTATGCTACTGCAGCCCCCTGTGCTTCTAAACAGGTTGCAGCATAGGGGACTGCTTATTCTCTGCTTCATCTTCCACCCTTACATAGTGATGCCTCTGAAAGCAGAAACCACACCTATTGAAGGCTCCATAGCATCCCAGAGTGGGGCCCAGCAAATGGGACAAAATCAATGTTCAGTGAATGCATGTCCATTGAATGAGTGATTAGACCCAACTGGGTCCACTCACTGAGCCTTCTCAAGAGCCTCAGCTCAGAGGCACATGCCTGGTCACAGAAACAGAGGCGACAGTCATGCAGAATCACATGCGAGCATAGAGTCACCGTCATACACAAGAGGCACGTGCACAAAGCCGCGTTCATCTGTGCTCATTTCTGCTTCTCTGTGTCTGGGTACCTTTGTGTCCTAGGTATGTATTCAGTCTCTTCTATTGTGACTTGGGGTCCCTAAGAACAAGAATTGTGTCTCCTTTCCTAGCCTGGTAGCCCCTAGGGAGAGTGAATTGCCTCCCTCGGACTGGGAATCCCAGGGGAAGTGTATGTCTCCCCAGGTAGTTTGAGGAGCTGGGCCAGGGAGTGTCTTCCCTACCAGCCTGGGTGCTCTTGGATTAGGCTGTCTCCCACATCAGACTTGGAGCCCTTGGGACAGGGCCACAGCCCCCCCACCACCACTAGCTATTCTTGGGCCCTCAGGACAGACTGGGTCTGATTAAGCTGGGTACTCCAGGAGCAGAGCTGGATCTTCCGCATCAGATTGGTGGCTCCTACGGGCATGGCTGTGTCCTCCTAACCCCTCTCCACCCCTGCCACCTGCCCACCCGCCAGGCCCTCCTCCCACCATGGTACAGTGATTGGGGCTGGATTGGGCTGCTGGGGCTTTGGAAGCAGCAGCAAAACTAACAGCAAACCTGGGAGAGGCTGGTCGTACAGGATCCCCCAGGAGGTGACGGGATCAGGGAGACTTCAGCAGTGGGGGACCTGGCCCAGTGCAGGGTATCTGGGCAAGTCCTTCACGTGTCTTCCATTCATTCACCAAGCCTGTCCCGAGTCCCTGGGCCTGGCCCTGGAGCCACCACATCTATTATCTTGTTTAATTCTCTCACCAGTCCAATCCTGGGAGGTGGGTGTGATCATCACCACGTTTCTAGGTGAGGAAACTGAGGCTCAGAGAAAAGCAGTGACTTGCCCTAAGTCACATAGCTGGGAAGTAGCAGAGGTGGGCTTCCCACCGCACAGGCTGCTTCCTTCCAGCCCAGGTTTGAGGAACACTGGGGAGGTAGAGTCGGCAGGGTGCAGTGACTGTGTGTGTGTTTCTGGCTTGGGCCTGTGGAGCTGGCTACGGAGATGGGACTGCCAGAAGTGGGAGTGCCTGGTAGGGAGACCGGGAACAGTGAGGAGAGGCAGGTTCCACAGGCAGCCAGCCAGGGCAGGCAGGAGACAGGCCAGGCCTGGAACCCAGTGTTGCCAGTTCCCAGCACCAGCATCCCCTCCCCAGTCAGCTCCTGGCACTGGAGTCCCTGGCACAAGCCCCATTCATCATCTGACCCCTCTCTGGGCCTCACTTTTCCCATCAGAGGAACCAGGACAGAGACCTGGTGGGGACCGTGGCCGGCACTCCTGCTTCTTTAAGCCTTCATCGGAGGAGGGTGCGCCGGCTGCAGGTGAGCAGAGTTGCCACATCAGCAGGGTGAGCCCCGCCCCATTCCCTCCCCCAGCTCCAGAGGGAGCCCCAGAGGACGGTGGGAAGTGGGTGGAGAGAGAGCGCTGAGCCTAGCTGGCTGGAAGGGGGTGAGGTTGGCCGCACGGGTGAGTAGGGGAGACGGCGTGTGCATGTACCTGACCGTGCTGTACCTGACGGAATGTCTGTGAATGCTTCAGATCGTACAGGAGTGTGTACACAACGTGTGTGGCTTTGACTGTGAGCATGTACTCAAGTGTGCAGGATTGTGTGCAAGAATGTATGAGTGTCCCTGAGTGCGTCTTTGTGTGCCCGTGTCTGCGCGAATAGCTCTGGGTTTGCCCTTTTGTCTGTGTGGATGTTGTGGACAGGAGCTCGTGTGAATATGTCTGAAGGTGTGGATATACTTAAGGTAAAAACGTGTGTGGATGAGTTTGTGAGTGTCTCTGAGTGTGTCTTTGTGTCTGGGGGTGACTCTGTGAATGTCCTGAGTGTACAGGAGTATGTGAATGTTTCCAGGGTGCCTTCGTGTGACCACGTGGACAAGGGTGTGTGTGACTCTGTGTGTCGCTAGCAGAGTCCTCTCAGATTAGGTCTGAACCTTTGTGAGTCCACATTGAGCAGCCTCCTCCCACTGACCCCTGACCCTTCAGAAAAGCCCAGCCTCTGTGCCTCACTCCTTCATGGTGACTCACCTCCTTGCCACCCCTGCTCCCCACCCATCAACCTCCTGCCTTGAAGGGCAGTCCCTCTCTTGTCCAGTTTCCCTTCTTCCCACCCAAAGGAAGTCTCAGTTACTTCCTCCAAGTAGCCTTCTGTGACCAGAAAAGGAGCCCTAACGTTAGCTAAGCAGTTGTACCTCCACTTGACAAATGAAAATGTGGGCTCAAAGCACTGCAGTGACCTGCTGCAGGTCCCATGGAGGACACATGAATTTGACCCCATGACTCCTACAACTCAGGGTAGGACCCCTGGCCTCCTCCAGACCCATCAATGGTCCCAGTCCAGGGCTCTGAGAAGGAGAAAGGGAACTGACATTCAGGGACCCCTAGCCACTTGCTTGGCTGTTCCCGTGTTGTCATTTCATTCACTCCAGTCTTTTGTTGTTGTTGTTGTTGTTTGTTTTGTTTTTGTTTTTTTTCTGTGGTATGCGGGCCTCTCACTGTTGTGCCCTCTCCCATTGCGGAGCACAGGCTCCGGAAGCGCAGGCTCAGCGGACATGGCTCACGGGCCCAGCCGCTCCGCAGCATGTGGGATCCTCCTGGACCGGGGCACGAACCCATGTCCCCTGCATCGGCAGGCGGACTCTCAACCACTGTGCCACCAGGGAAGCCCCTCATTCACTCCAGTCTTGCTCAGAGAGGTGAGGCAGCTTGCCCAGGTCACAGTCAGGGAGTAGCTGAGCCAGGATTTGAACCCAGGTCTCTCAAGCTCCGGAGCTCATACCTTTAGGGACAGTGTTGACGGGTGAGGGGTCAGTCCGGGGCTGACTGGCCATTAGTCCCCGAGAGAAAAGCACCAAGGTGATGAGACATGAGTAGAAATGATGAAGGTGGCTTGAGATGGTTCCCATGTGGCATCACGCCCAGAGCCGAGATGACACAGTCTCACATGAGCCCTGGGGGCTGAGCCGGACTTCCTGTTCTAACCCGAGTCTGGCTCCCTGTCTCGGGGCCCCCTCCCCTGGACGGAGCCCCTGGGTTGAGGGAAAACGTGACTAAGTGGGCCCGCTTGAGCAATCTCCCTGCTGGCTGGTCACAAGTGTTTGAAATTCCACTGCTCCTCTGACCTCTGTCCCCTGGAGGCTCCCCTTTTAGACCAGAAGCCCCGGCTCCAGGGGAGGTATCTGGAGCCACCTCGCAGACTGAGGGAGTCTGACTGGAGTGAGGGTCTCAGATTGATGGAAGTCCTGGATGCCCATCTGGAACAGGGATAGGAGCAGTGAGACAGGACAAGGGCCCAGAGGGAGTGTGGAGGGTGGACCCCTGGGGAGGCTGAAACGGGCTCTTCACCACAGCCTCATTTCACTCTCCCCAACAGCTCCTGGGGTAGGCTTTACTCCCATATTTCTAAGGAGAAAACTGAGACTCTGAGAGGCAGATACCTGGTAAAACTGGACTCAAATCTCATCTTTGGAATTCAAGTCCAGGGCTCTTGTTACCATTTGTGGCTCCCTCTGGATCAGCTGGGAGGAGGCCAGAGAGTCAGGGATGGAGAGGCGGTGTCCCTTTGGTTCCTTTGGATGAGAAGGACCAGGGAAATGCTCAGGAGATGGGGCTGAAGGAAGACGGGGGGAGGTGCCCCTCACCTGGGGCCTCACATGTCTCCACAGGTGTTCAGGAAGCGAACAGCTCCCCTGACCTGGAGTATCGTCTTGGCCGCAGCTGCAGGCTCCCAAGTCTGGCCCTTAGAGTCACAGAGGCTCGGTCCTCCTGGGCCTTCACTACTGTCTTTCCTGCACGTCTTGCCTGCGAGACTCCTTGCTGGGCTTGGCTCCTGCGGCCTCATGATACTGCTCCTGGCTCTCTCTGGGTCGCCCGCTTACTCCCTGAGAGAGGATCTGCTTCGTTCAGTGAATCTGACTCCTGGAGGGCAGTTTCCAGCCAGACCACTTCATGGGCCCCTGGCCAGCTGAGTGAGGGCCAGGCCCACCTCTGGTCCAGTTAGGGGCAGGGCAGCTGGGCCACTCGGTTCAGAGTATAGTGGCCAAAGAAATCCTTAGAAAGGACTGTGGGTGAGCCAGGCATCTAGAGCATAAACTAATCCCTTGAGTCCAGACCCTGATTTCAACCGCTTCTATGAAGTTGGGGACAGTGCCTTGTCATCTCTTTGCTCCTAGTGCCCCACACAGGGCTGGCAGGGCTGAGTTGTGGCGACTGTGCTGAGGCACAAGTGAGTGAAGTCAACTGAGGAGCCTTGGGGCTCTGGCCAAGGCTGTGGCTGTGCAGTGGGGCCTGCGATTCCTGTGCCCTTGTCCAGGGCACTCAGGATCACCATCACCTCCAACCTGCCTGGACTTGGGTCTCCCTCCCATGGGTCTGGTTCTCTGTGTCCTGGAGATGCCTGGAACACCCGGTGGCCACCCCTGCCACTCCAGACTCAGGGCTGTAAGCCACAGCCTCTCTGCCTGTAGGTCTGACTCTGTGTCCCTGACCCTGGAGCTCACAGCCTTTCTCCCTTGCCCCCTCGCTGCCTGGGTGTCCTTCTGTTTCCGGCCTCCATGTGTGGCCCTGCCCGACCCTGGCCTGGCCTGAGGGGAGGGGTGGAGGGGATGGGAGGGTGTGCACAGTGCAGCTTTGTTCAGGGGATCGGGCTGGGACCGATGCCTGCTCTTCTGCTCCAGCGCCTGGCCTGAGTCTTGGCAAGCCAGAGGGGGAGCTGCCTCTCTGCAGCAGCAGCATCTCAACATCCGTGCCACTGGCAGAACGGGCCCAGAGCCACCATGGAAGCTGACCAAGAAGGCCCTTAGCTGGGCTCTCCTTCCAGGCTATTATTGATCCCTTTGCCTCTGGCTCCTCCATCTCACGACCTGGGCCCTGGGCCAGGACAAAGCCAAGGATGTGGCTGAAATGGGTATACCAGAGGCTGGGTAGACGCAACACTGGTCTCAGGGCTGCAGTTTGCAGTGGCTCATCCGGGAAACGAAGGTTTACCAACAAGCCTCCATTAGGGAGATAAGGAATCAGTGAGCGGTTGGGGCTCAGTGAGGGGCATGGGGGGTCTCAGTGAAGGGATGAGGGTCTCAGTGAGCGGGATGGGGCTCAGTGAGGGAGATGAGGCTCAGTGAGGGGATGGGGGCTCAGTGAGGGGCCTGGGGGCTCAGT